>NW_027491584.1:600000-1016922 GCF_021521415.1 Bidens hawaiensis | reverse complement strand
AAGAAGATGTTAATAAGTATATACTTACACCGTTGTTTTCCTCCACTAATTTTTCTGCGGTTACATTTAATATTTTATAAGCATTCCTGTCCCATTAAGTTAATGAAACAGTACCGCTGGTGTCTTGAACACGAATATGGATCCTAAATCTTTATAAGATAAATTATAAGATAACTAACACAAAAGTATAACAAAAAAATTTTAAATTAAAAAATTGAATAGTATATGAAAAATACTTGGAAACCGGCAATAAGTCCATTCCTTCACATCCTTCATTCGGACACTCGTACAGATCGTCAGTGTCAGACGGAGTTTCTTTGTTAGTCAATGATTTTGAACATCTCCGGCAACCAAAATAATGCCACTCTTGAACTGGTGGAATGTGCACAATGGTGGCAAGGATAACAACTGATTTTATCTGTTTAAAAGTATTATAAAAAATTTATATAAAAATGTGTGTGTATTGTATCTTTGGATAAAGAAATGGAAATAATAACAAACCTTATCAAGCTCTATCTCTGCTATTAAATTAAATGGTGTTCGTTGTAGGAAATCCTCATTCACCGTGCAAACGGAGGATGATGAAATTGAACGTTGACTTGACGAAGAAAGCGCACTTCCTTGTTCAATCCTGATTAAAAATTAGAAATAAGTAAAAAAAGATAGTAGTGGCAGAAAAACAAAAAAATTAAATTTTTTTTGGTGATATTACCTTTTTTAAAAACATTAATAGCAGGAATGTCTTCATTGATAAAAAGCTTAGACACAGTAGTTTTGGAGACCCCAGGTTCATCTAAATATAACAAATTTTAAAAATGAATTAAAATTATAATAATATTTTTAAAATTAAATGTTATATAAACTTACTCTTAAAATAAAAGAACTTGCCCAACTGCAATACGATAACAACATTGTAAGCATCAGGGTATTGGGTGATATATGTGTCCATTTGTTTTGCATAATCACCAAAAAGAGTCACCTTAATTGACCGATTACTGTAGAAGTTATAAATTAAATATGATTATCATAGGAAAATAAAAATGAAAATAAAAATATAAATAAAAATGTAATACGGATACTCACAAATCGTCTTTAACTATTAAAGTCATTTTTACGTCATTAGGACCTTTATTTCCAAAAGAAGCAATGGGCGTCCAATGAGTAACGCAACCTATAATATCTATATACAAAAAATTAATAATCACAAGTATTTGTATGGAATTAAATAACAATTTGAGTTCACTTTAATTAAAAAATAGTTACCAACCTACTGTCTGATGTTGATCAAATTTGTTTGCATTCACATCCGCAAAGCTTTCGAAAGAGAATGCAAACGGCTCTCCAATAAAATCATCGACCAAAACCATTTGAGTAGATAAATTAAAACTTATTTTATGTGGGCGGCCAAGTATCCTTTGGTTAAGCTTAAGGTCTGCAAGGACCGTATTTGTAATCAACTAAGTTTCGTTAAGTTTAACTTTGGTCCCGAACTTCAAGAAGATTTTTGTAAGCATGCTAGCCCTCATTTTATTACCTTAAAAAATCAAAGAAATAATTATAAGTTAGTAAAAACAAACATTCTTAATTATAATATAACATAATATTAAGTGAACAATAAGATGTGTAAAGTACCTTCTCATCAACTAATACCATTTCCATGGTCTATAAGTCATGTGGGGGCTTGGGGTTTCTGTTTTCCCAAAGCCTAATGATTCTCACTTTAATAGTTGAATATTCTTTTGAATTGTTAAGTTCACTCAAATAAGTTATTTTGTTGTCACCCAGCACGCTGAAAAGAATAGATTTATAATATAATTCAAAAATTGATAATTATGATGAATAACAAAATGTTATTTAAATAATATAAATATGAAAGAAATGATTAAAGATTAAATTGACAAAAAACTGACCTGTTATCTTGGGATGAAGTAACAACAGCTGTTTTGATGGTAAGTTCTGCTGAGAACGAAAATGAAAATGGAGAGTTAAAATATCAAATGATAAGAATCGTTGATATATAGGTTAGTTGAAAATTTTTTAAAAATATAGTAATTGAAGATAATATGTAGTTTTAAATTTCGAATTTTGAAATTATATGGATTAGGTTAAAATTTAAAAAGTTTAAAATTCGTTAGTATGTTGTTATTAGTATTAACAAACTTTGAAAATTTTAAAATAAAAATAAAATGGTAATTAAAGATAATACGTATTTTAAAATTTCGAATTTTGAAATTATATGGATTAGGTAAAAATTTTAAAATTCGTTTATTATGTTATTAGTTTGTTAAATAAATAACAATTATAGTATTTCAGTGAATATATTTAAAAAAGAATTTTAAATATAAATTAAGATGATTTTCTGTTTAAAAGTGTTTTTTAAAAAATCTAATCATATTCCAGATTGTACTGTTATACTACTTTTATTTTAAAAGTTTATAATATATTTTTTAGTACAAAATAAGTTTTTAAAACCTTTACGCAACCTTTTCAAAAGTAAGATTATAACATATTGTAGAATTTATTATTTCATTCTTTATTATTACTATACTGTAATTGATATAATAATAATAATATTAAAATTTATCATTGTGTAAATTGTATTTCAATGATCAATAATATAAACAAAAACCGTTTGAACATTTAAAACAATATATTTCATTATTTTTTTATAATCATATAAGGTTAAAATAATAAAAATGAAATTGAATAACATTTAATAAATACAAATATGTGATTAAAGTAATTGTAGTAACTGTTATGAAAGAATTAAATTAATATGATACCTGAAGTAGGTTCCATAGGCAAGGTAGCTTCATATATGAGAAAAAAGACATAATTTATTCCCTCCTTTGACATGGCTTAAGACAAAAAAAAAATGAATAAATAAAGTTAATAACAAAAGCGAAATTAAACCCAAACGATTGAATAGATAGATTGCATACAATATTTTTACAACCGCTTATGTGAATAAAATTTTTAACGTATCGGAAATATTAAAAAAATGAGTAGCAAACTTTAGATTGTTATATGGTCATTGATCAAAAAAAGATAAAGGTACGAAAATAGATTTTTTAAGTGTAAGATCCTTGTTAGGACTACAATTCAGAAATTGCAACAAACCTTGTTAAAAAAACAACTTTTTCGAAACTTACGTACCTATTTTAAGATTTCACATCTCCTCCACCAAACATTCTGGTTAAGACATCCCAACTTGCAGTATGTTTCATCTTGCTGCTGTCTTCTTCCTGGCCATACAGTGATTATTAGTTTATAAGTAATCTGATTAATATCAATAAAAAGGCCAAATGCTAATAATAGAACTCTGGTTTGTATTAGATGAAATAAGTGGTTGGTCAATTCGTATAATTGTTTCTGAGGAGAGGAATTTGATAACTTAAGTCTGTAGATGCCCAATTAACATACTTACAGTCATCTAAAGGATTGATGTTAAAATTACAAATCAAATTAACTCAATTTAAATTTACTAAATAAAAACAATTATTGAAATGTAAAAGGTTTCCATCATGTTAAAGTGTTAAACACACATGAATTTGCAGACATTGGTGTCTGCAGATCTATTTTCAACATACTAATATCATGGTTCTGATCAGTTGACTGCTAAATGCACCTTAGAAACATCATAATAATTGATTAATAAAAGCTAACATTTTCTTCAGTTTCTACTAACTGCAGCCCAGATGTCATTTGAGTTTACAATAACAAACTAATTTTTAAAAACCGGCAAAAATACTGATCATGCATACTATTCCCAAAAGGCCATATACATTGCAAAAAAAAAAAAAAAAAAAAACTCCAGTAATCTGTAAAAATTATATTAAATATCAAATGATAACTGGAATTAAAGGCGTTGTCCCCTAATGGCCAAAATACAAATGGCAAGAAAAGAGTATATTTTGGCCATAGGTGTTAGAGAAACAATCAGTTTGGGGCTTGACCTAGGGCTGATCAAACACTTTGGTTAGGTACTTCATAATCAATAGAAGACATGGTTTCTAAATTTTTAGGGTGTTTGCCTTTGGAATCAAAAAAATTTCCCTATCATATAAAGTAATTATTTTTAGCTATCATATAAGGCAATATTTCAATAGCCGAATCTGAATTCAGATAGCCGATCGGATAGTAAGTCGGATATCCAAAAAAAATTGGGAAAAAAAAAACAAACAACCTGTTTGTAACATTAAAATTACAATCACCAAAATTCAATCCAACAACCTAAACATAATATATTTTCCAATCTAACAAATTTATCAATCTATAATACAATATAACATACCGTGATGATTTGGTGCAGGCGGAAAAGGACAGGGGCGCCGGAGGACGGATATCGTAGAAGGTTGTGAGTGGTGATGGTGACGGACAGTGCAGAGGCGGACGGCGGTTTGTGGTGGTGACGTTGTTTGAACAGTGGAAGGTAGAGTTAGGGGTTTAAGATTGAATGGCGTTGTGGATACGGTGATTGGAATCAACATCTGATGAATTGATTTGAATTGGATAGTTTCTAGATGTTATAAGTATATAAATTATAAATTAAAATCTAAAATATATTAAATTTATTATTTAACTAAATGAAATATCACAAAAATGAAATCCGTATCCGGGGGTTTCGTATATCCAAGTCTATTAACCGTCACCAATAATTCATTTGGTTTGATAAAGTTGGATATCCAAATAGCTCTTTTGCCTTAAAAAAAGTAATATTGGTTATGACATATTTGTATCTCTGTTTACAGTAAAAAAAATTAATGTGAATTTGAATTGTGTTGGTAATTTTATTTCCTACGTATGTAAGGGTGTTAAAAAATCACGTAGCTCGAAGCTCTTTCAAAAATCGATTGAAAAACGGTCGCTAGAAAAAGATCAACAACGTTGTGGTGTAACTATAATGTTTTACACTTTAGCAGTGATTAACAAAGTTTATTAGTACACCATGTCAACAAAAGAAAGACAAAACAAAAAGAAAATAAATTATTAAAATCCATATAACATTGAATTAAATATTATATTATTAACACAAACATACACTTTTGGTAAAATTAATTTGTATTGTTGCTCAAGTACATATAATTTCTCATAAGCACGCAAAGATCCATAATATTATTAAAAATAATGAAGTTGATCAACTAATTATTTTGAAATCGTTGGATATGTATGTTGTCTTTGGTTTGTGAATACATGTATTATATATTTTCATTTAATATATATAGATTGTCTTGCAATTTATCACCTATTTATAATTTGATTAAAAGCTGTTTACAACACATTAACTCATTCAGACAAATTAGTGCCAAGAAAAGACTATTAAAAAAGTTTGCACCGAAACCGCTTAAATTTAAAAACGACTATCACGCCATCTAATATAATTGCTAAATGTTAAAAAAATATATTTATAAGTTATAAAATATTTTTATTCAATTTGCAGTTATATAGAAACTATGAGTATTTGATAGCCTTAGTTACCGTGTGTTTCTGTCAAAGAAAAGTTTCTACAATAAGGACAATTAGGTCATTTGGCAACTGAACAATCACCATTAAATAGTATATAGTAAAAATTTAAAAATTGGTAGATATGTTTTATTGGAACAATGGTCAGTTTTTACAATATAAAAGAGGCAGGAAGAACTTGGCTGATATGGTCAATTGACTTTCTCTTAGTCAAAGTTGTCATTCTTGATCATGGAATTTAACATTTAAATGGATGGAATACAATTTAAGTCAAACACAGTTCAATAGTTTGACTATTTAAAACGCCTTTTGGATATAAATTCCTTCTGATCCTACCACTTCTGATCATACTTTTATAAAAACCCAATTTTGACTCGAACTCATTCAGTTCATATAACTCATTTTCAACAAAACTAACTTTAAACCTGAAGAAACACTAAGTGACCCGGAACAGATTATAGATAATCTGGGGGTTAAGTAATGTTTCCCACGAGAATAAGGTCCAACAGAGACAGTTGTTCTTCAGGGGACCTGCAAAACAAACACCGTAAGCTCGTCACTGAGAAGGGGGGGGGTTCCTCCTTGTGACCACCCTCCGGCGTGAGAATCAGACTAGATTGCTCTGAATATAAGTGTATATTAAGAGATTGCTAGATAACAGGATAGCAGATGATCTTACCATTCCCAGATGTTGGAGTATTTATAGCCGAAGGTAGGTTTCCTAGAAGGTACAGCCGGCTGAATAGTATTCCTGTTCTACCAACAGTGGACTATGCACAGGCCATACTGGTTGGTGGGTAGGTTACGGCCAACAGTGACAAAGTCGGCTGCACTATTCCACCAACTGTAGATTATGCACGTCCCACCTACTGTGGATTGTACGCAGGCCATGCTGGTTGGTGATTAGGTTACGGCCAACAGTAACACTATTCCACCAACTGTAGGCTGCGCATGTCCCACAGTAAGGGTTGGTGAGTAGGCAGCGGCTAATAGTGACAAACAGTACTAGAGGGTGCTCCTCCTCGCACTGTTGTCGGTGAGCTGTCACCCTGTGATTGGCTCATGGGCTGTTCTGGTCAGATCGTCTGTCCTATCCATACCTTGGTAGGTATAGTACAAAAGATCTTTCAGAATCATACAGACTGGCTCATTTAGGCGGGATTGTTCCCGCCTTGCTCATTCCTTCATGTGACTACTGAAGTATCTAGTGTCTTGTGCGTGTAGCCCTGCTGTCTGCGGGTAGCCTTCCCTGATGGCTTGTATCCGCAACTGCGGGAACAGGCGGGGTACTTCACCATTGGGAGGCTTTCCCTGCGTGTACAGCTTGCGTACTGCGCGTAAGATTCTATGAGCATGGTGGGTCCTGCTGGAGCAGATGGCCTTTGCGCAGACGTCCCTGTTCAAGGTGAGTCTTGCGGGACCAACTGGTCTCTGCTGGGACCTACCTCTTCAAGTCCCCCCAGTCCAATGTTCTTCTCATGAATGTTTAATAAAGTGAGGTGAACTTTTGGACTTTAAGCAAGGGGTTTTGAAAAGGGTTTTTAGTTTTAAGGTTCTCCGTGGGGATTCTTCCCGCGGGTTTCCTAATGTCACTTGCAAAAATTCCCGATTTTTTTGCTTGATCTTTGGGTATGATGCGGGTAGGTATGTAACCTTCTCGCAAGTCAGGAGCGTTGAGTCTCACTTGTGTGGATTCTCCTTGAGGTTTTAGTGGTTTTGAACATAGTGATCAATTATGTTTAAACCACCAATTCCATCCTGGAGCCTCAAAACAATTTAGTTCTCGACGTTCCCGCTATGCGGGGATGTTATTTTCGTTTCCGCAAGCATTGCCCAGAAGATCCTTCTTGGTTTCAATTCCCTGCGGAGCGCTAGGTATGTGAAGGGTTTTGCCTTAACACTGTACCCGCGCTCGTCTTACGGTTACTTTACTTTCAAGGTACCCCTGGCGTCAATTCCCTGCGGGTGCTAGGTATGTGAAGGGTTTTGCCTTAACACTGTACCCGCATCCGTCTTATGGTTACTTGGTTGCCAAGGTAAGGGGTATTTTCCCGCTTACTTTTGAATCTTTTTGAATTTTGAATTTTGAAATTCGAAGGGTTGGTAAGGATAAGGACAGTCCAAACATCTGAAACGTCGTGCGACGGTTTCTTCTGACTGTGTCAGGACGTGCAGGAAGTTATGGTGACGTGACAGTACATGGTCATTCCAGACGCTTTTTCAGGCGCGTGGGCGCGATTTTTCGGGCGCGTGGCCGCAAAATTACTGGCACGCGTCCTTTTGACAGCTGTTGCCAGGTTGCTTTTTGCCACGCGTCATAGTTTCATTGCACCCTCGATTTCTCTCTCCTCCGCATTAAATTCACCGCATTAATTGCGATTAGTATATAAAGGGGGAGAGGGTCCTTTGTAATTCACACCTTCACCCTTCTCTTCTTCTTCTTAGCGATTTCCGGCAAATACTCCCCTTTTCAGGCAAGCATTTTCCCGAAATCGCTCTTTCTGCAAGATGTCTTCACATGATCTCGAGTCTACCACCGATGACAGGAGTACTGCTGGCGAGTGCCAGTGTGCTCTGCCCGGCGATCAGTACCGGTATGTTGTTAGGAAGTTCATGCTCGATCCTCTCGAGCCTGAGTTTCCTGAACCCCATCAGACCGTGTACGATGCCCCCAGAGGCAAGATCGGGGTTTATGCAGCATTCTTTGTCTATGGGAATCTTAGGTTCCCATTGACAAAGTTTGTTTACCGTGTCCTTGAGAGGCACGGTGTTCATTTGACCGAGCTACACCCTATGGCGGTCGCCAAGATTCGCCACTTCGAGTGGGTGTGCCGGATTTTGGGCATCGAGCCCCATGTGGACCGCCTGATGACCTTCTATACTTGGAGGTGCATCCAGGGGTGGTACACCCTGACAACCCGTATTAAGGGTTTAAAGATTTGCGCGACCGAGCGCAGTCTCCGATCGTGGAAGCAGGAGTTCTTCTACATATCCGCCCGCGCCGTCCCCCTTGCCATGAAGTTTAAAAATGGCCAAGCAATTCCGAGCCTTCACGCCCCCAACTACCAGGAGGCGGAATGGTTCTCGAAGATATCCATGGTCCAATCTCTGGTTTACCGGTTTGCGGAGTCCGGGATGGTGATGTTGGGGATGAGCCGGGTGTGGAAGGAGGCGTCTCAGGTTCCCATCCTTCTCGAATACGGTTTGAACTCTATTCCTTATGGTATGTCTTGTCTTTTTTACTGATATGAGTTTGTCTTCTAACTGTTTCTTTTCTTTCAGAGGGGAATAATTTGGAGTCGCTCCTGTACCCGCGGGAAGCTGACGGTCCCGCGCGGATGGGTACTCGTGCTCTAGACGAGGGCGAGTTGCCCATCCTGGAACAAACGGCGGATCGGTTTGTGGAGGTCTATCCGCTGGGCCACGAGATCCTGAGCCACCAACGGCCAGGTAAGGCGATATTCTACCCTCAATCCCTCAATGCTGTACCCGCTGCCAGAATTCATGACATCTCTTCTTCTGAGGAGTCCGCAGATGGTCCTTCGCTGGTGCGGAAGAGGAAAGGTGCCGGCGGAAAGGGGAAGGAGAAGGTGGCCTCCACAGCCGATCCAGTGCTTCTATCTGACACTGAGTCAGATAGTGAAGAGGTGGCGGGGAACCCCGGTGGTGAGAAGACCACTGTTCCGGAGGCTACGACTGTTACCTCCGGAGAACCAATGACGACGACGGTGACCGGCATCAAGAGACCGGCACCATCGGGTTCGTCCCCGCCCGTCCGTACGTTCAAGCTCAAGAAAACCCGTAAGTACAACTCTTAGCTTTTATCTTCGTAGTTTAATCTTCAAGTCTTTTTAACACTTTTCTTCTTTACGCAGGTGTGGATGTTGGCGCATTCCAGGGTGAGGGGCCGAGTACTACCTCTCCGCCAATGACGGTAGGCTTGGTCAGCCTACCTGAGGCGTCGACCCAGGCGCCTGCGCCTGCTTCCGCTGGGTCAGTTGCTCATTCTGAGCCGACTGTTCTAGCCGAGATGACGTCACCGCCGGCTGTGAGTGCAATTTTTACAGCATCCTTCACAGAGTCGGCGGTTACTTTTGCCGCGGATTCTGCGGCAGCGACCGCGGCGGCGACCACGGCGGCCGCTACCATGCCCCCGGCAACGACGGCCGGACCCTCAGGTACGCGTGGGGCTTCTCGCATCTTTCCGCCACCTTCCCATCTGCCTGACCTCTTGGATGGATTTCCATTGGGTTCAGGTGATGGGTTCGGCGGCTATCGGCCTGTAATTGACCCTACAGGTGCGTAGGGTTCCTTTGACCCTTTTTCACTTATATATTTTATCATCTTTTCCTAACTGCTTTTTGTTTTCTGCAGTTTCGGATTCCAATGAAGTGTATGTTCCGCGATGGAACATACGCCGAGGAACAACCCTTCGTACCCCTGTGGAGTGCGTGGAATGGGCTCGCCACGCTGCTCCCCATGGTGCGTTGGGGGAATCCATGGCTAGCTACCAGGAGGGTAGGCTAACCAACGAGCTTCGAGTTCTCCAAGCCCGGATGCAGCCGCGCGTCGAGCTGCTTTGTCGTGAAAATGACAAGTTGAAAGCAGCTCGCGCCAAGGAAGTATCCCAAGCGCGGGCTCTTCGGGAGGAGAACCAAAAGCTGTCCGCAGCTGCTGCGGAGAAGGAGAAGGCCTTCAAGGCCCTCGAGGTTGAGGTTCAAGCGCGACTCGAGGCCCGCTCCAAGGCTGCCCAAGCTGTTAACGAACAGCTTCGGCTAGCTAAGGAGACTGCGAGGAACGCGACCGAGAGGGCCACCAAGGCTGAAGCCGTTGCTGAGCCTTTACGTGTGGAGAACGAGGAGCTCAAGGCCAAATTAGAGGCTCTCCAACGCGCTCATGATGCCTTGGCGATGGAAGATGCCAAGAAGCTCCAGGAGATCTTGGACCAGAGGGGCGTGCTTGACCATACCGAGCGGAAGCTTAAGGGCGTCGAAGAGGCTGCCGCAAAGGAAGTGCTACTTGCCAACCTTAACAAAAGCGAAGCCGAACGCGCCTGCACCCAAGCTCAAGCCGCCCTTAAAGAAGCTCTGGTTGCCAAGGAATGGCTTCTTCGAGAAGCGTTGTCTCAGGTAAGTCTATCTTCATGTCTTCACGCTTTTCTTTGTAGATAGGGTGCTGACACTTGTATATTTTCTTATGTAGGTTGTGCATCGGGTCTTTTCAGAGACATCCTACGACGATGCAATGAGCGCAGCCCTCAACGCTTCTCACGAGGATGGGGAACGGGTCGGCTTCCTGCTTGGTCTAGGGTTTGTTGAGAAAGGCGTCCCGCCATCCAACTTCCCTTTGTACAATGTAGATACCGAAGCCATATATGACCAAGCAGTAAATCAATACGCCGCCTTCCCGCATCCGGTGGTGGAGAAGGTGAATGAAATTGCTGCTGCTGATGACGGGCTACTTATCCTTAAGGCTTACCTTGAACAGCCACGCTCTACTGACGGCGCTGGTCCAAGTGGAAGTGGCCCTGAAGCCTGATCCTGAAGATCCCTTCCCGCTGCCAGGATAGATTTAGTTTGTATAGATTTACTTTCTTGTAGGCGGGTAGTCACCCAGCCATTGTAACGAATATTTATGAAATGTAAATCTTTGTGCGGCTAAGACCGCTTGATTCATTGGATTCCTTGCTTTATAAACTTTATATGACTTGCATTCTTTAGTTTAAATTAGCAATTTTCCAAGTGTTTAGGATAAGTTAACCTTTGAACGTGGTAGATAAGTGTGAAGTTTTGCTTCCTCCTTCGTGATTGTGCGGGTATGACCGTCACTTGCACTTGGTAGGGTGGCTAAACTTTACCCATATCTGACCTGCGTGTAGGTTTTCCTCATCTTTGAGGATAAGTTAACCTTTGAACGTGGTAGGTAATCGGTGTGAAGTTTTGCTTCCTCCTTCGTGATTGTGCGGGTATGACCGTCACTTGCACTTAGTAGGATGGCTAAACTTTACCCATATCTGACCTGCGTGTAGGTTTTCCTTATCTTTTTTTTTTTTTTTTTTTTTTTTAGGATAACCTTTGAACGTGGTAGATGATAGGTTGTAGTTTTGCTTCCTTGTTTGTGATTGTGCGGGTAAGACCGTCACTTGCACTTACAAGGATGGCTAAACTTTACTTACATCATACCTGCGTGTAGGTTTCCCTTATTTTTAACGTTGTGTTTATGCGGGTTTTGCCGCCTTACACACGTAACGACTTACTTCTCCCCGTTTATGCGGTAAATACCGGCACCAGTGGGAAGTTCATAAGGATAAAGGTAAACACATTATGAAAGGAGAATCATTTCCATTAGAAGTGGCTCTAGGCCTTTTCTTTACAAGTTTTGGAATTGATCTACATATAACATTTGCGTAATTGAGCTCCATTCCATGTTCTTGGGATGGGAGTGCCATCGAGCCTTTCGAGCCGGTATGCGCCCTTTCCCAGGACTTCTTTGATAATGTATGGCCCTTCCCAAACCGGGGCCAGCTTTCCCGGGCGCTCTTGGTTTGAAGCCTCGTTGTTACGCAGTATGTAGTCTCCTATCTTGAAGTTGCAGAGTTTTACCCGCGTGTTGTAGTACTTTTCCATTTGTCGTTTGTAGTTCTCTTCACGCACTGCGGCTAAGTCTCTGCGTTCCTCGGTTAGCATAAGATCCAACCGTCTTTCCGCATCATTGTCTTCTGGCTGAATCAAGACCCTTGGCGAGGGTAGACCAATTTCGACCGGGACCATGGCTTCAGTGCCATAAGTGAGGCTGAATGGGGTTTCTCCCGTACTGGCCTTCTTCAGCGTTCTGTTTGCCCAAAGGACGTGCGGAAGCTCGTCCACCCAGCCGGATCTGTGTTCCAAGAGTCTTTTCTTTATGCCATCGATGATGCTCTTGTTTGCTCTTTCCACCTCACCATTACCTTGCGGGTGTGCCACTGAGGTAAAGGTGTGGGTGATTTGAAGTTCTTTTAGCCACTGTTGTAGCTTCTTGTCAGCAAAGTTGGTGCCGTTATCGCTCACCAAATTTTGTGGAAGTCCAAAACGACAAATAATAAATTCCCAAATAAATTTTTTGATATGCTTCGCGGTTGTTTGGGCTAAAGGTTTTGCTTCTATCCACTTGGTGAAGTAGTCGATGGCTACCACTAGGAACTGAACATTTCCTGCTGCTGTAGGAAATGGGCCTGTCACATCGATGGCCCATTTCTGAAATGGCCATGAAGAAGTGACTGGAACAAGTTCATTCTTCGGGCGGTGCGTGTTGGGTGCGTAAAGCTGGCAAGACCTGCATTTTCTGATGTATGCCAGTGCATCCGTATGCATCCCCGGCCAAAAGTATCCCGCGTTGTTTAGCTTGGCTACAACAGCGCGGGGACCTGCGTGTACCCCACAGATGCCTTCGTGTACTTCCCTTAGGAGGTAGTCAGCATCTTGGTTGTCCACGCATCTTAAGAGTGGGCCAAGAAAGTTACGTCTGTAAAGGATGTCATTGACAAGTTGATAATTCAGTGCTTTACAGCGCAGTTTTCTTGCCTGTGTTTTTTACTCTGGTAGTGTTCCTGCTGCAAGGTAATTTATTATTGGTGTCATCCACGTTTCTGTACCGGTTTGGATGACACAAATTTCCTTGTGCGGGACTGATGGTGCTTCGAGAAGTTCAATGCGGATGTCCTTTCCCAAATGGGTGAAGGCTAGTGACGCCAGCTTGCTTAACGCATCCGCAGATTTGTTTTCGCTGCGCTTGACGTGTATGACTTTACAATCATTAAAATCACGCATGAGGGTTTTTGCCTGGGCGAGGTACAGGGCCATTGTGTCGTTCACAGCCGTGTACGTCCCATTTATTTGGTTGGCCACCAGCATGGAATCCACGTGGGCTTCCAAGTTTTTCACTCCCATCTTACGCGCAATTCTTAAACCGGCTAAGAATTCTTCGTATTCGGCTTCGTTATTCGTACTTGGAAAATCCAACCGAATAGCGTAAGTATATTCTTGGCCTGCTGGGTTGGTTAATTTTAACCATGCGCCTGAACCCTCGTTACTGGCTGCTCCATCAGTGTAGAGTCGCCAGACATCATTGATGTCCTGTGCTGGGGAGGGTTGAGCCTCCTCCTGGCACTCTTTCTCCCGCGAAGCGGGGACTTCTGCAATAAAATCGGCCAGGACCTGGCCTTTTATGGCTGGTCTTGGCTTGTACTTAATTGCATATTCTCCCAATTCAATTGCCCATTTGGCTAGACGTCCCGATAATTCGGGTTTGCCTAGAACGTTTGAGATTTTGAAGTTGGTGAGAATGGTGATTGGGTGGCCCTGGAAATATCGTCTTAACCTGCGTGAAGCGTGTATAAGTGCTAAGACTAATTTTTCGAGGGTAGAGTACCGGGTTTCTACGTCTGTTAGTACACGGCTAATATAATAGATTGGCATCTGGATGCCTTTTCGTTCTATTAGCAGGACTGCCCCGGTTGCTCTATCTGTTGCGGAAAGGTATAGGATTAACTCCTCTCCCGCTTGTGGTGCTGTAAGTGTTGGGAGTTCGATCAGGCGTGACCGAATCTCCTGAAAAGCTGCTTTCGCTTCTGGTGTCCAGCGGAAGTGCGTTTTCTTTAAGCAGTTTCTCAATGTTGACACGAAAGGAAACGACTTATCCGCATAGTTTGCCAGAAAGCGATTAAGTGCGACTAGTCGTCCATTCAGTGTCTGAGCCTGTTTGATGGTGGTAGGTGATTCCATTTTAACAATGGCTTCGACCTTTTCAGGGTTCGCTCTGAAGCCATCTTTAGTAACAATGACTCCCAAGAACTTCCCTTCTTCCATCCCAAATGAACACTTGCTCGGGTTGAGCTTCATGTTTATCTTTCTGAGCGTGTTGAAAGTTTCTTCAATGTCTTTCAACATCGCTTCTGGCTCAGGGCTTTTGATGACCAAATCATCCATATAGACTTCCAAGTTTCTCCCGATTTGGGCATGAAACTCTTTGTCCATCAGTCGTTGGTACGTGGACCCTGCATTCTTAAGTCCGAATGGCATCATTTTATAACAAAATGTACCATCGGGCGTCCGAAATGCGGTTTTGTCCTGATCATCTACGGCCATGTGGATTTGATGGTACCCCTTATACGCATCCAAGAAGCATTTAAGGCGAAATGGTACCAACGAATCCACCTTAAGATCAATTTCTGGTAACGGATAACAATCTTTGGGGCATGCTTTGTTCAAATCTTTGAAATCTATGCACATGCGCCATTGTTTGTCATTCTTCGGTACCATTACGGGATTTGCAACCCATGTTTGATATCTGCTAACGCGTACGATGCCTGCGTCAAGGAGTTCCTTGACTTGGGTTCTACACGCGTTAGTTTGTTCAGGCCCCATTACTCTGCGCTTTTGTACGACTGGCGTAACAGCCGGATCGCACTTGAGCTTATGCTCCGCCTTACTTCGGGGTACACCAGTCATGTCAGCTGGTGTCCACGCAAAGATGTCAGCGTTTTTCTGCAGTAAGCGTTTGAGTAGGGTGCGGGTGGGATCAACGATTGTTGGTCCAATGGTAACGGCCTGGTCGGGGTATTTGCCATTGAAGGCCCATTTTTCCGGTTCAGTGATGGTTGGTTTAGCCTTTTTCGGTTTGGGTTTAGATGAGACAGATGCGATGCATACCTGGGGAATGCCAGAGATCATCGCTACACCCTCAGCTGTTGGCCATCCCATCATGCCGTGGACTGAAGATACCACGGCGTTGAATCTTGCCATCCCGTCTCTTCCGAATAGGATGTCGTACGTGTGGTGTGGCTTTTTCATCACGACAAAATCCACGTCTTCTGTGTGTGAATGATTCCCATCAGTAAGAGTAACGGGGAAAGATAGGATACCCAGGGGGGTTTCTGTACTGCCGTCAAACCCTTCCATTGAAGCGTAGACCGTTTCCAAGCGTTCTTTGTCTTCATCATCCAGCTTATCAAAGAACTGCCTATACATCACTGTCGACGAAGCGCCGTTGTCAGCAAGAGTGCGGGAAGTGATGTAATGCCCCAGCTGGCTTCTGATGACGATGGGGCCTTCTTTGCTGGGGCCTCCTGGCACTCTCGGGAAGCGCACCTCAGCTTCCTTCCACGCGCATGGTTCTGTCACCCGTCTTTTTCTTCCTCTGACCTTGCCATGAACCATGTTGATGCTGATGTCGACGGGCTTTCGTCCGTTACCTCTGTACCGGTTGTCATTCCTTCCTCCCTTCCTGATCGATGCCACGAGATGTGCAAGTCTTCCATCCTTGACAAATGTCTCAATAATATCCTTCAAGGATGTGCACTCTTCAGTACCATGACCCTTTGTCCCGTGGAAATCACAGGATTTGCTTTGATCCGCATTAGGTTTCTGCCGGATCAATGGGGCTTTAGGCCATGGCAATTTTTCCGTGGCAAATATCTCCGTGACGCTCTTCGTGAGCGGCGTCCACCTGTGTTTTCGGTTTGAAGGGTGTGTGTTGTCCCTTCCGCCAACAAGAGGGCGAGAGCTGGATGAGGTGTCAAAGTTTACCCTTGACTGCCAAATACCTAGCCTCCTCTTTTTGTTCTGCCGGGCGATCCGGACATTGTTCTCTCTTGTCCTCTGCGTATAGAGGTGTGTACTCTGGGGAAGATCCCTTCCCAGTTGCTTTTCCGTCTCAGCAAAGCGCTTTGCCGCCGTCATGATGGCATCCCAAGTTGATGGCATGCCATCCTTACCCGTCAATGTGCGGATAAGTTCTGGGTATTCGGCGCCTTGGATGAAGGCGGCGCGAACCAGATCCTCACTTATGTTGCCGAGACTTAGCTTTTTGGAGTTGAAGCGAGTGATGAAGTCTAGTAAAGATTCATCCTCCTCTCTCACGCAGTTGAGGATCGTCCACTGCTCTTCAGTGTACTTCCTCTGTTGGCTGAAGTGCTGGCTGAACTTGTTCTGAAAGTCCGCCCAGTCATATATGTGGTGGATCGGTAAACGATCGAACCATGCCCTGGCCGCTCCGACCAGAGTCATCTGGAACATGTAGCACCACGTGGGTTCCGTCCAGTTGCTGACGGTAGCCCCCGCAATGAACCTGTTCAAATGGTCGTCTGGGTCGGATAGACCATCATAAGTGCCAATGTCGGACATTTGTTTGGCACTTCTCGGGGCGATTGCTTCCGCAATGTCCCTTGCGAATTTTGACTTTCCTGCATTTGTAGCAGTTGGTCTAAAGGTTTTGGAGAAGTCACGCGGGTTTCTCTCCGCGATTGGTTTAAAAGCTTCCCCAAAATTCCTTTTTGGTTGGACGTCCGTTTCCTTACGCTTCCCTTTCGCCTTATGGCGAGGGTTTGCGTCGGTATCGGACTCCAACTCGTCGTCTGAGTACTCGCAGTCACTGCTCATATTGAGGTGTTGGCGAGTACTGGCGAATTCATCAGCCTGTTGAGCTGAACGCAAGCGTTCATCCAATTCGGATTGGAATTCTCTTTGCCGTGCTTCGGCCCACGCCTTCACTTGATCTAGTGTTTGGCGAGGGACCCTCGTTCGTTTTTCCAGCTGGGTATCGGTGAACCCCAGTGGAATATTTACTGTACTTGCCCCGGCTTGGGTAGTCGGGGTAGTGTTCGTAAGGATTGTATAACCGCCGGTGTTCCCCCCAGTTGCTGGGGTTGTTACCAGGGTTTCCTGGTCGGTTACTGGCCTTTGGACCGGAGTAACGTTAACCATTTCTTCAGAAATTGTGAAAAAACTAAAATAGTTCTAGCTTTTATGCACGGATGGCGCCAATGAAGAAACACTAAGTGACCCGGAACAGATTATAGATAATCTGGGGGTTAAGTAATGTTTCCCACGAGAATGAGGTCCAACAGAGACAGTTGTTCTTCAGGGGACCTGCAAAACAAACACCGTAAGCTCGTCACTGAGAAGGGGGGGGGGGTTCCTCCTTGTGACCACCCTCCGGCGTGAGAATCAAACTAGATTGCTCTGAATATAAGTGTATATTAAGAGATTGCTAGATAACAGGATAGCAGATGATCTTACCATTCCCAGATGTTGGAGTATTTATAGCCGAAGGTAGGTTTCCTAGAAGGTACAGCCGGCTGAATAGTATTCCTGTTCTACCAACAGTGGACTATGCACAGGCCATACTGGTTGGTGGGTAGGTTACGGCCAACAGTGACAAAGTCGGCTGCACTATTCCACCAACTGTAGATTATGCACGTCCCACCTACTGTGGATTGTACGCAGGCCATGCTGGTTGGTGATTAGGTTACGGCCAACAGTAACACTATTCCACCAACTGTAGGCTGCGCATGTCCCACAGTAAGGGTTGGTGAGTAGGCAGCGGCTAATAGTGACAAACAGTACTAGAGGGTGCTCCTCCTCGCACTGTTGTCGGTGAGCTGTCACCCTGTGATTGGCTCATGGGCTGTTCTGGTCAGATCGTCTGTCCTATCCATACCTTGGTAGGTATAGTACAAAAGATCTTTCAGAATCATACAGACTGGCTCATTTAGGCGGGATTGTTCCCGCCTTGCTCATTCCTTCATGTGACTACTGAAGTATCTAGTGTCTTGTGCGTGTAGCCCTGCTGTCTGCGGGTAGCCTTCCCTGATGGCTTGTATCCGCAACTGCGGGAACAGGCGGGGTACTTCACCATTGGGAGGCTTTCCCTGCGTGTACAGCTTGCGTACTGCGCGTAAGATTCTATGAGCATGGTGGGTCCTGCGGGAGCAGATGGCCTTTGCGCAGACGTCCCTGTTCAAGGTGAGTCTTGCGGGACCAACTGGTCTCTGCTGGGACCTACCTCTTCAAAACCCAAAAACCACTGATCATAACTTGTTTGAACTAAAAACCAAACCCGAACCGACTGTTTACTCCTTTTTCCTGTGAAGGGTATATTTGTCTTTAATACTAATATTATACACTGGCTGATAACAAAAGAATAAAAATAACTTATTAAAAGGAGAATGTTAAAAAAGATAATAAGATAAATAATTCGATTACAATACTAACGTTTGAAGAATTAAAAAAGCAGCAAACAAAAAAAATTACAAATCTCTAAAAATTTCCTTATATACAACGTTTGTCGTCTTGTTGATGACTTTACCATCCTTATCCAATATTAAAAGTTTAAGACCTTCTCTGCTTTTGACTCTGGATAAAGCTACATATAACTGCCCATGCGAGAATACCCGTTCTTTTAAAAACAACCCAACTTTTGATAGAGATTGTCCTTGACTTTTGTTTACAGTCATTGCAAAACATATAGAAACGAGGTATTGTCTTCGTTGAAATTTGAAAGGAATTTTTTTATCAGTTGGTGTCAACACAATTCTAGGCAGAATTACCATATCTCCGATGTTAGTTCCTGATATAATTTGTGCCTTAATAATACGTTCTCCTAGAGATGTAATTTGTAGTCTTGTTCCATTACATAAGCCATCTTTTTGATTAATATTTCTTAATAGCATGACTGGGACACCAACTTTTAACACCAACTTATGCTTTGGCAAACCCGATATGTTGAGACCGTTTATATATCAGGCGCATATAATCTTTCATCAAAATTGTCACTAAGACACTCGTCAGGACTTACACTGTCTGAACTTAAATACTGATACTCAGATCCCGGAATCATCTCAAGCAAACGATCGTTGATTTGTTCTACCACTTCATTCGTCGGTGCCAGAACCGCTCTTTGCTCAACAAATTCTTTGTTGTTGTAATTTGATAGAATATCCGGGTATACAAACTGAATAAGATCAGATAGTGGATCTAATGAATCTTTGATAAGTAGATCGTCAAGAATTTCAATTTCGGTCTCACCATCATTGGGACCACCAACTTTTCCTTCACCTAAATCCAAAAGCCAATTAGCAAACATCATTGTTTGTTCAATATTGGATGAGTCGCGCCCTATTGTTAACCTCATATTTTTTGTTAGGCGTAGGACCTTGATAGCTGGCCATAAATAGGACGAACTTATTGATGCATTTACTACATCTTGTCTTGTACCGTGTTGAACTACAGGTAAAATCTGCCTAAAATCACAGCATGTTTATGTGTCATTGGAGCTTCATCCCATATAATCAAGGAAGTCTTTTTCAACAAATGTGATTCATCTGTAAACGGCCTTATGTTGCAAGAGGAAGTCTCATTTAAATTAATTGGAATATGAAACCTAGAGTGTGCCGTCCTACCACCAGACAATAGTAATGATGCAATACCACTTGACGCAACATTTATAACAATTTCACCTTTTGATCTTATACTTGCAGCAAGAGTTTTCCACAAAAATGTCTTACCGGTACCACCGTAACCATAAACAAAAAAACTACCTCCCTTATTGCGTGTTACCGCATTCATGATTTCATCCAAAACAATACGTTGTTCTTCCGTTAATGAAGAAAGCAGATTATCATATTCTGAGTTTTGAACTTCTATGTCATAACCAAGTTCCTCATTAATGAGTGGATTATTCGATGAAGCAGCAAATTCATAATCTGGAAAAGGCATTGTTTCAAAGTTTTTGAGGGTGTTTGCATTACGAAGCAAAAATTTTTCAATCTCACACAAAGTAAGATTTTTGATTTCTTCATCCGGAAGAGTTAAATCTGGAAATAATAATGTAAGCATATATAAATTTTGTTTAGTATATTGTGTGTGTGTGTGTGTGTATATATATATATGTATATGCATATGTATTGATAATTGACAAATACTTATGAGTAGGGATGAGCTAAGTCGGTATTGGTACCGGTACCGAAGAGGATTTGGTACTAAAACTTTGGTACCGAATCGGTAACAAAGTTTGGACTTTTTAGTACATGAAGGTTAACGGTTTTTCCCGTACCATCCCACCTATTGAATATTACCGGTACCAAAACGATTGTTTTGGTACCAGTACCGTTACCAATAATTTTATGGCCTGAGTTTTGTTATTTAAAACACATTTTTAATATGTTATTTTGGTTTGGTAGACTTTAAAAAGTAAAAAATAATTAAAAACTTATAAGTTTTATAGATCGTTAAGTTTTTTTATTATGGAAATTGATGGTTTTATTAAATAGATAAGTTTATTGTTATCTGAAATACTTTCAGACCCCTTTTTATTGCCATGTGTAGTTTATTATTTTGATGTTACAGAAGAAATTAGTCGGTGTAATTTTAAATGAAACATGAGTTTATTCGCTATATCTAAAAGTTAGAGTTTATTATCTAAGTCTGAAAGTCAAAGTCAAAAGGGTACAATTGGAAATTCTAAAAGTTGCTGTTTTTTTAGAAAAAAGAATTGGGTATGTTTCAAGTATGTATCCTACTATACACACGGACACTAACACAATAAATAATAAAAAAATTGGAAGTACCTGGAGATTTAAGAATACGACATTGATTGTAAAGAATACCATCTGATAAAAGTTCCCATGTATTGTTCCAAACAACATCAAGTCGAGACAAACTGTGGGATGTTAACATTGTAACAAATAAAGACCTTATATAAAAACCAGTACCAGAATGGCTCGCTTCTTTGATCGCTTCAATATATGAGTCATCATCTAAAAGGCCAAGCTCGAAACATGCATCTCTAAACGTTTCATGCAGTTTTCCATTTACAGTTCTAATGTCCTCAAATGAGGTTGGTCCTTTAACTTTGTTTAATAGAACCCTTAAGAAATATGCTTCACCAAGTGCCGGAGATACCGAATGAATCCTTCCTATGGAAAATCCAGATTTCCTTCTTTCCCAACGTTTATTTTCTGGTTTCCAAGTATATTTTGTTGGGAATTCAACGTAATTTAATTGTTTTGCTTCGTCATCTATTTTGTTACATTTCATCCATGATGTAAACATAGAATCAGAAATTGACTGTTTTTCAAGAACAGTGTCAACATCTTCATCTGCACCATATACAACTGATTGCTTGCCCGGAAGATGAAAAGGAAGTCTTGTGACTGAAGGTGTTCTATAATGAACATCATACGCCAATATTCTCCATGTTGCTTCACACGCTGATAGATATCTACAGTCATAGTATTGTTTGATTTCATCAACTACGTCTTCTTGTTCATCATGATTCATATCTTTCCCAACAGATATCGTTGTCTTATCCGGACCCTTGTTTATATATTTAAACAAATACTTTATTGAACCACTCTGGTTACACCATTCCACATTAATATGTCCCTGATATCTTTTCAAAAGATAGCTGTTATATGGCACGACATATCCGTTATCTAGATCAAAACCAGATTTTTGAACATACCTTCCATTATCTGGTCTTTTGTATATGGGAAAACCATCGGTATCAACACAAGTGATGTTGCTAAATCTTTTAGGAAATTTTTTGGAGCATTTTTTATCTATCATGCAAGAGCATTGTGGATTATAAGCTCCACATGGACCGTGAATCATGAGATCCTTTACAAGTGTGTACAATTCTGGATCTTCGTCCTTTTCCGGAATCTCTGCTGATATTATAGGGTCAATATTTTCAACAGATGATACTTTGCTATCAGGATGCAAAAATACGCATATATGCGCATGCGGTAATCCCCTTTTTTGATACTCAACTGTGTAAACAACTACATATAAAAGAAAATAAAATATAATTAGTAAACGTGACATGTAGATAAAAGACAATAAAAATCATAAATGATTATAAATAGGACTTTAAGACTACCTGCTTGAACTTTTCCCAAAGGTTTTTTTATCTTTCAAGTCCTTAATCAATGAGTCCGGCTTGATTTTAAATATTCGACATGATATGTCGGGCCTGTCTTCCACTTTTAAGTTGATGTCTTTTAAAAACCGTTTAATTTCCGGCCAATTCGTATTACATGTAAAAGTAATGAAAAAGTCCGGGTAGCCAAACCACTTACAAAGAGACATTGCATCTAGATAATTCTGCATCATATATCGCGAACCGCCAGTAAAAGATGAGGGCAATATAACACGTTGGCCAGCTCTTGATATATCTCCGTTTCCTTTGTTTTTTAATTTGAAAAGATTCTCATAGGTCTCAGATCTAAGAATACTCTGTTGGCTACGTATGAAAAAAAGTCTTTCGCTTTCAATCATCGTATAAGCATCAACTAAATACTGTTGATATAATCTTCTTCCATTCAGAATTACTGAAACAAAACCATTGGCGCATCATTGTTTTTTTTTGTTTCTTTGTAGTTTCACCTTCGAGTGTTTCACCCCTATGAGGTATGTCAATCCTATATCCAGCTTCACCATAAACATGTATCAACGGATATTGAAGCGGAAGGTAACACGGATGGAGTTCGCTAATTGGTATTAGTTTTCCGTCTTGAGTTTTGACAACAATGTCTCTTGTGTCAAGCTGTTCATGAATGTCACCAACTATTAGTGCAGCTACTTCAGAAGCGGTGGGTAAGTTATAAGTACGACCATCTTTCTGCCTGTTACCGATGATTCTCAGCTTTAGTTCAATACCCGGATTATGTTCAATACAATCTCGTGCCATTTTATAAGATTTAACCAAGTGATTTTGGGAATCTAACATTTGCTTTAATTCACTTATAATGGCCAAATCTAGAGCATTTGAAGCTGAATTTGCTGAAGAACCAGATTCTCTATTAAAAAAATATAATTTATTAGTATATGGTGAAAATGAAAGGAAAAAATAATATGTAAACAACATGTACTTTTAAATTTTGTAATATTACATGAATATTCCTTATCTGTTAGATACTTCGTTGTCGGTATCATATATGTAGAGTTGTGCAAATTTTGGTTTCGATTCGGAATTCGGTAGAAGACTGCCAATACTATGGTAATTTTGTCCACTAAGTCTGAAAACAAATGAAGCATTACCTTTATTAATTGAGCGGTCTATTTTACCGCCCATTGAAGTAAAGCTAAACATGGAATTATATCGACGGATGTTTTTCAAAAAGAACTTGCTTTTTTCATCCGATGAAAGAAATAAACTCTTATAAGAATCAGATGGCTCATTCCATTTTGGAAGCTGAACCTTCCCTTTGGCACAACACATTGAATAGATGCCAGACCCAACCTTTTCGTTTCCTCTTCTTGATTCATCTTTCCATAATGTCAGATGATGGAGTTGAAATATTTAATGGTAGATTAATATTACTGGCAAAGTTTTTTTGATATGTTGTAGGTGTTTGAGGGTTGAAATTTTCTTGATCATAAGAAGACATTAGATTAGTAACGGCTGATATGTGAAGCAAGCCTACATTTTTAGGACCTGAAAAAACAAAGAAAAAAATCTAACTGAACAGAAGTTTTATTTAGATCGATATAAAGCGCAATAAAAAAGAATTATTTTAAATACTTACATATAGAAGGTTGATATGTTGTAGGTGTTTGAGGGTTGACATTTTCTTGATTATAAGAAGACGTGAGATTAGTAACGGCTAATATGTGACGCAAGCCTACATTTTTAGGACCTGTAATCTTAAAAAAATTAAATAGAAAAAAATTAATAAATACTGAACATAACTTTTATATCGATTGTGTTAAAAGGCGACTAAAAATCATTAGTGTAAATACTTACATATGGATGCGTTTGATGATAACATTGGACAACAATGAACTTGATTTCAAAGTTGGTGTTGGTGTTGTACTCCAGTTTTGATACGTAGCTACAATTATGTTAATGTATTTAATAAATTTTAATATATATCGATTGAAAAAAAGTATTCATAAAAAATGATCATAAAGTTTACCACGATTTGTGATATCAGACAATAGAGATGCAAGATCCGACATATCACTAATGCGTGTTTGACATTGTGAGGGTGTTTGAGGATTGACATTTTCCTTATCATGAGAAGGAAATAAATTAGTAACGGATAATAGTTGACGTCTGTTAACACTTTGGTGACCTGAAAGCAAAGATAAAAAATGGTGATTAATAAAATGAAGAGTGATTATACCATTGAAGTTAGTATATTCATAAATATTACCGGTAATATAGTCGCGCTTTCTTTTGCTGTCCAAAAGTCGTTTTCGAAACTTTCTTCTCTCTTTGCAATATATTCTATCAAAAGACGTCACTAAAATAAAAATATGATTATAATGTTAGTATTAGATGTAGCTATTAATATGAATAATGAATAAAAACCTAAAATGACTTACAATTAGCTATATGACTGAGGTTTGAAGTTATACGGTCGAGGTTCTTCTTTTTGTTATCACGAATGAGCTGTCTTAGCCGTCGGTTTTCCTTACAAATATCTAAAGTAAAAAAAAAATATAATAGTGATTTTAAACTGAATAATATTTAAAAAATAAATAAACAAAAATTGGACTTACATTTTTTGGTCAATCTTTGTTGTGATATTTGATGTGTAGAGGCTAAATTTTCATTGGTGATGCCTATATAAATAAACAGTATTAGTATTATGTAGAGACATCATATTGTTACCATTCAAGGATATCGTACCCTTAAAAACGGTAAAAGTCCATAAATGATACTGATAAATGAAGTAAGAATAAAATAAATTATAACCTGAATCACTTGTTTGGTTATTGTACATATCGAGGGCGTTATGATCTGAATTCGTAGTAGCTGCGTAGTCTCTCGTTGAATTATACATACATAATGAAATAAATAATAAGTAAAGAGTTAAAAGTGTTGGTGCATGAAAAATAGAATCGAACAACATAATAAAAAAATAACTGATACATGATCTGGCAAATAATTGAGATAACACTTTGAATCGACCAAGAATAATCAAAAAATTAAAACTGTTTATTGTAAACAGGTTGGTTCAATCTAAATTAAGCAGTTATCAAGAATTACTTTTATTTATCAAAATACTGATAGTATACCTCCTGAGCCAATTGGAGGAGCATGATGAAGAACCAAATTATACAACAATTACTTGTATGCATTTAATAGTAAAATCAAAATCAAAGTTACCCTTACCCAAAAGCAATATAAAGGTCAGAGCGAAAAACGGACAAAATCTGATGTATCAGCAGTTCACCCTTAAAACATTATGGAACTAAAATCCAACTTTTTGAATTCTACTGTATACATTTAATATTAAAATGAACATCAAATGTGATCTTTAAGGGTGCAATTTTTTTAACACGATAAGAAAAAGAATGAATTTGTTTAGAACTTACCCTTACCCTAAAGCAATATAAAGGTCAGATTATCGAATACAATTCACCAACAAAACAAAACTTAATAGAATGGCCTAAGCGATAAACTAACAAAATCTTATTATAGATTAAACCATATAAAATGACCAGAAAACCTTTTAAGTAGATGACAAAGAAAATCAAGTTCATTTAGGCATTTTATCAAACAGTTGGAGTGCATATTGAATTATAATTATAATCACTTATACAATCAATTAAACTTCACATGACAGTTTAATGATATTAAATCGATCAAACAGTTTAATGATATTCAATCGATCAAACAGTTTAATTATACAATCAAACTCACATTGATCTGGATAAGTGATTATAATTATATAAATGATCTGGATGTGAATTGATAAATCAAAGTTACCTGCAATGTTGAAGATGAATTAATGGGTTGTTAAACCCACGTGAAGCTAAGGTGAAGGGAAGATCTGGAAGTTGAATTTTTTGAATTTAATCTAATTAAGAATGAAGGAAATTTTGATTTGGTTGTTAAACCATGTGTTTTTTTAATGGATGGATGATGATTTATAATGAATTAAATTAAATTAAAATAACAAATAATTACAATTTACCATGTGGCATTTTAAAGGATTCTGGTTAAATATAAAAGTTTTGTTGATTTGAAATCCACTCTTTTATTAGTAAGAGAGATATGTAAAGTAGAACTTGTCAAATTAGGCCCTAGGCCAGTTTTCTTTTAAGATCACTAAACGAAGCCCAAACCCATCTCATTACTTGAAGCAGGTTAGCAGGCCCATGAAAATGAGGATCCAGATACAAGTGGAAAAGAATCAAAGATTCACAAAAGTGAGTTCAAAACATGAATAAAAGAATCACTTAAGAGTTTCAGTTATTCATTCTCCCTCCATCTCAAGTTAAGCATCATCATTTATACCCTTTTTCTCTCTCCATTTTTACAAGTTAAGTATCATGTGTGTGTTGGAAAGAAAAAGTAAACACTTGGTTGCAAGAAACTTAGACATAAAATTCCCACCTTTTTGCATACTATATAAATCCCATAGCAAGTTGTCAAGATCTATGTAAAAATGGCTAATGCTACAACCCCGCCCAGCCCAACACGGTTCAAGCTCTTGAAGGTCATCCTAATAGTCTTGTTTGCAATCGTAGTCCTTGTCGTTCTAACCATCCTCATAATTTGGCTAACCATCAAGCCCAAAAAGCTAGTCTACTACATTGATAATGGTTCTATCCACAACTACAATTTATCAAATGCTAATCACCTAAATGCAACCTATAACTTCATCCTCATTGCACACAACCCTAACAAGAGAGTTTCTATTTACAACGATAAAGTTGATGTTGATGTTTTGTACGTTGAAGAAACTATTGCCAAAGGGAATATTGATCCGTTTTACCAGCAAAAAAGAAGCACAACAAGTTTTAAGTTGGATCTCGCGTCACATGACGTGCCCTTGCCTGATCATATTGCACGAGATCTAAAAGTGGAGAGGTCCTTAGGTCGAGTCGAGTTGGATGTGAAGTTGAAGGCTAGAGTAAGGTTCAAGGTGGGGGTGTGGAAATCAAGACACTACCACATGAAAGTGTCATGTGAACATATTATACTTCATTTTTCCTCTTCCTCAAAGGTCTTTCAAAGGACCAAGTGTGATGTTGATTTTTGATTTTAGTGTTGGTTTGTGTTTTCTTGAACATGAAGGTCTGTTTTGCTATTTCTTTGTGTATTTGGTTGAATTTAAGTATTATATATTGTAATTTGATATGTGATATATGTACTTCAAATAATTAAATGTTTATATATTATTATCTATCATCATTTTTTACTTGTTTGCATTTAGTATCCTTGCTTTAAATGCTATGATTCGGTTGTAGCATGTAAGCATTGTTCATTTGTTCTAACCTAGACGTCTGTAAGAGACTTTATTTATATAACATCTCTGATAAGCGGTTACTTGAAACAAGTTTAATAATATTGAATATAATAAACTCAACAACACGAAATACACAACATGACACAGTTAACATGATCACTTAAACTGATTATACACGTTCATAAATGCGTTAGGTGGAATGTATCTCTATAAAAACATTTTTAATCTTGTCCTTAACATATCAATTGTTTGTGACACAAACATGATTATATCCTCCAATAATTTTCTACTTAAATCGAGTCAACTAGTGTTACCGAATCGTATCATAAATTACCAACTCTATATGAAACATCTAATCATCAAAATCAATTCCTTTACACTTAAAGTGATTCGAACTCGTAAATTTTGTCTTTATCAATAAAAAAGATTGTAAACTTCTTTAAAGTGATTTCCGTGTACAATCTGATGTGGCGCGCCTAAATAAGGCTCTAAATCATATGACATTTACTATAATTCATTTATTAAACATGAACATGTCGAACATATCGTGCTAAACAAATTGAACTCGACATGATACATTTAACACGATTAACGAATGTTCACGAACCTGAACATGACACGTTTTACGGTGTCATTTTCTTAAACAATAATACAGACACGTTCAATAAGCGGGTTACACTCCACGATAAGCATAACACGATTAAATGCAACTAGCTCAATAACACAACACGGCACGTTTAAAAGAAATTAAAATTTAACAAAGAAAAAGAAAACAAAAAACAATCGTTTTGTCCGTGACGTCACACCGTGCCACGCTGTAACAACTATTTTAGCCCGTATATCAATATTCAGAACAATCGTTATATTAATTTCTATGTAGCCCACTACCCGTATGGCCGTATTTGGCCCATTACCAAAACGCGAACCCAATTACCCAACACATACAGAGGTGCACAAATCGGGTTTTTCAAATACCCGGGTTCGGGTACGGAATCGGGTTCTGGTATGATCCGGGTATTGGAAAATCGGGTATTGGTAATAACGGGTCGGGTTCGGGTCCGGGTATTGTCTCTAAAAACCATACCCTATACATCAGGTTCGGGTCGGGTATAGAACCGGGTATTCAAAAATCGGGTATTTGAATACCCTATTTTCGGGTATGAAAAAACCATATTTTTGGGTTTTTTTTGGCTTTTTTCCGGGTATTTTACGAGTATAAATTGGATTTTTTAAAAGTTTGCACTTTTTAGAGGTATTTTTCGGGTATACATCGGGTATTTGAAATACCCGGTTTCGGGTATTAGAAAAACCCGGTTCCGGGTATGGAACCGGTCTGGGTTTTCGGGTATTACCGGGCACAAATCGGGTCCGGTTCAGGTACGAGTTTTGGTACCGAAATGCATACCATATCCGTACCATGCGGGTAGGGTCGGGTACAGATTCGGGTATTAAAAACTCGGGTACTAAAAAAACCGGTTCCGGCTTTTTATTTCGGGTCCGGTTCCGGGTTTGGGTTTTTTTATGCACCTCTACCCATAAGGCCATAACCCATATAATTGTTTTCCAACTATACAGAAATTGGCATCCATGCCAAAAATAATATATGTGATCAATAATTGAAAAACTAGTATCTAAATAACAACAAATTATTGTTTGAATATTCAAAAAACAAATACTCGTCCTGTTCGAAAAGCCCCTCCCTACCACACTTGTTGATGACATGTGGTTGAAACAAATTTATAAATGTGACTGAATGACTAGTAGGGACAATGTTATTATAAACTCAATAACCAAATTAACACAACAACAATATTCAATCTAATCAAATCAGCTACATGATATTTAAAGAGATCTCGTGAATTTTCTAGTAATAAACTTTTCCAGTTAAAAGTTAACAACATTTACTAGTAGTTAAATTAAAATGAAACATTAAATGAGTTACGTCAAAAGTATTATTTTATTATATAACTTCATTGTTTGACTATACATGAGTTGGCCCAAAAGTACTATTTTATTATAACTTCATTGTTTGACTATACCATAAGTACTATTTTATTATACAGTAACTTCATTGTTTGACTATACCGTGAGTTGGAAATCTGTAATGGAGGGGCTACAAATGGGGGCGAACTGTGACACGTGGCGTCCAGTCAGCAAAGGGGGCGAATTTGTTTTGGGTGTAATGGTGTATGGGCTACAAATTGGGCACACAGTATCTTTTTTTATTATTTTCTTTTTATAATTAAACTAATCAAATAAAAACCAATTTATTCAAATAATTATATAAAAATGCATTAATATTAAAAAGAAATACAAAAAAAATACATAACTAAAAATAGCTCGGTTGGTTTAGGTTCATCGGGTTCCATTGTAGGTTCACGTTCGGTTGGTTTTGCGAACCATGGTGTTGACCGAAAGGAGGGAATGGGTGGTTCGGTTGGTTCGGGTTGTTTCTAGGATTCATTTTGCATATACATATATACATATACATATATATATATATCACACACAACATATATACATATACAAATAGTAATATAATAATATATATATAAATATATATACATATATATCTCTTACACACACACGTATATATATAATAATATAAACCAACCAAAACAACAAACATGCTGGGCGACAAATATTTGTCGCCCCCGCCCCTTTTCGCCCAATTATCGCCGGGGGGGGGGGCAGTGTTCCTCCAAAAAATCGCCCCAAAATAGCCCCTTTTCTCGCCCACTACGTTTAGCCTAATGCTTATAACAAGATGTTAGTAAGTTCCGCATAACATATTTATGCATAGGGCCGGCTCCGAGAACGCAAAATTTTTTTGGCCCGGTTTCGAGAACGCAAAAATTTTTTTGGGCCGCTGATGAAATTTTTTTTAGGTCTTACGTAGAAGGAGTATTTTGTTGGGTTTAATCAATTTAATTTTTATATGAGCTTACTTGGTTATAATTTGGGTTGTGTAAAAAACTTTTGTATAAAAATAGGATTAAACATGTCTCAAATGAGACTATAACTCATAACTTTTTGGTTGGGAGTAACAACTCTTTGTTACTAGACAAAGCTAGTGGTTATGTAATTGAGTTTAAACACTAAATATACATATTGTTTTAATAATAATACATTAAAATAAAATTCATGCTTGGAGGGTGTCGGGTCCGTGGCCGTCGACCACCTTGCCACACCTTACGTCCAGCCTTGTTTATGCCTGTCATGTGTAGCGAAATAGATTTTCAACCAATTTATCTCTTAAAAGCAGATCAACAAATCTATGCGAGTGTTTGTGCACATTTGTTTGCTTGCACTCACATGTTAGCATGTTCTTGTGAAGTTGTTCTGTATGAAGATATAATATTTTCATAAAACGACTACAACATTTGACCTCTCATACCTAAACAATATTATTTTGCATTACACATAATTTAATTTTTAACATAACTAAGACTACATGTCGTTGGGGGTGCCAAATTGCTTTGGGTTCGTGGTGAATTAATTAGGGGACCAATACAAAAGTATGCATGACAAGGGTGGAGCCATCAAAGGCAACCAAGCATAGCACCCAATCTAAGTGAAAATAAGACTAACCAGGAATTATCCTCTAATTCGTATTAAAATAAAATAAAATAAAATAAAATAAAATAAAAACATACTTTTAAATAGAGTAAACTGTGGTTTTCGTTTATATGGTTTGTTTAAATCTGCGGTTTAATCTAATATGTTTAAATTTGCGATTTTCATTAATGAGGTTTCATTTTACTTGCAATTAAGCCCAACCCACTAACCCCGTTAAATATAGTCGTTAAACCCGTTAACGTGCCCCTCACACAAGGGGCAGCCTTGTCCTTTTTCTCCTCAAATAAACCCAACCTTTCGCAAGCCCCATCACGTGAGGGACTGGGGTGCATTTGGGGAAAAAAGGACAAAATTGCCTCTCACGAGAGGGACACACCGATGGGTTTAACAACCAAATTTAACAGGGTTGGTGGGGTCGGGTTTAATTGCAAGCGAAATGAAAACACATGAACAAAACTCACAAATTTGAAAGTATTAGACTAAAACCGCATATTTGAATAAACCACGGGGACGGAAACCTCAATTCCCTTTTTTAAATAAAATTGTTTTTCATAAATGACTACACAATAAGAATTATTAAAACATATAAACAAAGATAAACCTTGATTTCTGATGTCATTTTTATTTATTAATTAATTTTTCAGATTGAATCTTGAAAGTTGAAAGTATATTCTACAAAATTTACAAGGAGGATTTGATCAGTGGAATAGTTAAGTCATTTTCTTGACAGCAATTGACCCTCTGCGCACTCAATATTCACCAATCTTATCTTTTTCTCATAAATAAATTCACCCAAATAAACCTCTCAATTATTATTGTCATTTTCTCACATGTATATATTTTTATATAAATAAACTGTATTCCATTCATTTGTGATTCTTGCAGCCTTTCTTGAAATGTGGAAGTCCTCCCATTTTGCTGCTTTATTCAATGTTTCACTCCTTTTGTTCTTCTTTCTGCCACTTTTGTTTGCCCAATTAGCCTCTGCTGCTGGAACCCAAGATGGATCAGAAAGATGGGGTTATGTTGAAGTCAGACCCAGTAAGATTCAAGATTGACCCATTGTGTGTCTTTCTTTCTTTTCAAGATTCAATCTTTTTACCATTCTAGCTTGATGGTGTTTATGAAAAAAAAAGCCCATATGTTTTTTTTTTCAAGATTTAATCTTTTTACCATTGGTGTTTATGTACAAAGAAGCCCATATGTTTTTTTTTGGTTTTTTTTTTTCAAGATTCAATCTTTTTACCATTGTTGTTGTGTGTGTTTTTAATGGTCTTTATGAACACAAGAAATCCATATGTTTTTTTGTTACTTTTTCAAGATTCATATTTTTAATCATTCTTGTTTATGAACAAAGCAGGCCATATCTTTTATTATTTTTCTCAAGATTTAATCTTTTCACCATTCTTGTTTGTTTTTTATGGTGTTTTTGTACACAAAAGCCCATATGTGTCTTTACTTCTTTTCCAAGATTTAATCTTTTTTTGTTGTTGCCATTTTTGTATGTGTTTTTGATGGTGTTTAATGTTTATGAACACAGAAGCTCATATGTTTTGGTGGTATTACAAAAGCCCTTATAGAACTGAAGATCCCAACAATCCTTGGCCTGTAATTCTTTGGTTGCAAGGTGGACCTGTAAGTACTTTCTTGGTGTATGCAAATGGGATTTAAATAAAAAAATTAATTTTTATTTTTGGAATGTGTGTGATCACTATGTGTGTGTTCTTCACACAAATGTAGGGTGCTTCAGGAGTTGGAACTGGAAATTTTGAAGAGGTGGGCCCACTGGACTCTTTCTTAAAGCCAAGAAACTCCACATGGTTGAGGAAAGCAGATCTATTGTTTGTGGTATGAAATCTTGTAAAGTTTTAAACTTTTTTATATATATAAAAAAAGAATTCTTTTTATGAAATTTGTTATATGTTTTATTTATTTTGGTGGGAAATTAGGATAATCCAGTTGGGACTGGATACAGTTTTGTTGAGGAAGAAGGGCTTTTGGTGAAAACTGATGAAGAGGCTGCAACTGATTTAACCACATTGTTGATTGAAATCTTTAATAGAAATGAAACACTTCAAAAAAGTCCTCTTTATATAGTGGCAGAGTCTTATGGTGGCAAATATGCAGTCACTCTTGGACTCTCAGCTCTCAAAGCCATTGAAGATAAAAGGCTAAAGCTCATTCTTGGAGGTATACACTTTAATTTGAAAATCCCTCCAATAATAAAACAGATTACTTTGGTATAATTTTTCACAAAAGTTTTACGGTTTATGTTAAGGAATTGCTCTTGGAGATAGCTGGATCTCGCCCGAAGACTTTGTGGTAATTTCACTTGATCTTTTATCTATAAAAAGTTAATTTGTTATAAAGTGACAAACTTGGGTCTAAATGTCTGATTAATCAATATTTATAAAATTTAGTAACCCTGAATCAAGGTTTCTTGAACTTTGATATTGTTTTTGCCTAAAAAACTTAGAATAACAATTCGGTCGATATTTCTTGAACTCGGCCTACTTAAATCAATATTTATAAAATTTAGTTACCTTGAATCAAAGTTTAATACTTTTTTTGCCTAAAAAACTTAAGAATAGAAATTTGGTCAATATTTCTTGAACTTTAGTCTAATTAATCAATATATATAAATCTAGTCACCTTGAATCAAGGTTACTGGAACTTTGATCTAGTTAACCAAAATTTATGAAATTTAGTCACCTTGAATCCAAGTTCATTGAACTTTGATAACTTTTTGCTTAAAAAAACTAAAAACAGAAATTGGATCAAAGTTAATTACTCCCTTTAAAAGGTGTCATGTTTGAGCAATTGTGAACCTTTAGAACATATCAAACAAGATACTCATTTCTAAAACCTTGAAAAATTACTAGGCATCATGGGGTCCACTTTTGAAGGATGTTTCAAGGATAGACGACAATGGTTTACTCGAAGCAAACAGGTTGGTTTTCCATCATCAACCGTGTAAATTATGATATTTTCGCGTTTGTTATTCACTTGGAGACATGATAAATGCTTTAAATTGGATTATATTTACTTTTATCTAACAAGCCCATGTCAGGAAACAGTCTTGTTGAGAAAATAAAGCAGCAAATAGCAAATGGGAAATTGAAAGCTGCTACCGAAACATGGAGTGATCTTGAAGAAGTGATTGACACCAATAGCAACTCTGTTGTATGTTTTACTCCATAAGTCTAGAGGTGGAAACATCAAATACGGGTGGTTCATTTAACGGGTCAAAATGAGTTCGAGTCAAGCGGATTTTCTGTATTGCCAACGATGCGTCTGGTTAAACACATTTTGTCTAAAAAACTGTTTTTTACAATAACTGGCGTGCCATATATTATTACGAAAATCATATTATTTAAATGATGATGATAATAACAATATGATTGCGGTTAACTTTCATTTTGTCCAAAAAAATGACTTTTTTTTTATCCCTGATTGGCCTGCCAAGTATGGTTAAAAAATCATATTATTTAAAATAATAATATGATTGAGGTGACTTTCATTTTGTCTAAAATTTGATTTTTTGTATCTATCATTGGTGTGCCAAATATGATTACAAAAATCATATTATTTTAATAGTAATATGATTGAGGTGACGTTTAAGCAGGCAACATTTTGGATGTTACTGTTAGAGATAAAACATAACCCGAATGACCCATTCATAAGTAAATGGGTCAAAATTGAAAAATGCCACCTCTAGATGCTAATCAACAATCTAACTCACTTTCTTCCTGTTCTAAAACCATTTTTCCAATAAAGAAACGATGTTTTGCATTCATTGTAGGATTTCTACAATTTCTTATTGGATTCGGGGATGGATCCGGTGTCAATGACAACATCGGAACTAGTGAGGGTGGCCCCAAGGAAGAGGTACTCAAGATATCTTGATTCCTTGAAGACTTCTCCGGGTGAAAATGGTGATATTGATCTCTTGATGAATGGTATCATTAGAAAGAAACTTGGGATTATCCCAAATAATGTGGAGTGAGTTTATATTTTATTTTCTTGATTTGTCTTAAATTTAAAGTAACCAAATTTATGGATTTGAGTTTTGTTTTTACGACAGGTGGGGAGGGCAGGCGGGACTTGTTTTTGAATACTTAGAAGGCGATTTCATGAGACCAAGAATTAATGAGGCAAGATTCTAGTTATTAGTTTTTACCAGCTATTTAACGATACATAATTTTTTTTTCCAATTTCCACGTGCATTCAACGTTTTACTTGATCCCATTGGTTAAAAAGGTATTGGTGGGGCCCGTGGGAAAACTCACATTTGCAAAAATATAAAAATAAAAAGTTAAAGAATAAGAACAAGATGATTACTTATGTTTCTTCATTTACTGTTTGTTGAATAGGTTGATGAACTCTTGAATAAGGGAGTCAATGTGACTATATATAATGGTCAAGTATGATCTTTTTCCTCTTTGAATGCTAGGTTCATTTGCAAATTAAAACTAAACTTTGTAAAAATGATAAATTTGTTTTGAACTTGGTGTTGTTTTTTGTAGCTTGATCTTATTTACTTTGTAAAAATGATAAATTTGTTTTGAACTTGGTGTTGTTTTTTGTAGCTTGATCTTATTTGTTCAACAAAAGGAACTCAATCATGGGTTGAAAAGCTCAAGTAAATTCATATTTCTCTATATGGTAAATTTCCAAATTCCAATGTAGAATTACTGTTTTACCCTTGTGTTTTGTTTTCTTACAAAGGTGGGAAGGTCTAAAGACATTCTTGAGCATTGATAGAATACCATTATATTGTGGAGATGGTAAAGCTACAAAAGGGTTCACCAAGGCTTACAAAAATTTACATTTCTATTGGATTATTAAAGCTGGTCACTTTGTAAGTTTTTCACTCAACCCTTATATATCATATAACACTCATAAAAGTACTATAGTTTATAGCTCTTATATTATGGGGTCATATTTGTAATTCACCAATGAATATACTGCTTACTAGAAACATTCGACTTGGGTTTATAACGATCTAATATCATAATTTAAGTCTTGATGGAGTTGAACTCATCGTAAAGAATTCTCAAAATGTATTTTGTGATTTTTTTTCATATTGATTTGCAGGTACCTGTAGATAACCCGTGTTTAGCATTGGACATGATAGGTCACATCACACGTTCCCCTCTCCACAAAGTAAAAGATGTTATGAAGAAACAAAAGTGGAAATAACAAACTAGTAAGTCACAAAGAACAACATTAAGAGATGCTATTAACTCAATAGTATGATTATAATTTGTATGCTCATTTAAATTTTAAAATTGTTATACATATTTAAATACAATAAAGTATACAAACAATACACCGATATTGGTGTTAATTTCCATATGATATATCTATTCATGTCTACAGGGCCGTCTCCGAGAATTTATATACCTCGGTCGAGCCAAATCAAAAAGGCCCGTAGGCCTTAACGAAAACTTTTTATTCGCTTATGTATATATATGGATAAAACTTTAATCGATCGATTTATTATAAGTAGAAACCAATATAAACATGTAATTTATCCCATAAAGTATTGCTAATAACCTTATTGTTAACATCAAAAAACATATATATGTAATATGTATATAAAAGTTTGTGCCCCTAAAACTTATGTGCCCCGGCCGATGGTGCGACTCGCACACCCTCCGAGCCTCCCACGCATGTCTATTTGAATGACACTTCAGATTTAGAGTGTTTTTCCGTGTTTGATCATAGATACCTTTAATATTTACTTCTCCTTGTTTTGTCTTTAATTTAACCAAATTGCCAATTTCTTCATAGCGTGTCAAAACATATCCTAAATAGGCATGTGTAGAATGTAACCATAATTTTAGGTCCTGTTTGTTTTTCAGAGAAACCTCTTAATGGCCTCTGAAGTCTGATTCGGTAAGAGGAATTAAGAGGTTCGGCTGTTTGTTTTTTGTTTATTATTAAGAGGTAAAACTTCTAAATGGCCTCTTAAAGAAAAAGAGGTAAACAAACCTCTTACTCAGAAAAAACACGGCCAGAGCTGAGATACGTTTGTTTGTACCACCACCGCCTCCCTCTCTAGGGTTCGCTGCCTCCACCACCGCCTCCCCTCCACCTACGCCGGTCTTCACCTCCGCCGGCCCTCCATCTCCGCCGGTCTTCCTCTTTCCCCCAATTTCAGGTGAGATCGATGCTATTGTTTATTATTGGTATGAATGTGTAGATCTGGGTTATCTTTTCTAATTGAATCTTGATTAGTATGGCTGATTTCTTGATGTTTTAAGGTTATTTTGTTCATGGGTTTGTTAGGGTTTTGAATACTATCTATGACTTTGTATTTTTGATTGTTAAGAAGATGTTATACTTGTAAAATCTGTAGGCTGTAGGGTTTTAACATTTTATGTTAAGACAACTTTAATTTTAAATTAACTGCAAAAGGTTTTAACATTTAAAATGGTCAAACAGACGTTTATTAATATTCAGATGTTTTAGAAAAAACAAACAACATTAATGATTCAGATTTCAGACATTTGAACCAGCTCTTAATATTCAGATGTGGCATTCAGATCAAGACATAATTCTCTTACTGAAAACAAACGGCGCCTTAATTTTGTTATCTTCCATCAAATTTCATTCATTGTCCTATTTGCCAACATGAGGCTATCATCATAACTTTTAACTATATTATATATCAAATTCTTACAATCATTGTAACTTTATAAAGTTAAAAAAGACAGGTCATATTTTTTTAACAAATTTTGCGTCACATGTCATTTATTTATATATTTTTATAGTTTTTTTGTTTGTATATTTATGTCTTTTTTCAAAATATTTGAATCTCTCATGCATATTGAAAAAGGCCATTAAAACTACATATGTACATAATTGAAATAGTTAGCCTATTTTTATAAAATGTTTGTAAATACAGGCTATAGTTACAATTAAATTTTACTTTTATAATAACAAAATCGATTCAATTTAACTTGTACTTATTAATTCAAAAAATTTAAATATATAACCAGGGTTTAAAAAATCTATAAAAATATAAATGTTATAACATGTGTAAAAATCAATTAAAAAGTGAATTGCCCCCACCAATACAATACTCCATCCCACCGGTTGGTGGGTATGGACCGCTCCAATAGTGTATTTCCGGGTGATCACATGCCACTCATTTTTTCTTCCAATACAAGTATACCACCACTATATATGCACATGCCACTCATATTTTCCCCCATTATTTATGCTCTTGGTCTTGTCATTGTCAAGTTTCATTAACGGATACTGAATACATAATACGGGTGAGTCGAAAGAACATGAAATTATTAACAGTTCTGGACTCAATATATATAATTATTTTTTAATTTATTAAGAAAAAAATAAAACACTGAGCGAAAAAGCTGAGTAGGCCACGGCCCGTGAAAAGATCCACCCATGTCGTCCAACATTTTTTATTTTACTTTCAAATTGTGTAAACTCTATCTAGGTTTTATTGGTGTCTCTCGTGTAATCAAATTGAGATTGAAGTATCTTCATGTATCATTTGAAATCGCAATCGATTGATTTAGAAAAAGGTTTTAGAAAAAATTAAGAACTAGCATGTATGTTTCTACCCTGAAAAGTCGTATCCGAAATAGACCAAATAGTTCCTTATATTTGTAGTGAACTATCATAAATTTTATTGAAATGACACAATGATTTATGAAACACCGTGTCAATGTGTCACTTTATACTGCTAGAATTTGATAACTATCGAGCTTGTGCGAGTAAAAATAAGGTTGCTACTCACGATTGAGTGATTGACTATTGTTGATAGGAGCTACTTTCCTACTAACTAGTACTAAGACCAGGTCTAATTGCTTTAACACGTAATATTCTTTTCCTAATTACACGTTATTAGTAATTGTCTCTATTTATTACAAATTAAGTAAATATGAGAATTAGTGTTTTGAAGGAGCATAAAGTGTAACTAAAAAATGTGTCAAACTACGTACACCTATTGTATAACTTATCATTTTGTTTACCGTGAGAGCTCGTTACCAGAAAAACTCGCGGACCCATCAATATCCTAATAATATAGGATAAATAGCTCTTGCCCCTGACATGTGGTCTTCAACAGAGTTAAAAGCAGAAAACGAGTGGAAGCCAGATTCAAACCAAGACATCTGCTAGAAGGAAACACTTATCACCACGTCACCATTTAGAGGTATCACGTAACCACCGGATACTAAAGAATTTAAGATATTGTGCTTGAAGATGTACGAAAGTACTTAGCAGTTTTCGTTTTATTATACATATACGTTAACATTAAGGTATTGTGTAGGAAAATGGATGAAAACAAAAGGCTCACATAATCTGGTGTCGTGGCACTAAAGAATTTAAGATCCAAACAAGCCATGAACAATAATAGTATATACAAGGCATGAGATCTTCATACACTACCTTGGATCTTCACACACCATTTTTCACCTAACCGGCTCGTATATGCATATACGAGTTGTATAGGGCCATAGGCCCTGAGCTGCTGAAGACCTATACGGCTCGTATAGGCAGTGGCGAAGCTTGGACATACACGTCGAGGGGGCCGGACTCAATATGTATATAAAAATTCATAGACTAGAGGGGTGCGGGCTCAAAATTTCGGCCAGAAACGGGTGAATTTATACCATGTATAAAATTTTTCGGCTGGAAAATGATAAATTTACACTACCAAGCAAAAAAAAGGAGGTCAGACTCAAAATTTCGATTGGAAACGTGTAAATTTACACTATGTATACAAATTTTCGGACAAAAAGTGGATAAATTTACACTACCAAGCAAAAAACCGAGGGGGGCGGGCTCAAAATTTCTGTCGAAAACGGGTAAATTTACACTATGTATAAAAAATTTCAGCCGAAAAATGATAACTTTATACTACCGAGCGAAAAAACGGAGGGGGCCGGGGCCACCCCTGGCCCCAACTAAAGCTACGCCCCTGCGTATAGGGCTATAAAGGCCGTATAGGCCACAAAAAACTGTTTTTTTGTGTCCCCTCCGTACATTTGTTGCGTGGCCTACACGGCCCACATAGCTCTATACGAGCCGTATAGGCCTGTACATCACCATGAGGGCGGTGTATGAAGATCACATCTCATATACAATCCTGTGATTGCATATTGCTTATTAATATTATACTATGTGTTTAAAATTTTATAATATATAGTTGTTATTAGTGATTTCTCTTTTAATAGTATATTTATCTTTTTAAACTAAAGTTTCACATGCAAATAAGAATATATAACACCATGATTAAGAGTTCAACTAACACACAGTAAACACATTGAAAAAAAAAGTTATTACAAAAAAATAATAATAAACAAAGCGTTTAAGAAGCTAACCTCGATATAAAGCCCAGTATGATGTATGATTTCACAGGCTTGAGAGACAAAAAGGTATTGACGAATGCAGACCATGTACATAGTAGTTTTTTTTTTTTCTAAAAAAAACTATAAGTTGATGTTGATGACTCTATTTTTTCTAGCACTTCCAGTTTGGTTTTCCTTTTCCAACCTTTCATGGTGGCCACAAGGTTGATTAGCCCCGTAATTTGACTTTTCGTGTACTCCTGTGATGTAAAAAGTAGTTACATGATCCGAATACTATGACTACAAGAAATAAATACCCAAATTTAAGTAGAAAACTGTGAGAACAACATAAACATTGTACATATTGTTTAAATATGATATATAAGGCACTTATGTAACCACATCTTCACCTATAAGTAAAAGTAAAAGCAAGAAAAAAATATCTTACGGGATGAGCACGAGCCCAATGAACATATTCAGTTTCCGGAAGATAAAACGCCTGTTAAAGGAATGACAAATTATTAAATGTAATTTATAAAATTTTATATAGATGAATGCTCAACACGGTAAACTGTTCATTAAATTTGCCTATAGTTGTTTACCTTGATGAAAGTTTCGACTCGTAGTAATTTTGGCTTAACATTAATAATCAGAAAATGCTGAAGGCCAGTAATCAAAACCTGAACCAACATTAAAAAAAATAATAATAACTTTCAACATACCAAGTACAGAAACAATATTAACAAGTATAGACAGACGGTATAGTTAAGACTTGACAGTTTTGATTATTAATTGTGCATTGGTCGATGTGGGTAATGTTTTATCTCTAACGGGTCAAAAGGGTAAATTCAAATTTTTGCTAAAAAGAAAATAAGATTGCACAAATGGTCCCTGTGGTTTTATAAGGGTTCCAAATTTGTTAAGACACAATTACCCTCACATGAATTCCACATGACATCACTTTTCCGTTAAAAACTAACTGGGATTAACGGTGGGAGTAAATGTGCAACCCTCTCACAAACGTTTGAATTAAGTTTCCAATTTCTAAAATCTCGGGGGTGGAGGACCAAACTTGCAATATGCTCAAACCACAGAGACCGTTCACGCAGTTTTCTCTAAAAATAATAAGGGGTCAAACAAGTTATATTAGGAGAAACCTGAAAATCCAATGACATTAGAGCCCGACCCTCATCAGTACACCGCTTCACTCGTGATAAGCCTTCAACAATGGTTTCAGAAAGATTTTCAAGTCCATACCCGATTAGTGTATCTTGTACCTATGTTAAAAGAAATAGTTTCTAATAAAAGCTAATCTAATAAATACATAAATTAGCAAAAATCAGAAATGGAAAACGATAATTGAGAAAGCAAGATCATCAGTAGGCCTGTAAACGCACGGGGCTTGTTCATTTCCATTGGTTTAACTTTAACTGAACAAATGAATGAACACGAACACTTAAACAAATTTTGTTGTCTGTGTTTGTTTGTTAAACAAATGGACATGCTCTCGTTCGTGTATGTTCGCTCGTTGATAATGTAAATGTACATAAACGAACACAAATGCACATAAGTGAAAGAAGATAAAGGAATACCAATTAAAAGTAAGCATGACTATCCATATTAATAGCAAGTATACAATCCAACATTTTAAAAGTAAACAAAGGGTTTTAACATATATAAATTATCTCAAGTAATTAGTAATAGATAAATTTGAATGGATGTTCAAACAAACAGACATAAACAATGATTATAAACGACAATAAATTAAAGAAGAGACATAAATGAACATTAATGAACAAGCGATCACGAACAGGATGTGTGTTATGTTCGTTCATATAACTAAATGACCAAAAATTTGTGGTCATTTTTCGTTTAATAAATGAACGAACATAATCGAACTTCCCGCTGACCGGTTCACTGAACTTTCGATTCGTTAACAGGCCTAAGATCATGGACTTTTACCTCAGTTCGAATGCCTCCATTAGTGAGCCTCGCCTTGTAGTGCTTAAATTCTCCCAACAATAGATCAACATACCTATTAATCATGCAGGAAGTAACAAAAAAGGGTTGTTAAAATAATTGCAAACATCTTTAGCGAAGTAGTATAAAATGGAGAATGGCATTTTCTATTCTTAAAGAGTTATTTACCCGTTATGTTCCATCCCTAGTTCTTTAACTTCCCATTTAGCATTGGCAATTCGATCAGCATACCTGCCAAATGATTTGGATCCTGGTTAAATATAAAGGCAGCAATTTTGACCCATTTATTTTTGGAAGGGTCAAATAGGGTTATGTTTTATCTCTACTGAGTCAAGCGGTTAAAATGGGTCAGAATGTCACCTTAAGTGTATTTTTCATGCGTTAAACCTTCTAAATCATTTTTCTCAAAAAGTTGGATTATTTTTGAGGAAAATATAAGTTTTGTAATCATATTTTAGGAACACATTGTTTTCAGAACCAATTTATGTTGAGAACTACGAGAACCGCATAAAGCACTTATACGTCATGCATATTGATTTAATGAAACAGTGGGGTAGGCGGTTATGTAAAACCAAACGGTGCAAGGCCATTATGCAGTTCTGGCAGTTCTCAATGTATTCTTGCTGCTCAAACAATTATGAATTTGTTTATGGAAAAACCAAACGACAGAATAATGCAATTAATCTTATCAACAATAAATAGCATCCAAGTAGTTCACATGTTGTGTTTTACCCGCTAATGTGAAGAAGTAATCTTGCGGTTGTTCTATGTATCTGTTCTACAAGATCTGGGACTGAACCAACCTGATAAAAGTTGAAAAATACTTAATCCATCAAAGTGGTTACAAAGAAACAAAGCATTTAAGTCATCAGAATTAATAAGCTGAAGTGTACCAAATGCACATAGAAGTCATCAACAATTGCTGCATTATTCTGCAGAAGAATAGAATGAAGACGTGTCTTAGAATTTTGCAATAATCGTGCAACAAGAGATATAGTGTCGGCTCCTGTACATCTTTCCTGCATCATAACCATATAAAATTTAACGCACCTTTAAATACACTATGTCAGCAAATGAAATGGCATACAACAATACACCTTGAGGCCAAAAGAGGTGCTGGTCACATGACTAAGATTTGAATATGGTACACCGTTTGGCCTGTTGTCAGTATGAGATAATGGCAAATTCAAGGGTGCAGATGAAGATGAAGAGAATGGGGATGGAGATTTGACCCATTGACCGCAGTCCCGCCGTATTCTGGATAAGGCTGTTTTCAGCTGATCTGACCACCACAAAGTAATTTCATATACACAAATAAAATAATAAGTAAACAAAGAGAAAAATGATACTCACAACCAAGAGCATCGTTCAATCCTTTACCACCAGGGTTGGTGTTCTGCTGACCAAAGCTTTCAAAAACAAAATGAAAAAAAATTCCAAAAAACTGGCATATACCCTGTAACAATTGACTGGCTTACATAAAGTTGTGTGAAAGACAGACAAGAAAGCATATTATTATTAATTCACGTACCTTTAAAAACTCAATGTTAATTATGTCTAATCTTTGCATTAGCCTCGCATATTTATCCATCAGCCTATTGCATAAAAGCAACATTCAGTAAAGTGTATTTATTACACTTGGTATTATGAACTGATTGATGACTTGATCTGGGTTGTGTTTTTTTTATCTTGAAACCGCAAAAGGGTCAAGCGGGTCGAGTCACCCAATGTCTATTTTCAATACATACAACCTCCTAATTCCTAAATCGTTTAAAGTAGAGGTACATTACTCATGTAATAATTGGTGATCATGCTTAATGCATAAATTATTCATAGAAAAGTTTTTAAAAAATGAACAAAAAGTGTTTGCAAATCAACCCAACTCATCCCGACCTAGTCCACTTCAGCCCATATAAAAGTACCCCGTTCAACCCAAACTCGCATTGATCCGTTACCAAATCTGCCCATATCACAGACTAGGGGTGTGCACGAGTCAGTTTTGGCCCAGAACCGTAACTATTGGTTAACCAAAGAATGATCACCCATCGGTTATGATTAATTGATTTGCCAGGTTGATTCAGTTCGGTTAAGTGTGAACTAATATTGGCAATGAAACATTTAAGCCTGACTAAAATAGCTCAAAACAATGTTGGCAATGTAATTGGGCTGAAAGTTTGGGCTTGAAATGTTTAACCACTTCCTAAATTGTTATTAGACATTTGGGCTTGAATAATTGAAGTTTTACTATTTGGCATTTGTGTATATTACATAGCATTGAAAAATTATTATATAAAGGTAGTGGGTTGGGTTGGTTAACCCCGTTTTTCATAAACATGGGCCGGTTCGGTTTTTATCGGTTATGGAGGTACAAATAACCAAAACTAACCCACTACTTTTGATTTTCAACAAATCAAAAATGACCAATCGGTTATGGGTTAGGTTCGGTTAATTTGGTTTAATGCACACCTGTATCAAAGAGTATGGTGCTATAACTAACCTTAAGGCACAGATTGAAGATCCTGTGTGTGCTTCCATCTCTTCAACACTCCATGCTGAAGAGTGACTTCTTGAATGATTCAGCTTAGGAATCCGGCTCGGTAATTGGCTATCCTCATCAATAAAATCTGCAAGAAGATCTTCATTTTCATCTTCAGGATCAACACGGCCATTATTGCTGTGATGATTTTCATCAATATTAAGTGATGAGTTGTTTTTGTTATCGCCGTCTTTATTTGTTTCCTCATATGTAGAAGGGTCATCAAATTCCTTCGAAGCAGTTTTTGGACAAAATGGATTTCCGTCATTAATCCAATGGGAAAATCCAGTCTGTTTGAGGCTAATTTTCATCAAATCTGCTGATTTTTTAGACTGGAACTCTCTTGAACCAGATTGAATAACCAACGCAGCCCCATCACCAACAAGCCCTGCAAAACTAACTACATGGATTGTTTCTGGTGGAATTTTGCACCAGCTTTCTTTTTCCAAAACTATTTTTAGAGCCTGAAATGAAATAACTGAAAAGGCTGAAAAAAGCAAATGACATGCTAAGATAATATATCTAAATGAATATGTGATCATGTCAACTTACATATATATTCTGGCGGTGAAAGGAAGCATAGTAATTTTCACATATAGCTTTCAGTCTCAGCCTGAATTCAACAGCTTCAGCACCACAGAAAGCTTCACCAGCTAAAATGAAAATATTAAGATCTTCATAAATTCTTAAGAACTGATGAATGCTAGTGGAAACAACAGCATCAGACGAAAGCAGTACAGAAAGACGGGTTGTTGTAAGTTGCCAAAGATTCCTACGACCACTTTGTAATGTTTGTGAAACAAATGTTGTTGCATCACTTCTGAGCTGAAACCAAGAGGACCCACTGCTTGATGCCCCACTTCCACCGTCTCTGGGTTCTGAACCAGACGGGTCAGGAAATGTGGTAGCAGATGTTGTAGGTTCTTCTACTGAAGCTAAAGTGGGCTCTTGGTCCACGGGTTCAGAGAGAGAGCCGTTTTCAGCCTTTGGATCAGAAGAGTTTTGTGATGATGAGTCAGCGTGTTGGGCATTTTTAGAGGAAACAGCACCTTTATGTTCTTCCTGCATAGTAGCTGTTAAATGGTCCAAATAAACCTGTGACAGAAATTAAAGAGATACTGTAACTAGTCAAAACAGATTTTTTGAGGGTCAAAAATGGTCGGATCATGTTGATCTGCTAACACCCTTTTGTCCGCTTTTCTAATGACTAAAAAACAATGTTTATACAACAATAGTCTAAATGTTAAATTGAACAGGTTAGGAGGTTGTATGCATTTTGAATAGACTTTTAGCTTTTTACCTGTTTGATTTGACCCATTTGAAATAAAACACAACCAAATCATCTCATTCATATATAAACGCCTTCCATTGCGACCTCTAAGATCTAATCTCATGTAACCAGCTTAAAAGTAGACCAAGAAAGTGGATAAATCCGCATATTATACCTTATGATCTGAATTAAAATTCATGATTGCATGATATGAGCACATCAAATTGAAGAGGACAGCTAGTGTTGCGAGTAAACACTCTCTAAACTTGGATTCAGGTACTCGTGTGCATAGATCACTATATGTAAGCCTAATATGCAAACACAAAGAAGGTTTAAGTATATCAAACAACTGGTTACAAATGTACAGATATGATACCTGCTGTTTTGTACTACAAAAACTTCTAGATCCTGCCACATTCACCATTGCAGTGTTAGCTATTTAAAAAATGATATAGCTAATAGGTAGCTATTAAGGGTGTTTGGATGTACCCTCTGAAACGTATAATGCGATATTGAATAATTACAATCAGATAACCAGCTTGAATAATACTTGGTACACAAGTGGTAATAATACAAGTACCTGTAGCACAATATTCTTGAGCACCACATGGGTTTCAGATATAACTTCTTGCATAAAGAAGCTTTGTATCTTTTCAGCAAGACCAGGTACATCACCAATTAATGCATATGCATCAACCACCTGTAAGTATCACAACATGTGCCACAAAGCATACAAACTGTATCACTCAGATCCATATAAAAGTAAATGGAAACACCGATCAGTATATATTGTGTCACAAAGCATATTATTGTCTTACAGTTAAGAAGCTTGTTTCTTTGAAGTCTCTGCACACTCCCAGTAAAAGTGAATCCAATTTCTGTAGAGCTTTTTCCAGCCAGATCTGCATAGATAATACAATACTATATCAATATAATCTTTGTTTTGAACTAATACTGAAATTTCAACAAGTGCAGTTGCTATAATATCAATACAATATTATAAAGCATTCATGCATTCACTTTCAGACCTCTTAAAACCAAGAGTTCTAATCTAGGCCATCATATACCATTATAAAGCATACAATATCATCTTTATTTTTAACTCTCCAATTTGGAGAGTGCGGTAGCATAGATACAAGAAAGTCGTCGTTCTAAAAACAAATAAAAAATATATACTATTTTGATCACGTCCACTTAATCTAAGCCGTCCGATGCTATTTTGAGCATGATCCGTTTATACTCTCCAGTTCAGTTCTTCATTATGCAATCCTTCTAGAAGCAAACTTTTTTTTTTCTGAAAAAGGACAAATTCTATTTAATTTCGATTGCTTAAAACTGTAACCTCCACACCACGACTCATCTCTTGTATGACCAAAAGCCCTGAGAAACCGTCCAAGAGTTGAAGATACTCAGGTAAGATCTGGAATGCCTGTACAGTGAACCAGTCATGCATAAAGCTACAGTCTTGGATAGAAATATGAATATAAAAATATTTGACACAAAGGAAAAGAATTAAACAAAATGGAAATATATAGAAACAAGTTTAAAACCTTAAAAAAGTTCCCTGCAGTGACATGCGTTTCTAGTGCTATTTGCATCTCTTGTGCACGTCGAAGCTCTGCTAATACTGGGAGTACGTCCTACAATTTTTTTAGGAAGTGAAGATACAGTTTGTCATCTTATATCAACACTACAGGATTCATATAATCAAAAATAAAAATGTTAAGGGTCTTAAAAGGATGTGCAATACCAGAAGAGCTTGTTTCCTTCTAGAATTTGTGTTTACAATAAGATCCCTTGATACCTCATTTCTTGAAGAAGTTAAGTGTCGTCGTCCATTCTGCAAGTACAAGTGTACATCAATGATGATTTGTGAGTTAAAAACAAACCTAACTTAATCTAATACTTCATTATAAGCTAGACTTATTCCAGTTCCCTTAAGCTTATGGTTCAACTAAATCAAATTAAGGCAGATAAATGTGAACATCATCACCTGCTTACCATGCAAATGATGTTTGCAATCTTCATGTCTTTCTCCAGCTCCTTTACCAAATGCATTCCTTTCACTGGATAAGAAAGAAACTATTAGCATGTTGTTACCAGAATGTTGCAACTAGCAAGACCAATAAAGGTTAGATATAAATGCAAGTCATGTAGGCAGATAATAAATAATAACATACCAATGTTATATAAACAATAGAAGGTGAATTTTAGTCTTACCCATTACTTCGTGGTGATCCATTACTTGGTGAGACAAACTTTCTGTTATTTTATCCAGCTGTAATAACCTAAGAGCAGCCTGTAAACAAAAAAATCCAATTTCAACTAATAAACATTAACAGGATCTAGATGCATGGAAAAGCAAAAAAGTCAACTTGCACAATTGAACAGTTAAACAAACCCGTGTCATATAACTGAGAAAATTAGTAATTTTACTGATAAAGCAACACATTTTTGCAATATGAAAAGTTATCACACACATGCACCGTGTCACGTGAATGAGAAAATTGGGTGCCAAAATCTCTAAAAAGAATGTGATAAATCTCATGGTCATGGATGACTAAAATGAACAGAATGTATAATTTTCCAAACAGGAACTAGAACATTGACAACCTTCCTTGCATGAATGAAATGAATAATGATATTACCTTCCCTTCAAAATATGTGAGTTCATTTTCTTCAGATGAAAGATTCTCTAAAGTGTGCCGAACAGGATCAAACATCTACACACATAAATTCAGCATCTGCTAGTTATGACTTATAATATTATTCACATGGTCATTTAAAAAGCAAAACTCATAATAATTATAGTTTAGTGCTCTTTTACTGACCCTCAAACTAAAGATAAACAGATCAGTAGGGAAACAAACACATGTACACAGTAGAAATAATCAAACAATAAAAAACTTTTTTAAATTTATACAAACTAGCTTGAGTACTAGGCTAGGGACAAATTTACACTAACTGTAGAATAAAAACTAAACATAGCTGAAGCAACTTGAAAAACTACAGGATGATTGATCAACTGTGTATATACATCATAAGCAAAACTACAGAACTAGATTTTCAGTATAGACTAATGATAAGGTATCATATTTCAGGAAATGTAAGTTTACAATCTCAAAGATGTTAAACCTCTTCATAAAATTCTTCTTCAAGCTCATCCACTATTTGAGCTCGAGATGTGTTTCCATATATTGAACTCAGTTCTTCAGAACTTGAAGAGAGACTTTGCCTATGATTTGGCGGGATCGAAGCAAGTGCACGAGCTATAGTTGCTGCAGTTGCAGCCCGTGCTGGAATCTGTAAAAAATGATTTCCGAATAATCAAATTTTTAAGTCCTATTAACCAACAGCATTGACTTTTATCAAGTAACTACTTTAATGACCAAAAGATTTAGACGCGCCCTCTTTCTGGACTGAATCTGAAGAAGAAAAAATCACAGAATACACAAAGTTCTTTATGTAAGGGTGCAGCAATTAATATTGTCTAAGCTTCTACACTTACCTAACATCAAAAAGAGTCTCTATAGCTCTACACACTCAATGCATGTTTAATTTTCTTTATTATTAACTTATGGTATGTTACAACATTATAAGGTGTAACAAAATATGATCTCTTTAAACTTATCTAATAACTCATACATTCTAACATCTTGGCTTCCCCATAATAGGTCACTCAATAGTGATCTGTCTGTTTCTCTGTTACTTGCAGTGCCAATCTAAGTTTTACAATTACACGCTATCTATTTGAGGCACGTATATCCATTTCTCATATCCATTGATGGTTTTCAACTCCAATGTTCATCACAGCATATAATTAGACCGAGGAAATCAAATTCAATATGTTCACTAACTAAACATTACAATCTCACTATCCTATAGGTTGCATAACGGACAATCAACAATGAATGCATAGTAACTTGCATATACCTAACAAATACTACACTAAGTCATCATTAAAATCAATTATACTGAGCTACTATCACCAAAAACAGATCAATTCCTATATATAACACAAACACAATATTGAACAACATGTTACGCAATATAATATGCATATAAATTAATAAGGCCTAAAAGTATTTGAATGACCGACCTCGGGGCGATCGGACGTTGAAGGAAGAAAGGCAATGGATCTGGCGGAACGTACTGAAGTGAGAAACTTCTCACCGACCTTGGACAAATCCATATTATTATTATTATTTATTATTATTATTATTATTATTATTACCACCACCGGCTGGTTGTCGAATAAAAAGAAGCAACAAAAACAACCTAAAAATGACGAAACCCTGGGGACTCAAATATCCATGAATGAAAGTGAAAGCTATTGGAATCAACGACAGCATTTCAAATCGGAGCTCTGAAATCGAGCAGCCGGTGAGATTGAAGCATTGCCATTAATTGAGATCGAATGGTGAATATTGTTTGTTAGGGTTTATGAAAATGTGAGATCAAAGTGAGTGTGTGTGATTTGTTTCGGTTTGATTTTGATTTTGCAGTCTGACAAACTGTTCATTCCTTCTGGGTGGGTGCTCGCTCCTTCAACCGTTAAAACGGATTCCTTCAAAAATAAAATATATATGCTAAAAATATATATAGTCAAATACATGTATTATTTGGGAATTAGATTAACTAAAATAAAAAAAAAACAGACAATGAGTAGCGGATACAAGCCGAGTTGAATCAGTTTTACATGCTTTGTTCTCCATTCAAAAGTTCAAGTTTCATCTCAAAGTTAATGTTATCAAAGTTGTCATCTAAAACATTTCAGCTTGTTTATTAGACTATGTGTATGTGTTGTTGTTGAAAGCATTTTCTTGATTCATCCTGTGTCATGCACTACTAACTAACTGAACACTAATTATATAATATATTATTTCCCGTTAAAGAAAACTGAATTTGTAGTAATCTCCACCATTGGATCATTCTGAAACAAAATCTTGAAGATATCGGATTGAAGATTGATAGAAGCTGATTTGGATTTTACGTTCTACAAATACGAAGATGTGGTGTTTGAATTTTTCACGTTGAATCGTTTGATGATCTACTTTTCAATGTGATGGCTGTATTTGCCCTAATTTGCGATTGAGTGTTTCTACCCTTAGAATTTTCATTTTTGAATTTGGATTCTTCATAAATTAATTATGTTATATCTTTTTCAACAGTTCATATGCTGTCAGGACTTAGGAGCATATGAGCATGACAATAGAGCATAGGCCGCTTCACTAATTTTAAAGGTACGTATTAAGTGTTAGTTTTAGGAAAATTTTCACACGCACACACTGTATTGGTACTTTGCGCAGAACCATGGTGTGTGACAATTTTAAGTATGCAGCCTAATTTTGTATGTCGTTCTCAGTTAGAATGTTACTAAACCTTTTTTTTTTTTTTTGCTTTTCTTTCAGCTTACTTTGCACAACAGTGTTGTTAGCAGTTTAGTATAGCTCATTATCGAAGACGACGAATCTTTTTGGCTATAGTCGGTAATTATATGTCATCTATATTTGTCTGTCTCTGCAATATCTTTATATGTCCATGCCATACTAAATAATATATATTTTCCCTTTTTCTGCATGTTTCTTATGGTTATAACAGACTTTAAATTAATGAAGGATAATTCCTTTGCACGTAAAGTGTTTGCAGGTATACTAATTGAGTTTTGTTATGTTGGTATTTTATTTCTTTCAATTATTATGTAATAGGGTTGAGCTAGCATAACCGAAATAACCGAATCGAACATAACCGATAACCTATTTAACTAATGGAATTAACCGACTGATCAGACAGACCAGTTTTGGTTATTTCGGTTATATATACATTATTATTATTATTATTATTATTATTATTATTATTATTATTATTATTATTATTATTATTATTATTATTATGTCCTGCAGATAACTTGTACTCCCTCCGTCCCAATTTAAATGTCTTATTTTGACTTTTCAAGTCTTTCTTTTGCAACTTTGACCGTAAATATTTTTGTTCGTGTCATATAATACTTGATGAAAATTATATCAATGTAAAATACATTTAAAACTCAATCCATTCATATAATTTTCATCAAGAATTATATGACACGAACAAAAATATTTACGGTCAAAGTTGTAAAAGAAAGACTTGAAAAGTCAAACTAGGACATTTAAATTGGGACGGAGGGAGTATATGTTTCTTCAAATTGTCAAAATGCAGTCTCAAATTTGACTACTGTGTCTTTTTTTGATTTTCATTTGTGTGGTCTTTTTTTTTTATCATTTAGCCTTGATGATTTGGTTAACCCCTTCTTATTTACCAAGTCATTGTTTTAGTCATCATGTGTTCTTTCAATGTTTCATCATGTCAAGTTTGATACAATTCGTAATTTTACTTTGATATGAGCGTATGGATTGTTATTTTGTTTATAGGTTATCGTATTTTATTTTGATATTATAGAAGTTGATTTTATAGTAGGCTTAAGTTTGATGATGAACGTGTTACCAAAGAAGACATGAAGAGGGCATTGGGTGAACAATATGGAGGATAAGAGGAGGTGACTTGACAGATAATTTGTTATGGTTTGTATAGAAGTTTCTATACTATATAATATGGACTCATTTTGAATATCTTGTGTGTTACAGAACTTACAGTTACCTCAAGCAACCCCTGGGTTCTACAAATTCACCAGATGCATATATGCTTGTGTATAACTATATATACATGAAAGTGACAAGGAGAATACAATAATGTGGACGATAAGGATATAGCAGAGCACCTAAGAGTAAGTTATTTAATCTTTTGATATGGATTTTTTTTTCTCGCCTCAGGCCCAACAAACTATATTAACCTCTTTCAGCTAAGGTTGAAAAAGAAGCAAGAATAAAAGGTACACAAAAGATAAGAGAAAGCAGAGTCTCATTTATATACTGTTATTATAAAGGACAACACTTTACTAAGCCCCTTTTGAATTAGTACATTGTTTTTTAGAAACCATTTGTTTGACCTGCCTTGTAATTTAACATGACCAGGCTAGAGATCGGGACCTTCATGAACAGATAGCAAAATATATTTATTTTGATATGGTGGATCATGGCAAACTTAGTAGCTTCCTTATCCGAAAACAAAGCCTTATTCAAGGTAATGCATCTATCTTATATTATTATTTTTATAGCAGAATCAGTAGCTTTTTTATTGCTATAATCATCACCAATACTTTGATCCCAAAACAGTCAGGCCTAGATTTTGAAAGGATGATTGCCAACATAAAGTAATGTCTTTTCCCATATAATTGTTTTGGTATTAGTATCTGATTATTTGAAAAAAGAAAAAAAAGTTGGTATTCACTTTCATGCAGCTTCAGAAGGATCTTTTGTGTGCTCACGACCCAATAGGCATTGATCCAACTCTTGGAACAGTGTAAAGAAATTGCTGATGTAAAAAAAGAAAAGAAATATATGATGTTTTTTGATGTTGCTTATCAGATTTTGTTTTAACTTTTTAAGTTTTAGCTGAAATTTATGATTCACATCAAATTAACAATATACGAGAAACTCTCCAGCAATGTAATAATGCAATGATGTTTTAGCTTAATTTTTACCCACATTATGGCTCTTTTTTAAAGCAATGATGTTTTTGTGCAAAAAGTAAATAAAAAATAGTTATGTCATTACAGCATTAAAACGCCCGTCCACCGGACGGGTATAAAACTAGTTGTACACTTGTTAAAGCTACCTGAGCCTGTTGTGGTTCAGGCGAACAGAGACTCCAACGATTTTTCTTTAAAAAAAATAAAACAAGAATACAAATTAAAATATAATTTTGTATAATAAATAAAATATATACTGATTTTAGAAAAAAAACTCAAGCCTATATAAATTATATATTTTATAAAAAACCCAAGTTTTATAAAATAACAACCCAAACATTAGAAATTATAATAAAACATAATGATAAAAAAATATAAAATGAAAATAAAATTTAGGCCAAGTCCAATACCCTTCGTAACAAAATCCAACAAAAACTAGGTTAAAAAATCGCCTCTTGTTTCTTTATCTCCACTCTCTCCGCTCTCTTTTTTCTTCTCCACCATTTTTTTTAAACCAGCAACATGTCCAATGGTCAAATCGGCACAATTTCCATAAAATTCCCTTCCAATGGCTCCAAACCAGGCATTATCCACTCTCAAAATCCCCTATCGTGCCCTCTATCACGCCACCCTGTTGCGGTGTACGCTACCGATGCGGTCGCGGCCCTATCCGCACATCACAACAATCAGTCTTATGAAGTTTTGTTAAAACACTATGAAGATTTTGATCTTCATGAAGTTGATGTAGCTAGGGATGTTTTTACAATGAAAATGTTTACTTTTTTTTTCTTATGCTTGCATTATTATTACTTTCAGATTTATAATTTTTTTTTTAAATTTGAAACTTTATATTGGAACTTCTTTTATTAACAGTTAACTTCAGCACCGAAGTACCAAAGGCATACTTTGCCGTAATTGTGACGGTCAATATGTAGTACTTAAAACACCGAATACCATCTTACAAAATTTGTTAATATCATCTCATAAATGAGATTGCTAACTAGCAAAACTTCAATGCCTTTTTCGCTAGTAATTTGTAGGTGATAGTTATTACTTAGGGATTTGACAGTCAATGATGCTCTTAAAATAAAATAAATAAAAAAATCCATATTTAAAAAAAAAATGAGGCTCTTATGTTGTGTCTAAAATGTAAATTTTCATTACTCTATTCAACTATAAAAGATTAATGATTTCGATGCGATGACTTGGTATATCTACTATACGACCGTTGACTAAAATATGTCTACGGTTAACTAATTGGCGAGCTCCCGGAATAGTCGATACAAGTGACAATACAAAGCAAAAAAAAAAAACACAACTTTATTTATTCCGATCAGGTAAGACATTGCAAAATAAAATGTTTTTCATCGGTTAAGAAAAAGGACATGATGAAGACTCCCCACCAGTAATGGAATCTCCGACGATGACAACACCACCCCCCTTCATGAGACTAGCGAGCAGTTCTCCTCTATCGTAGAAGAATTCCACTTTCACAATCTTGAAGTTTTCATCCAACTAACAAAAGGTTTCAAAATCAGACATGAATCACCATCTAACAACATATAACTGCTATAAAAAAAGGTACAACGACCGAAGTTTATGGCAAAACGACCGCAAACATAGCGACCATAGCAACCGAAATGAAATGGTCACAAAAGTAACTACCTGATTTGGTCAAAGAATCGTAACTTTTATTTGAAAAAGCTACATAAAAATCCAACCACAATAACAAACACAATGTATTTAAAAAAAATAAAAGAAAAATCAGTCAAAAAAAGTACAACGACCGAAGTTTATGGCAAAACGACCGCAAACATAGCGACCATAGCAACCGAAATGAAACGGTCACAAAAGTAACTACCTGATTTGGTCAAAGAAATCGTAATTTTTATTTGAAAAAGCTACATAAAAATCCAACCACAATAACAAACACAATGTATTTAAAAAAATAAAAGAAAATCAGTCAAAAAAAAGGTACAACGACCGAAGTTTATGGCAAACGACCGCAAACATAGCGACCGAAATGAAATTGTCATAGAAGTAGCTACCTGATTTGGTCAAAGCAATCACAATTTTTATTTGAAAAGGCTACATAAATATCCAACCACAATAACAAACACAATATATTTAAAAAAAAATAAAAGAAAAATCAGTCAAAAAAAGGTTTGAATAAAAGCTAAGATTAAAATAAATTTTGACAAAAAAAAATGGTAGTAAAATTGTCTTCTCACCTCAAATGTTGATACACCAAACATTTCAACCAATTCACCCGTAGGTGGCTGACCTTTGAACGGTCCCTCCATGTAACCCCAATGCCTAAACTTATATGCTATCACCGGAGGGCCGGAATAAACCTGGAGAATCTCCACCGCAAAGCCTCGAGGAAACGTGGTGGTGAAGAGTTTGTGAGCTGTATCCACAGTTTCCTCACTAGGATCATACAATCGTATACTTTTCGGTAATGAAGTTTGAAGAAACATATTATACCCGCCACCTATCTTAGCTACATCTTCGGGTGTCAAAGGTTTCAGGCCTGAAAAGCGTGGATTCTTAGGATATCGTTAGTTTATTTTAACTTTATATATAACAAAAGTTGAAGGTTCTATTGAGTTTACCATTAACAGAAACTGTTAACTTTGTGACGTCAACTGTTTTGAAGTCTTGAGGTTTCATTTTGTGGAACAACTCCATTTCAAATGTTTTCACCATGTTTTGAACTTGTTCTTCTAATGAACCTGAAGGCCATATCTTACCATATATACAAAGTGCAAACCATCAGTCTAAAGAAAAAATTAAGATGATGGCTATTCCACTAAAGTTGTTTAGCGAAATAGCTGTTGATTTAAAAGCAATTAATATAATGGTTACAAATGATAACCCCCCCCCCCCCCCTACAAAGAATGGCACATATGTAACCTTAAAAGCAATCAATAGAAGATAAACATGTGTCAATATCTTTCTAGACGAACAATGGCACATATATAACCTTTTTTTTGCCCCGATGGACGCAAATCTTGACACATGTTTGCATCAAGTGTCGTCAATCAAGTTGTGAATGGTTTTTCATACTACGGAAAGGGTGCACCCGTCAAATTGATAATAATTATAATAAAGTTCACGAAAATTTAATGAAGTGAGTTTGGTCAAAATGGTAACATTTTTAAATCGATAGCTACATTGATAATACACTTGGTCAAAATGGCCTTGTCCTATGACAAAAATATACCTTTAAAATGAAATTGGTGCCCTAAAGACGGAGGCCAAAAATAGTTTTTTACATCATATTGCAAAGTTGCACCAAATTAAAGGGGTGTCTAATGGTTGCAAAGTATTAGTAAAGACTACCCTCTTAATCAAAATGATGAATGTTCAAATCTTGGAAGCGTCGTTTCAAAAGAAAATCATATTGCAAAGTTGTTGCTTGTGCAACCCATAATGAGTTTAGATGTGTGATTTAAATCAGCTAGTAAAATTAAGCCTGTGGTTCGGATACAAGTTTAGCAATGATACCTACTCATACAAAGAATTAAGAAAGGGTACAAGTGTAAATTATATACCTTGGTCCTGCCTTCTTCAAAAGAGTTTGTTGACTACATCAAAGTTAGGGGGTACACCCAACTTCCATGTGGTGTTCTTCTCATCTTCACCACTCATGAAGCATCTGTATTTATCCACATCTGAACCTTTGTATTGATCCATTAGTTATATTTGGTTCTTGATGGAATAAGCCATATGATAAGTTTATATAACAAGTGGAAAAGGGTGATTGGTGGGAGCTAGGGCCTAGTGGTGGGGTAGGGGTAGGTAAGTGTTCATGCACCTAGTCGAATAATAGTAGAATGTTTTTGTTATGGTTACCAAATTTGTGACAACTCCGTTGTGGCTTTAGACTCGCTCGAGGTTTTTGAACAATCCTAGAAAAAGAAGTTAATGCAGATATGATCCCAATATTATATGGCTCCGGGTGTGATATAGACACAATGTTGCTTGGATGGGGTGTTATACCTTCATATGTATTTGTATGTTACTAATATGAGCGGTTTACCGTATCCCATTGGTTAACCCAATTGTTAACCGCTAAGAACTTAGTACAAATTCAACCAAAAAGTTAGGATGAATGAATTAAAAAATAATAGTAGCATGATTATTCTTAATTAAATATGTTTAAGAATAATAATAGTAATGCTTAGCTACAATGTAAGTTGCATGTGCGATGTCCTGACTCTGAGGGCTGCTCGATACAACTCCATTAGTCTTTGTATTGTAGCGTAGCTTATGACTTTCAAAGATTTATAATATTAGAATTGAAACAAATTAAGTGTTATTTTAAAGGCCATCTTGCAAGTGGGGATGATACCCAATAGAGACGTATCCTTCCTTGATCGTTCTCCCAATAAACATTTATTAAACATATCAACTAACTTGTAAATATTGAGTTTAACTTGTAATATTTGTGTTATATAAAGTAAGCAGATAAAAGGAACTAAAAGCTAGAAAACTTTAAGGGACACAACTACTAGCTTAGTCTATAGTAGCAAATGTGTATGCCTATAAACCAAATGGTTGTGGGTTTTAGTCTCACTTGATACACGGGGTGGAGATGGAAAAAAACAATTAGTTGTTCAAAAAAAAAGAAAGAAAACTTTTAAGGGACCAACATAAGGACATCAGGCTTGATCGGGTATAAAGAAGGCATATAACTATCATAGCTTAAAGGGCTGAAGCTGGATTCTCGTGTTTGTATAAAGAAGGCATATAACTTTCCCAGCATAAGGACATCAGCCCCGATCGGGTAACTTAAGAATCAATATAAATGATTAGATGGGGAAACCAACCCGGTCAAATTTCCAGCAGATGATCAAGATATGTGTTTGGATCTATTCGTTTCAATACCCCTGAGAATACAAATATTACTTGCAAAGAAAGTGTCATTTAAATTGTTAGCACGATTGAGTCAATTCACGTGATGAACCCCTCGAATGAAAAAGTTGTGTTCATTACGAGTTAAGTGGTGATGAATAGCACACTCGTTCAAGGCTTATCCTTCACTAATTCACTAGTAACTGTCGAATCATTAGTAACTACTTGATCAGCAATCAATAGTAATTGCGCAGTCAACGACAACTATATTGTCAATTAATGGTGATCGAGTTACTACTGGTAGAAGCATATCATACGTTTATATCTCTTAATGTGAAACAAATTGCAAATAACAAAATTTCTAATCACACTAGCTGATAATTCTCATGCACCATTGCCTTTATTCGCGGGAAGTGTAGAAATGTAAATTTTCATTATTGTTCACAACTGCATTAAAGATTTCAAACATGCATACAATTGACAATACAAAAGGAACAAAAGTACATAACTTTATTTATTCCAATCCTGTATGATCATGTAAAATTATCCCGACTTTTCATCCTTTATGAAAAAGGACACGCTGAAGACTCTCTGCCTATAATGGAATCTCCAGCAGTGGTGGCACCGGTGGCACTGACACCCTTCATGAGACCGCAAGCCGTTCTCTATCGAAGAAGAATTCCACGTTCATGATTTTGAAGTTTTCGTCCAACTAACAAAAGGTTCTAAAATCAGACATCGTACGTATTTAACAAGATTTACTACTATGAAAAAAAGATAGAAGTGACAAAATTTTGCGACTAAATCTACCTCATTTGTTCAAAATATGGTCACAAATTACATTAAAAAATAAATTAAATTAATTTTTGTTGTAAAAAACAGTCACATCGTTGATTTATCAATCATCAATCAATCAATCATACCCAGTGAAGTCCCACCAATAGCATAGCTATAAGTAGGGTATGGGGAGGGTGAGATGTAGGCACATCGTACCTCTATCCACATGGATTAAGAGGTGGCTTCCAGAGAGACCCTCAGCTTTAAAATACATATGTATGAAGCAATACAAAGAAAATCAGAGTTCAACAGTAGTAATAATAATAATAAAAATAATAATAATGATAATAATAATAATATTAATACTATATATGTAGAGAAAATATTATTATGGTGTGTGACTATAATAAGGTAAATAGAAGCCCTAAGTATTCATTTCTCTCTAAAAATCCTTAACTATGGAGTATAAAACAGAAAAAACGACCCAATTTTTTTTTTCAAATGAATATCGGTCGCAAAAGCTATGGAGTATGTATTCTTCACCTCTATTGTAGATACACCAAACATTTTTACCAATTCACCAGTAGGCGGATGGCCTTTGAATGGTCCTTCCATATAACCCCAGTGCCTAAACTTGTACGCAATTATCGAAGGACCGGAATAAACCTGAAGTATCTCCACCGCAAACCCTCTGGGAAACGTGGTAGTAAAGAGTTTGTGAGCCGTATCCACAGTTTCCTCACTAGGATCATACATTCGTAGATTTTTTGACAATGAAGTTTGAAGAAACATATTGTAACCTCCGCCTATCTTAACCACATCTTCTCGTTTTAAAGGTTTTCGGCCTAAAAATCATGGAATCTTAGGATATCAACAGTTGATTTGATCAAATTAAGAACAAAAGTTTAAGTTTCTTTTGAGTTTACCATTAACCGACAATGTTAACTTTGTAACATCAACTGTTTTAAAATCTTCAGCTTTCATTTTGTGAAACAACTCCATTTCCCATGTTTTTAACATGTTTTGAACTTGTTCTTCCAATGAACCTGAAGGCCATATCTTACCATTTCATTTATCCGAGTACAAAAGCATTAGTCCAAAGAAGAAGGCATATATATAGAACTATATAAGCGAAAAAGCAAAAAATTAAGATAATAGCTAATTCAAGTTTATAAAATTTTGTGCATATGCTACAAAAGTCTTGAAGTTTTACGCATTATAATAGATGAACATGTGTGAAGATCCTTTTGCACGACCATAATCGGCACAAAACCTTTTATATTATAAAAGGTGGTATCATATTGATAGTTTATGTACTTATTAACGGAAAATGTTGCTCATAAACTTGGTAGAGTAATTATGTAATTACGTCATAGAGTAATTATGTAATTACTATATAATGTAATTACATAATTACCCTACCTGTATATATAATTACTCTACTTGATTCTCACGTTTAGCACGTTAATTTCATTAGTATTTGATCCAAACCCACCATTTTAAACCAACATTTCTAAGCTACTCTTTTACATATTGTATAGTTGCTACTTGTGTAGGTCATGATGAGTTTACTTGTGAATCAATTGGTGAAATGACTTTGAAGCCCAAGGTTTGGATACAAGACCGGCAATGGTACATTATTCGGTAAAGTGATAAAAAAGGGTAAAAGAGTGATTGAATACCTTCGTCCGGCCTTCTTCGAAGAGTTTGTTGACTACATCAAAGTTGGGGGGTACTCCCAACCTCCATGTGGTGTTCTTCTCACCTTCACCACTCATGAAGCATCTGTATTTGTCCACATCTGAACCTTTGTATTGATCCTTGCTTGTGTTTGGTTCTTGATGGAGAAAATTATTTGATCTTAGTTAAGTTTATATAACAAGTGGAAAAGGGATGATTGGAGAGAGAGTTGGTAAAAGACTTCAAGTCCTAGAATGCTTTCTTTAGTGTTTAGTCCATCATGGTAGGAATAATGACGCCAAATGGGGTCCCCACATTATATGGCTCCAAAGTCAGGTTGGTAGTCCGGATGAAGTGATGACTTTGATCTTAATTTCTTTTTTTTTGACCGACCAAATAAGTAACGCCGGGTACTCCTCTAATATCTAACACATAACTCTTCATAGTTGTTAGTTTGTTACTAATATGATCACGTTTATACGTTTCATTAGTTTTTCAAGTACTGATATAATTGTAATTTTTTCGGTAACAAGTTATCATTGTTATAAAAACAATGTCTATAAGTACATATGTGACTTGACCAATGTTTATCTATTTTGTTGTAGTTGTATCGACTGCTAGGTTTAAATCAAGGGGGTCTAGTTGGCATGTCGACAATTTATTTTCTTCTTCTTCTTCTTCTTCTTCTTTAATAAATCATACAGTAGATATTAATATGCTGAAAGTTGATAGTTCCCTATTTTTTAAAATCGTTAATACTTTGAATATAGTTGGATTGTTACTACTAAAATATTGATATGCTGTTTAAAATAGTGCTTGTAGATTTCTAAATGAAATAAATTATCATATTAACAATTATAAATTCATAGGAAATAACCATGTAGAAGACGAGCTAGTAGACGTCCATAAGTTGGCGAGGAGAGGAAACCCAAAGGGATTAGGAATCATAATTATGGGTGGCACAATATTATTCCGATGCGAAAACACCTTCATAATAGATAAAAGACGTTTATGAGAAAAACATTTTATCCGAAAAATGATAGCAGTGGTCGACTCATGACACGACACATGATCTGTCATGTAGCTTGCTATGTTTTGATGTTGTCTTCCACACAATATTTGGTGCTACGACTTGCATAAATCGTAATATCTACATTTGCTATTTTATGGTTTTATGTGATCCGAAAAGAATCGAGTATTTTTTGTAAATAAAAGCACGTCACGTTTTATAATATTTTAATTAATGAATTGGTGTGAGCCACGGTCGCCTGATTCCGAAAAACATGTAAACCTTACATTATATCCCCTGAAAGAAAGAAATAATAATATAGAAACCCTAGAATCATCTTCAAGATACGATCTTTCTTTCCTTTATTGATCCACTAGGGTTTGGATTCCAGATCGGTTAATTTCAATTCAAATCCACAAACTCCCTCCTTTTTCCCTTCCTCTGCCAGTTATCAAATAATAATAATAATAATAATTTGATGGCGGAGGAAGAAGAATACAATAATAATAACGACGACGGTGACGATCGGAGCGAAGCAAGCGATTACTCGTCGGAGGACGAAGGGACGGAGGATTACCGGCCTGGAGGTTACCACGCCGTTCGTATTGGCGATACGTTTAAGCATGCCAGATATGTTGTTCAGAGAAAACTCGGTTGGGGCCATTTCTCAACTGTCTGGCTTGCTTGGGATACTCAGCAATCTGTACGTACGGAACCTAACCTGTTTTGCCTAATTGCACACACTCAATTTGTTACTGGCTCTTATGATATTGTGGAATGTGGATTGCAGATAAAATTGATTGTTTAGTTTGACTTAATATCATACTTTCCCCCAAATTTGGAGTCATTTAAACCCTTAGAAATGAAGTGTAAACGAACCGAATAAGGCCTTGTTCATGAACGTTTGTTAAGCTTTTATTTGACATGTGAACGGTTCGCGAATGCCTAACCGAATGAAGTTTTATTGTCAGTGTTCGTTAAGGAAATGAACTTGTTCGTGAACAGTTCACGAACACAAACGAATGGGCACAAATGAATATAAGCAATGTGTTGTTTGATTTGGCTAACTGATAATGGTCGGTGTCAACGGTTCGGTCCGGCTACCAAGTTTCTTTTGGTGCTTTTTTAACATTCATTTTAATTAATCACATAATACTCCTATGTAATTTGGTTTTGTAGTTAATTGTTTTTCTTGAATCAGTATGAACAAACATTAACGAACTCAACGAACAAATTATCAAACATTAGCTAACACAATTGAACAACCATAGCTTCTGTTCGTTTTCATTCTTAGTTAATCGAACGAAATGTGCTGTTCATGTTCGTTCATTTATTAAACGAACCAACATAAGAGAATTTTCTGTCAAACTTTCAGTTCGTTTACAGCCCTACTGCCCTAGAAATGATAGTTTTCAAGCCTTTTTTGTTTGTTATACAATTTTAGTATCTGATTAGCATTATTAGGGCAAATCGTGGTCTGTTTTGTAGAGATATGTAGCATTAAAAGTGCAAAAGAGTGCACAACATTACACAGAGGCAGCAATGGATGAAATCACAATATTGAAGCAGATAGCTGAAGGAGATCCGGATGACAAAAAGGCTGTTGTGAAGCTTCTAGATCATTTCAAACACTCGGGACCGAACGGGCAGCACGTGTGTCTGGTTTTTGAGTATTTGGGTGATAATCTTTTGACATTAATAAAATATTCGGACTATCGCGGGATTCCTCTACACAAAGTTAAGGAAATTTGCTACCATATTTTAGGTGGTTTGGATTACTTGCATCAACAACTTTCTATCATTCACACTGATCTTAAACCAGAAAATATTTTGCTTTTATCTACAATTGACCCTGAAAAAGATCCAAGAAAAACAAATGCGCCTCTCGTTCTTCCATCTGTTAAAGAAAAAGTTTTAACCGAATCTGGAGATTCTGAAGATGTTAATAGCTCAAATGGTGATCTTACCATAAACCAGAAAAAGAAAATTAGAAAGAAAGCTACAAAGGCAGCTTTCAATTGTACTGGAAAAGAAGAATCAGAGGAAAATGAGGATGCCACATCATCAATAATAAGAGGTGAATCCAGTAATGGAAGTCAACTTAACAGGAGAGGAAGCCGGTCAACAAGACGGAAGCTTGTAGAAGAAGTTGATGTTAAATGCAAACTGGTTGATTTTGGTAACGCATGTTGGACATATAAGCAGTTTACTAGTGATATACAGACTCAACAGTATAGATGCCCCGAGGTGTTATTAGGATCAAAGTATTCAACTTCTGCTGATTTGTGGTCGTTTGCATGCATATGTTTTGAGCTTGCTACTGGCGATGTTCTTTTTGATCCTCATAGTGGTGATAATTATAATAGAGATGAGGTATTAATTATAAGTTATAATTTTATGTGAAGTGTTTTTATTAATTTTTGTTTGTACTTTGTAGGATCACTTGGCGTTAATGATGGAACTTCTTGGAATGATGCCTCGAAAGGTATTTTTTTTCTGTCTTGTTAAAGTGATATGTGCCATTCATGTGAGGGTGTGCCTTTTTGAATTAGAACCCTAATAAAATACTCTTTCAAACTCTAGAACTCCAAACGTCGACTTCACATACTTCGCTTTCGATTGTGCACTGACCTTCAAGTAGCATCGTCGCTTTCGAGCACAAGGTATGCAAAATTCGTTGGTTCTAAATTTGAAAAGAGACAATTAATCTCACATGAATGGCACATGACAGTTACTTATCTGTTAAAAACTATTGGGGTTGACGTGGGGGCTAAACATGCAACTATCTGACAAATGTTTGAACTAAGTTTGCAACTTTTATAATCTAGGAACCAAACTTGCAATATGGTCAAACCACGGGGACCATTTATGCATTTTTCTTATTTCCTTATAATCATTTGTAGATTTTGATTATTATGCAGATAGCTTTAGGAGGTCGTTACTCTCGGGAATTCTTCAACCGGCATGGTGATTTAAGACACATACGTCGGTTGCGATTTTGGCCTCTGCACAAAGTGCTTATGGAGAAATACGAGTTTAATGAACAAGATGCGAAGGAAATAGCAGCTTTTCTTGTTCCGATTCTTGATTTTGTTCCTGAAAAGAGGCCTACGGCTGCTAAATTACTTAATCACCCTTGGATCACTGGAAGAATATCCCAAGATCTTGGTTCTGTTCTGACTCCTGCTGCTGATAACAAGATTTTGGATAATAATAATAATAATAAAAATAGAACTGATTCTGTTGCAACTGATTCTCAGAGTTCGATGAATAACCGGGTTGATTTTGTTGTAACTGATAACAAGATTTTGGAAAGTACGAGAGAGAAAGATGAGAGAGAAGCAGTGGAGGTTGGAGTGAGGAATATTGCAATTTGAGGAGTTTAAAAACCTGCTTTAAGATAAGCATATGCCAAGTTTCACAGGTATCATAATGATTATTATCGTTACACAACGATTCAGTCGCTTTGATAGTTATCATTACAAAATTAATTTATTTTAATAACAAAGATTATATTTTAGTGTCGCAGGTTATTTGTTGTAGCACAATCTTGAATGCATTTTGTGGTGATGATGAAACGCGAGACCGACTTTTGATATGATGCAAGCTTGGTGAAAGGGTGTAGTTATCAGAGGTATTCTTAATTTGTACAATTTGGGATTTTGTTTCTCGGGACAACAGTGCAACAATAGTGCATATTGATTGTAATGTGGTTATTATGAGTCCCATAGAGACCATGTGTTCATGTAGAGGAATCATACCAAGTTGATATAGTGGTGTTATATAAAGGGTATAAAGTTATTTCTTTCTTTTTTTTCTAGCAGTTGATGAAGACAATTTCCTCTCTTCATTTTATATATGTCTCTCTATTGATTCTTACTATTTGCAACTAGATTGATGTTGATGTGTTTATTGAATGGGTTTTTATATATATAAGTTTAATGTGTATTATAAACTAGCTAGATTCGGATTTGGTTCCCGGTTCAGATTGATGTGAATAAACTGAAAATTGAATTGTGAAAATAAAATAAATAATATATATGTATTTATGTGTAAAAGATTAAAAATATATGTTATATTATAATTTTGTTATTTGGATTAAACCGGTTTAAGAATCACAAATTCAAATTCCCTTTGTAAACCGAATTTGGAATTTGGTATGGAAAATTTGAAGAATTTTGGTTTGAATTTTAACTTATGCAGAAGGTTTTGAAAAGTTAAGAATATATAACTTATTAACGTAATGTGTTTGATTTACCTATTACACCCCTCTAAATCTTAAAACCTATTACACCCATTTTAAAAAAGAGTGTCATATTTAGTCATTTTGGTCTTCCTCAACAAATAAGTTAATCCAAACATTTTTTTTAAAACTTCTTTAAAAAATTCATAAGTTAATATGTCATTTTAACAAAAAGTCATTTTTTCACTTAAATAAGGAAATCCCAAACACACTCTTATAACTATCACAAGAAATTGCATCTATTAGGGCTCAATGTGACCACAAAATAAAAAATCTCCATGTCTAAACAGAATAAAACAAAATAAAATTTCTAAAATCAAGTATGAAATTAGCAAACTACAATATCATTTCGCATAAAAGATCAACAACAAAAAAATAGCAGTGGATTAGTGGAGTGTTTGCATCAACTGTAGACTTAACGGATTTAGAAAGAAATTGAGTTTCTTGGAAGAAATATAAAAGTATTTAAAAACACAAAAACATTTACCAGGGGTGAAGAGATGATCAACATTCTCCGGCATGAACCTAATAATTCCGGCTGTTTGGAGAGTAGTTTTGAGTACAAGCGGTTGGCTTGGTGTCTAGGGTTGTTTTTGGGGGTCAGACTTGACTCGAACCCGTGACCTTAGGTAGATGTGTGTGCGCCAACTCGGCTGGGTGGTTTGATTGTTCATTATAAAACTATTTTCTTCTTTTCCACCTACACAACCTAACCAAACTCAAATTTTCACTCTCATTCAAAACCCAACCAAACCAATTTTTTTATTAAATAAATATAAATTATGATTATTTTTAAAATTTTAAAAGTAACTTTTTTTTTTACTTTTAAAAAATATTTATTTACTTTAAATAGGAAATAAACAAATAAAATTATTATCTCAACGTTTACTCTGTAAATAAAGGAAAAGATTATCAAATTTGTATATTGTTTATTGTTTAGTGATGTCAAGTACCCAACCAAGAGTCGATCCATTAGTCTTTTTCGAACTACATTACATAATTAATTGACTTTTTTATCAAAATTAATTAATCCCAGTACATTTATTTGAATTCAAACCCATCGAATTGATCGATAAAACCACAACACCGCCATTAATAATTCTCCTCTACAGTACCGCCATTGTTGTATAGTTAAGTTTTGCCCAAAACTTTAATATAAAAATGAAGAAACGAAGCGGGAGTTGGAGTTCTAGAACCATACCCCGTAAGTATTATTTTTATAACTGCTGGTCTGTAGTGGTGTGATGAGCATATTGGTTTTGTGAGAATTAGGTTGTTTGTTTTGTTAAGACTATATATTGGATTATTGGTTGGTAAATTGTGTTGCTGGGGTTTTTCAAAACTCTTAGTATTGTGTGTGTAAATTGTAGCGATAACAATGGGTCGGGTCTAGGTAATCTCAAACCCATACCTGATTATAAAAACAAAGGTGGCAAATGGGTTGGGTCGGAATGAGTTAGGGTCCAAACGGGTCGATTAAGAAAAATGTTGTTTTGGTTTGGGTTGGAACAGTTAAAAACATGTTTTTTTTAGATAACGACGAAAATATTTTAGTTTTCTTTATTAGATTTTTTGTTTATATTTTGAGTTATGATTTTTTTTAAATGTGTTTTCTATTAACATCAAAAACCCTCAAAAAATTATTCAAAAATAATAATAAAAAAATGATAACTCAAAATATAAATCATAAACAAAAAAAGTAAAAAAAAAACTAAAATGTTTTTTCCGTTGTCCTCGTTTCATAAAAAATAAATAATAAAAAAAACTCACTGAGAAATCGAGCTGAAACCGAAAAATTCAGCGTAACTGAAACAAAAGGCCAAAACCGTACCAAGTATCAAAACAAAACTAAAATAATTGAAACCGAATAAAAACGAAACTGAAAAACGGACAAAAACGAAACGAAAAACGAGTCCGAAATCGACCAAAACCCAAACCTGAACCGAACCCATTCCAATCTGAAACCCGTTTTGTGCCGTTACCTGTCTCGTGTGAAACCCGGTCTGATCCTAAACCTACCACATTTTCTTAGGACACTAACCCACATCGACTTATTTCTTTGAATTTGTCGACCCATTTTGACTCGAAAATAACAAGATGAAATTTCAAATTACCCATTTTGACCCATATAATTAAAATCTCTGACCTAAAACAACTCATTTAATTCTTAAAACAACCCAAATTGACCCATAACTCAAGATTGCCACCCATAATAAAACTCATCCTAGACCCGTCGGGTAATTACCCATTAGGTTTCGGGCATATCCGCGGGTTTCAGGTAACCCGTTCGTCTATAAAATTTACCCGTCGGGTGTACCCGACGCAAACCCATCAGGTTTCTATCAGGTTTAGCGAGAAGATTATTCATTAGAAGAAGGAAGCAGAGATTAGTAAGTTCGGTGACCTCGGTAATGGAAATTGAAAATTGGAATGCCAAAGTGTATACTGTGCATGAGCCGGGAGGGATTCAAGAATTGCAATATGGAAATGAAGAGTCTTTTAGATTCTTGATATTATGTTTAGAAATATAATTTTTTTTAATATGCTAATTTATATAAAGATACATATAAAATAAATATATAAGAACATAAAATGGTCGGGTTACTAGGTTATCTAATCGGGTATATAAGAAATACCATACCCGTCCCAAACCCGTGATAAATTTCAAAAGTAATCCCAAACCCGCCTCATATCCTAATGGGACGGGTATTACCCGTCCCAATTATGTCGGGTTTCAGCTATTTCCGTCGGGTCCGGGTTTCATTGATATCCCTAGTAAATTTATGGTTGTTTTTTCACCTTTTGAAAAAAAAAAGAAAGCAATATGCAAAAGTAATAGTTTATATGCAAAAGAAGTATATAGTGCAAGAAGTAGAATGAAATGTTAATAGTATATGTATCGAAAAAAAATTTAATTTTGCATTTTGTGGTTTTAAAACTAAGCAATATGCAAAAATAATAGTTTATATGCAAAATTGTTTTATGCATATAACACATTATTAGAATTTGTGTACTACTATTTGGTTTGATTAATGTTATGTTGTATGTAGATTCTAAAAAAAGAAAATGTGACTTAGATGAGGTTTGTGCAGACGGCACTCCGTCTGACATGGTTGATAAGAGAAAGAAACAAACAAAAGAAGGTTGTTCTAATAAAAGGAAAAACACGCAAGAGTCAGTTTCAAACTTAAGAAACATGTAAGAGTCGGTTTCAAACTCACGAAACATGCAAGAGTCGGTTTCAAACTTAAGTTCAAAGAAGGTGGTTCTAATAAAAGGAAAACCAAGAATGGGACTAAAAGCGGAAAAAAAGAAAATGTTAACAAGAAGAAAAACATTTCTGCCAATTTAATTACAAGACAGAGTCCATATCAGCTAGTGCAGATTTTAAAAAGTTTAACAGACACACAAAAAGCTGATTTGAGAGAAATAGGTTTCGGATGTATGGTCGACTTTAGTATTAAGGCTTTACCAATGAGATTGGCACTTCTGTTGGTAGATAGGTTAGATGCTGAGAAGTGTGAGATGATGGTTGGTGAAAAATTGATGAAAATAACAAAGAAAGATGTTCACGAGATTTTAGGATTTCCAATGGGAAATAGAGAAGTGAAGGCATTGAGAAAAGCCGGTTTGGTGCAAAATGATTTAGTGAAGACATGGAAACTTAGATTCCCGATGCCTAAGAAGGGAAGTCAGATTATAAAACTGACAGACGTAAAGAAAAAGATCAATGGTGAACCGGAAGGGGGATCAACATTAAAAATTGATATATTGTTGTCGATTATCACAGTAATGGTTGAAGGTATAACATGTGGTACCATCAATCAAAGGGTCCTAGGATCGATCAATGACGAAAATGATATAAAGGACATGGATTGGTGTGGCTATGTCATTGATTGTCTGAAGAGATCAAAGGATAAATGGTCTAAGGATAGTTGCTATACAGGACCGTTAACATTCTTAGTGGTATGTATTGTTCTATTATCAACATTTTGACGTCTATTTTAGCAATTTATACTGATAAAATCATTGATTTGTTAATACAGGTATGGTATGCACAACAGATATCTAAAAAACAAAAGGGGAATCCTGCAATTTTGCATTGGACTACTAAAGAACTTAAATCAATTGAGCAAATGGAACTTTCCGGAGCTAAAGTTGATGAAGAATCGCAACACCCAAAACCATTAAGCATAGATAATCCTGATAATGTTCCTTATGCTGGTATATATATGCACATAGTTACTTTTTCAAAAATAGTTATATATATATAAATTTTGTTAATATTAAATACTTTAGGTGATGGAGATGAGGATCCTGAATACAACAATGAAACAAGTTTTGATGATAGAGTAGAATTTGATTACCAAACAATAAAAGACCACGAGGAAAGGAAGCAGGTAAGATTATTATCTAGATAATGCAGCTTATAGTCATTTGAAGCACCATGATTTAATATTTGCATATGGTTTTTAAGATTTGCATATGGGTCATAGTTAACATATGCTAAAGAGTAAAGATTACGAATATGTTTTTATAATGCAGGTTTTTTTCCATGGAATACGTAAAGCGTATAATGATTTGCTTAAATTCAATGAAGAAATTTTTTCAGCAATGAAAAGTGGTTTGTCTAATTTTCCTGGTGATCTATATGTTATTGGACAATTTAATATTGTTAAGGAAAAATGGTTTAAAGATCTTGAGTTATATAAACAAATAGAAGAAGAATTTGGAGTAGATAATGATGATAAAGCTGAAATGGATGAAGGTGAAGTGCCTGAAATGAATAGGGATGATGTTGATGCCCCAAAAACGGATGTTGATGCTGCCACTGGAATGCATGATGATGTTGTCCTTGAAATGGATACAAGATTGGAAACAAAGGTTGACGATTGAAGTAAAGATGTTTATGTTCCTGAAATGGATGATGTTAATGGTGCCACTGGAATGCATGATGATGTATTGCCTTGGACGAAGGATTACCGGCATGGGGGTTATCATGCCGTTTGTGTTGGTGATACGTTTAAGCATTCCAGATATGTTGTTCAGAGAAAACTCGGCTGGGGCCATTTTTCAACTGTCTGGCTCGCCTGGGACACTCATCAATCTGTACGTACGGAACCTATTTGCACACACTCAATTTGTTACTAGTTTATTTATGTATCTTATGATATTGCGGATTGTCTAGTTTAACATATTTCCCCCAAATTTAATCATGTAAAGTGTCACTGCACTTGAACTGCTTCAAATCAAACTCTTAGAAATGAATCTTAAACGGAACTGAACAAAGCCTTGTTCATGTTTGGACAAGTGAACAAGTCACAAACACCTAACCGAACAAAATTTATCGTCTCTCTTGGTAGTTGTTGCTTTAAAGTTTAATAATGTACCAACTACCAACACATGCAATAAGGAAATGAACTTGCTTGTGAGTGGTTAACAAACAAAAATGGACATAAAACAATGTTTATTTTGATATGTTCAATTTTCTCATTTCATTATAATTTTATTTAAAGATTTTGATTATTATGCAGATAGCTTTAGGTGGTCGTTACTCTAGGGAATTCTTCAACCAACATGGTGATTTAAGACACATACGTCGGTTGCGCTTTTGGCCTCTGCACAAAGTTCTAATGGAGAAATATGAGTTTAATGAACAAGATGCGAAGGAAATGGCAGATTTTCTTGTTCCGATTCTTGATTTTGTCCCTGAAAGGAGACATACTGCTGCTAAATTACTTAATCACCCTTGGATCACTGGAAGAATATCTCAACATCTTGGTTCTGCTGTTGTTGTGACTCCTGCTGCTGATAACAAGATTTTGGATAATAATAATAATAATAATAATAATAATAATAATATAAACTGATTCTGTTGCAACTGATTCTGAGAGTTTGATGAATGACAGAGTTGATACTGTTGCAACTGTTAACACGATTTTGGAGAGTACGAGAGAGAAGCAGTGGAGGTTGGAGAGGGGAATATAGCAATTGGAGGAGTTTTAAAATCTGCTTTAAGATAAGCATGCCAACTTTCACAGGTATCATTATAGTGATTATTATCTTTACACAATGATTCAGTTAAAACATGCAGCCGCTTTTATAGTTATCATTACAAAACTAATTTAATAGCAAAGCTATGGTAGGATCTGAGGAGGGTAAAATGTAGACAGCCTTACCTCTACCCCGTAGGAATAGAGAGGCTGCTTTCGGTGAGACCCCCGGCTCGATATTTTAATAACAAAGATTATATTTTAATGTTGCAGGTTATTTGTTGAAGCACAATGTTGAATGAGTTTTGTGGTGATGATGAAACACGTAACAAACTTGGTGAATCGGTGTAGTTAGACTAGAAGTATTCATTTTACAATTTGGGATTTTGTTTTTTGGGACAATAGTGCATGTTGATTGTAATGTGGTTATTATGAGTCCCATAGATGACAACTGATTTTGGTGAATGGGCCAAGAAACATGTGATCCCATAAGGGGTTCTCTTTTTAAATGCTTCATCTTTACTCTGTATCGGCATATTGCCTCTAAATCTATTGCAGCTGTGGTGTACACACAACAAACATATATGATTATATGTATGCAATGACTATCACTGTACCGAGTCTGCTATCATTCTAAATTCATGCATACTCTACTACCACAAATGTCACGTAGTTGCTACTCAAAACAACTCCAATGATGAATTGTGAGTTGTGTTGATTTAATCCCTAGCTGGAAGATATAGCATGTCTTGCTGAAATGATAATTGATTGGACGATGATTATGATTATTATTATGATTATAATGATGTAGTTTGCCGTAGATGATAATGATGACATCATAAATTGGCCACCTAAAGGATTTTCTTTGCCCTGAGATACGAGTAAGTGAGAAAAAATGCCACTACAGCACCAAATATTATACCTCCTGTCGTAAGCCAAAACGCAAACTGCATGCAATAAAGAGAATATTATTATACGCCCAAAAAGGATTGGATCCTCTGCAATAATCATATATTAGTGGGTGTTATAAACTGTTGATTATTTCACTAAATGCAAAAAAAGAAGAAATTACCGCATGTTCTTCAAGGTAGGATCTTAAATTCATGCCAAATATACCTACAAACAAAACAAGCCTTAAGAAAATGACATAGGATTCAGCTAGTATCTTAATTCAAGTTCCCACAATTTGGCATCACATATCACATTAGTTCAAAATTTTCAATTCATTATTTGATAATGATGATGGTCAAAGGTACATTTGCCATATTTTACAAATTAGTAAGATTGAACACTTGCTATTGTTATAATGATGCCATTAATTTGATTAAAGAAAATAAGTAATAACCTGAAACCAAAGCACCAACAGCTAGACAAAAGGTTCCAACCTGAAGAAGCAATTCAAATCTGCTGACCTGGAGCCTTCTAGAACTGAAACAAAAGAAAGAAAGAAATATATATTATTTTAACTCATTTCCATCATCATAGACTACTTGCGTTTTTCCTGCTGTCAAGGGTTTTATAAGAATAAACCTTAATAATCAAATACTTCTATAAAAACACATATGCAAACCTCAAATTAACAGCAATTGAGTCTTCCATTTCTCTTGCAGAATCAAGAAGTCTTCCTGCTTGATTATGACACGATTCACATCTGCAATTACATTAAAGATCATTCAAATGCTAATAAGCAAAATCATGCACCACAAATTGCAATAAAGATCGTAGTAACACACACTATTTAGTATTTACCTACCTATGAAGATAATTTTCAAGCAACATTTCAATTTCTTCCTCCTCTTCTACATATGATGAAAACGAATCAACCATAAGTTAACCAATTTCACAACAATATTACATATTATGCAACACACTTACCCTCAGCAACCTGTTTATCTAGTGGAACCGAGCACTCTACATCAATATTTCTGTTCAAGATGCAGTTTCTACCCACAATACAGAGGCGCCGTATTTCTTGAGAATCTTCTAACATATCAAGCAGCATTTGTCTGAGTGCCCCTGCTTTGGATCCCAGTTCCACCTTTCATTAAACAATTAACGGTTTGTTTTATTTCACTTCACACAATAGGCGTCTAAGTTTAAGAAATTAATGATACCAAAGTTTGCTTGCAAGTACGAAGTTGTTCCAATATGCCAGCTGTTTACCGGTTTGGTAAAACCTTAAGGAGATCTTGAACCTGAATTACAAAGATATGAATATATGATGGTATAATATTCAAAAGTTACAAAAAGATATGATGTTACCAAAAGTAAAGTTAAAAATGTAGTCAATGTATGTACATACTCACATGTGGGTCTAATACCATTAGCCTGTGCTCAAAGTGTTGTATTCTTGAATTAAGGGCAGCTTCCACAACCTGCAAGTCAAAGTCAAAGTTCTTTTTAAACATTGGTGAATCCAAACCCTAGAAACTTTAATCAAGTTCACTTACAGACGAATACAAGCAAAGTGGCTAATACTTATATAGGTAATCCAAAAAACTTATATAGAACAGAACAGAACAGAACAGAACCAACCTCAAGCTCAAATGGCATTACTAAAGCTCCACCAATCATACTTTTAGGATTTAAACGAGGTAATAAATCGTCAATAAAAGCTTTTCCTCCTGTACTGCAATACACAACAATAAAAGCTCTCCCACGATCCTTTTAACTAGAAAGTAAGAGTAAACACTACTGAATTTTGATATGAACAATACTTACCGGTTGTAGTTGAATATAAAGACACTCTCTTGCATTACAATTGCTCGCAAGGATCCGAAATTCAATAGTATGGCATTTTCACGAACCTATGAAAGAAATCACAAAACACATGTATTAACGATTAATAATGAACAGAAATCTCGGTGCTTATGTTAACCATATGACAACATAACAGTAGATTAGTTAAGGCAACATACCAACAAAGATGGCATTGTGTTTGTTAACCATAACGATGGATCAACACTCCTTATGTCACGAGGACGAAGACCTGTTATCAAAAAACTAAAGTTAAGACAATTCGAACAATCGTGAAGTATTATAACTTCATTAATCATGACTAAATGCTTGATTGAACATATCTGCAAGCAAATGTAGATAATAATTCAACATTAACTATTAGCAGAATCAATCGACAAAGCAAAAAAATGATCATAAAATTTTCGTGAAGTATTATAATTTCATTAATCATGACTAAACGCTTGATTGAACATATCTGCAAGCAAATGTAGATAATAATTCAACATTAACCATTAGCAGAATCTCAGACAAAGCAAAAAAATGATCATAAAATTTGGAAACTCACCACTTGACTTTAGCAGATGCCTTCTGTTAACTTTTCTAGTTGACACCATTCCTTTTGAACTTACTTTAACAACCTTCAATCAAAATAACAACACATATATAATCAGATTACAGCATCTGCCTCATCTAAATGAATTCAGATTAAGCTTTCAGTGTTACTAACTTCAAACTATTTATAATCCCTAGCTTATATACATAAATTAGACTAACTAACTTTAGAAACAATTAACTACTAACTGTGACTAACAGTCAAACTAACGGAAATAACCGAACCTCGTAAACCGGATCACGACTGCCAAGATTAAGCGCGTCAGACAATGACGAAACACTCCTCTTCGATCCACCGGTCACCGTCTTTACAAACTCGTCGGAATCATTACCGGAATCCACGTCATCGTTAATATCACCGGCGGATGTTTCCTCTGTTGATTTCACGTAACGCTTAGACCTAACAGTCGATAACACTTGCAGTGTAACCGGAAATAGAAACTCGCAGCTCTTACGTAGCGAAATCGCCTGATTAACCGGCCGGATGAATGTGTATTTAGTGAATTGAATGTACGCCGGCGAGTGAACGACTGATAAATGTGGAAAGTGTGAGGAAGAAGAAATTGGAGTAACCGTTTTTAACGCCATTTTACGATGGTCATATATATTCAGTTAGTAGTAGAGGTTGATCATGTTAGAATCGGATACTATGGAATTTTGTAGGGGTATGGTACTAAACCCGGCTTACGACCTTAATTTATTATGTCTGGCTTATTTTATTATATGGACTAATACAATATTATTGGGCTGAGGGGGTTTTGTGGAGGTAACCCTAACTGGGCTAGGCCCATTAGGGTACCATGATGCTGGCCATGAGGCTCCCTATATAAGGAGGTCTCCACCTCCTTATTAAGGGTTGTTGCTCTCAATAAGAGCCACCACCATAACCATTTTTGTGTCTGTAAACAAGAGATCCTCGAGATTTCTTAGCAGTCACCTCCACACCCCCAAAAACCATTGCAGATCTCAAGCTACCGGAGAAGAAGATGAAGTCGTGGTTCGTTTTATCTCGAACATCGAGGAACATCGTCATGGATCAGGTCAGATTCATTTCATGTTTCTTCATTGGCGCCATCCGTGGGACGGTAACGAACCACACCTCAATCTTCCCCGTTTCATGCCTGATATGTGTTTCTAGAGTGACGGAGATCTGCGTTCATACGCAATGGGTGCCGGATCCAGATCTGATTTTTCAGTGTTCAATGCTGGAATAAGTTCTAGATCTATAGTCACAAAGCAAAAATTGGGTGTCAAAAAGGAATACACAGGTACAACTCTTTTTGCAGTGGGTACCATCATATTTGCATATCTTTGACTCATGTGGAAAGGCATCTTCTAGGAGAATGACAGGCTGTGTACAGCCTCAAAATAATAGCCATCAATATTATCCCATTTTGGGGTTTCAAATAAATTATATGGTGCGCATGCTCGCCAGCGGGTCACCATTCCGCCGCCATGCACGCGCGCCCGCGGATCCTCACTCCGCAGCCATGCATGCGCGCCCGCGGAAACCACCATGTGAGTTCGAAAGACGACTCCATGCTTTTGGTTTTATGTAGAAGACTCCAACGCCATGCATGCGCATGCAACCCTTCGCCATGCATGCGCGCTCAACTCCCGCCATGCATGCGCGCTCAACTCCCGACATGCATGCGCGCTCAACTTTCAGCCGCTATGCATGCGCGCCCGCGGATCACCACTCCGCCGCCATGCATACGCGACCTTGGATCACCACTCTGCCGCCATGCATACGCGACCTTGGATCACCACTCCGCCACAGCGGGTTGCATGCGCGCTCCCGGCGATTACTCTCCGCCACAGCGTGTTGCATGCGCGCTCCCGGCGATTACTCTCAGCCACAGCGGGTTGCATGCGCGCTCTCGGCGATTACTCTCCGCCACAGCGGGCCGCATGCGCGCTTCCGGCGATTCTACCCCGCCATTGCGGGCCGCATGCGCGCTTTTCGGCGATTCTACCCCGCCATAGCGGGCCGCATGCGCACTCTCAACAATTTTACTCCTTTTGGTGAAAACCCTTAGATCTATGTTTTTTCGAAGTGACATACGCGAGATCCGTTTCTGATTTATTCAGACCTGAGTTCGATTATGGTTGGATGTGTTTGCGAGGTTGTACCAGAAACGTCAATGGCGATTGGGTCATATACATTAAAATGCGGACTAACACCAGCCAACACAGGCGATATGCGCTCTCGCGAGTGAAACTGTCACCACAAAATCATTCACGCTACCCAGAGAATGAAACTCGCCACCCGCAAGTTCTTTATCTAATACAGCCCTGGCTGGAAAACCGCTGGCTGCTTACACGCACCCGCATGTCAACTTCAATCAACCGCGGATCAAAATCGCTCCCCGCGGATCAACTATAATCTCATGCGGGTCATATTTTGCTTCCACGTTGCGAATGAAGCTTTTAAGCTTTTGCGGGACAACCGCGGATCAAAAACGCTCCCGCGGTCAATTGATATGTCGCTGCCATGCATGCGCACCCGCGAATCCTCACTACGCTGCCATGCTTGCGCGCCCTGGATCAACTTTCTGTTGCCATGTATGCGCATCCGCGGGTCCTCAATACGCCGCCATGCATGCGCACCGCGGATCAAAACCCCATGCGGGTTGGAAGACGACCCCATGCGGGTCAAAAATAGTACAATATGAGCTTGGAAGACGACACCATTCATGGGCGCCGTGCTCCGACATAACAAACTCTGACCAAGGCGGGTCACCTGCAAGCTCCGCAGGTAAGCACCCGACCACCATTCATGTGCGCCGATGGGTTTCAACAATACGTCACCATGCATGCGAGCTAAGGATCATCGCGTCACCGTGCATGCATGCGTGTCCCGCTGATCAACTCTACGCCGCCATGCGTGCGCTTCCGCAGATGAACAATCCGCCGCCATGCATGCGCGCCATGCACATGTTGCACTCCACCGACATGCTTACGCGCCGCTGCTGATAGTGCACTACGCCTTCATACATCATGCGTGCAGCCGCGGATCAACACTCCACCTGTGGAAGACTTCGCCACGATGCATGCATGCGTCCCCGCGGATGAGCATTCCACAATCATGCATGCGCGGGCCGCGGATAATGCACTACCCCGCCATGCATGCATGCAGCCGCGGATCAACACTCCATGCATGCGCGCTCAACCCTTCGCCATGCATGCGCGCTCAACTCCCGCCATGCATGCGCGCTCAACTTTCTGCCGCTATGCATGCGCGCCCGCGGATCACCACTCCGCCGCTATGCATATGTGACCTTGGATCACCATTCCGCCACCATACGTACGCACCGCCGGGATCAAGACTGCCACCACACATGCTCGCCAGCGGGTCACCATTCCGCCGCCATGCACGCGCGCCCGCGGATCCTCACTCCGCAGCCATGCATGCGCGCCCGCGGAAACCACCATGTGAGTTCGAAAGACGACTCCATTCTTTTGGTTTTACGTAGAAGACTCCAACGCCATTCATGTGCACGCAACCCTCTACCATGCTTGTGCGCAACTCGCCGCCATGCATGCGCGCTCAACTCTCCGCCATGCATGCGCGCTCAATTTTCAGCCGCTATGCATGCGCGCCCGCGGATCACCACTCCGCCGCCATGCATACGCGACCTTGGATCACCACTCCGCCGCCATGCAAGGGCACTGCGGAGGATCAAGATTCTGCTACCATGCATGCGCGCCACCGGAGATCAAGTCTCCGCTTCCATGCATGCGCAGTGCCGAAGATCAAGACTTCGCCACCATGCCTGTGCGCCCACGAGTCACCACTCCGCCGCCATGCATGCGCACTACCAAGGATCAAGATTCCGCTGCCGTGCATACGCGCCATCGGAGATCAAGTCTCCGCTTCCATGCATGCACACCGTTAAGGATCACCCACCACCTCCGCCGAGGAGCCGCGCCTCTAACTTGTTAGATCCACGGAGTCCGCTTGTCTGCACCGCGCTTGATAAAAAACAAATTTTACAAAGTATAAAATGTCCAAGAAAGTTTATACACGTACGAAGGAAAAACCCGTTTATAACCGCAATCCGGGTATCAACACCTGCGGGTTGGCAACGCCACCCACGGATCATAGCCGCGATCCGCTTATCAACCCCTGCGGGTTGGCAATGCCATCAACACCTGCGGGAAGAGAAGTTAACCTCGAACTCCGGCAGGTTAAGTTATTGATGGCGTGTTAATCACTCATGGCGGGACCCTCTCGTTTCGCATGCAAGCTCTGATAGATCAACACAATATTCACCAACAATCACGGGAATCCAAAGCATCTGGTGGATCGCCTCGGGCTCCCGCGAGCTACGTGCAAAACTTCCGGCGAATGAATTCCACCACTATGGCTTCCGCAGACCACATGAAAGCTCCGAGTAAAACTAGGGCGGGTCGATTCCCCCTCCCGCAGGCATTATGCGTGCTCCATACTCCCTCTAGTAGACCAACTCCACCACCAGTCACATGTGAGTAGACGTGCTAAAAGCCGTCCGTGGCAGGTCATATACGCGGACTGCAAGACGTGACAGCGCTCCCGCGGGTGACATAAGCGCTCAGATATTCAGCCCCGGCACAGTGCCACCATGAAACACTAACGGCGTGTCATCTGGGCACTCACGAGGATCAACTAGCAACCATAAAGAGCCGCATGCGCACTCCCACAAGTTAACTTCAGCCATCATGGACGTATCGCGGGTCATTTCTGGCTCCCGCAGATCACGAGAGAGTTCCATAGCGGGTTGATTCGCGCCATTCCGCGTCCGTAAACAACTTTTGCGGGTTACTACCGGGGCTCGTCACGCTTCCGCATGGATGAAATTCACTCTACCACCATCATCGGGGACTGAAGAAGCGATCTGGATGTCTTTCGTATGATGAATGAAGGTGTTTTCTTGATGTATGAGTATATAGGATTTGCATGAAATGGCACAAAAAGTGCTTATATTAATGCAAAATATATGGCTACGCGCCAAACTTAAAGGTTGGGAATCCTAATAAACCCGCTCGGCTATGCGTCGAATATTAGGTTGGGCACACCTCATAATTCGCCTAAGGATGGAAGACATCCGAATATAAAGGTTGGGAATCCTAATAAACCCGCTCGGCTATGCGTCGAATATTAGGTTGGGCACACCTCATAATTCGCCTAAGGATGGAAGACATCCGAACATATAGGTTGGGAATCCTAATAAACCCGCTCGGCTACGCGCCGAATATTAGGTTGGGCACACCTCATAATTCGCCTAAGGATGGAAGACATCCGAATATATAGGTTGGGAATCCTTATAAACCCATACGGCCACGCGCCAAACATAAAGGTTGGGAGCCTAATAATATCCCACATGGCCACGCGCCAAACTTAAAGGTTGGGAATCCTCATAAACCCATAGGCCACGCGTCAAACTTAAAGGTTGGGAATCCTTATAAACCCATACGGCCACGCGCCAAACATAAAGGTCGGGAGCCTAATAATATCCCAAACGGCCACGCGCCAAACATAAAGGTCGGGAGCCTAATAATATCCCACATGGCCACGCGCCAAACATAAAGGTCGGGAGCCTAATAATATCCCACATGGCCAAGCGCCAAACATAAAGGTCGGGAGCCTAATAATATCCCAAACGGCCACGCGCCAACGTAGGTTGGGCACACCTCATAATTTGCCCGAGGATGGGAACCTTGTAATACATCCACTTTTAGTTTATATGTTTTTGCAGGTTCGGCTACGAGTCGCACAAGCACGTATGACATTATTATTATCATCTGGCCGTTTGTGCCTCCATTATTATTTTAAAGACAAGCCGGGATAGTCATCCTGCGTAGAAGAGGCCCTTGTGGGCCAGTCATTATCATCATATTATAGCTCATAAGCCGCAACTCGCGCATGCTTCATTATTTTATAGCTCGTAAGTCGCCTCGCGCGCAAGCTTCATTATTTTTATAGCTCGTAAGCTGCCTCGCGCGCAAGTTGCATTACATTATTATCGAGATTCGCACTCTATCTTTTATCAGGCCCCGCGCCACTATTGTTATGATGCGTGCTATATCTTATTCATGCCAGTGCACCATTATTATCATAAGGATCACAACATGTCACCATCATGGAGAAAACCTCTCAAAACTCAAAGATAATAAAGACAAGGCCGAAGAAAGGGGAAAAAACCGCCTCATATCTTAACACACCTTATGAAGTCCAGCGCTCCACCTAAACGCTTGCACGCCTAGGAGCAACACTGGACTTGGGGGGCTTGTAGGGGTATGGTACTAAACCCGGCTTAGGACCTTAATTTATTATGTCTGGCTTATTTTATTATATGGACTAATACAATATTATTGGGCTGAGGGGGTTTTGTGGAGGTAACCCTAACTGGGCTAGGCCCATTAGGGTACCATGATGCTGGCCATGAGGCTCCCTATATAAGGAAGTCTCCACCTCCTTATTAAGGGTTGTTGCTCTCAATAAGAGCCACCACCATAACCATTTTTGTGTCTGTAAACAAGAGATCCTCGAGATTTCTTAGCAGTCACCTCCACACCCCCAAAAACCATTGCAGATCTCAAGCTACCGGAGAAGATGATGAAGTCGTGGTTCGTTTTATCTCGAACATCGAGGAACATCGTCATAGATCAGGTCAGATTCATTTCATGTTTCTTCAAATTTGATATTTGTATGTGTGTGAAGTCAGTCAGTCAGGTGGTAGTGGTGGTGGACCGGTGGTGGTTGGGGTTGTTGAAAATGGCTTCTGGTGGTTATCTAGTGTCCACGTGGATTTTATCCACCGTACGTAGCTCTTGTTAGACTTAACCTTTCCAGCTAACTTTTTAAAAAGTTCACTCCGTAAAACTTTAAATAAAACTAGGGTATATATCCGCTTGACACGCGGGTGGAATAAATTGTCACTAAACATAATCAACTTAAACATCAATCTAAACAAATATAATGTTTATTTAACTATTAAAACTTTATAGATTTACATTGTCACTAAACACATCATCATACCAACCAAAAAGTAATAGATTTACATTGTCTTAATATTAAAACTTTCAAATTACAGAAAGTTAATTTGAACATAAAAAACATAATAAATCTAAACAACAAATTCAAGCAACACAATACTTCTTCAAACTTTCGGACCAAAACGTTAACCATTTACATTGTCTAGATCTTAAAAGTTAAAAGTTACAATAAGTTAATGTACATCGAACAACCAAAAAACATCAACAAAAAACATAAACATGTAATTTCATATTAAACTACCATCAACTTCTTTAAACATTCTACCAAAACAAACTCATTTTGCTTCACCACCTGAAAATATAATAAAACATTAGCATCAATATTAAATATATTTAATAATGAGTAACATTTGAACATTAATAAAGTTGTTTTTATTAAAACAAAATAACATACAACAACAAACAAAGTTACTTTTAACCCAACAATTAACATAAATCTGTAAACTTTAGGACTATTTTTTAAAAATTGAGTGTTTTCGATTATTTTTTTAATATGGATTAACTTTTGAATTATTTTTTGTTGTAGGGATTATTTTGTTTTGGGTTATTTTTTTATTGAAGTTACATTTATAAAAAATTATAAGGTAAACTATTCAACCGGTTGAACCTCCCGGTATAACCCCGTTCAACCGGTTGTACCATTTTTTAGTCCAATCCGGTTTAGGTAAAATACCGGTTTTTAAAACATTGATATTTTGTTAAACTTGCAAAACATAAAAACAATTTACAAGACATTAATATATTGTTAAACTTGCAAAACATAAAAACGATTTACAATAAATGAATTTTCAAATAACTTTGGAAAGATTAAAAAAATTTATGTTGACTTTGAAAATATTTAAAGGTGAAAAAATATGATACAAAAATATATATACCATATATACATGTATTTTAATAAAAAATATATATTAAAAACGAGGAAATTAATTGTTATATTTAAATGAGAATATTATTAAAGACATTACTAACGAACGTATATGAATATCCCGTACAAACAGAAAATGTAATAAACACGTATTTAAGATATTGACATTTTATGTTGAGTATATATTAGTAAAATGAATTAAATTAGAATATGTTAAATGGTCGGTCAACAATATTAAAGAAAGTTATTAACTTTAAAAATGTTAGAAAACACCGACCCACATTATAGTCAATTCCAAAAATAAATAAATAAATTATACTCAACTTATTTATTTGAAATTTGAATTATTAATTTGAATACACATAAAAAGTAATAATTATAAATAATGACTTTAAACTTTATTATATGATTTGATTAAATTAGAATATAATAAATTGTTATTTAAGTTATAAATCTGTTTACCAAAATTGTTAAACGAAATTTGTTATAGTCAAAGATCCTACAAAAAATATTACAAAAATCATGGCATAATGTAATCTTGAAATTATTACTTTTTTAGTCGATCCACAATTAATATTATTTTATTACAGTCAAAGAAATATGCATTTAATTTTGTTAAAAACCCATTATCATTAATTGTGATATTTATGTCTAATTATAAATTGGTCAAACATATAAGATAGGAAAATTGTGTAGATTGGAAACTAATAAACAAAAAAATATTGACAATGAAAACAAAAAATTTCCATAACCAACTTTAATATATATTTTTTAGAATTCAAATTCAAATAATATTTCGAATTTTTATAGTGCATTAATTGTTACAGTTTCCATAACCAAATGATGACACCCATTAGCATTAATTGTGACATTTATGCCTCATATACATTGGTCAAACAAAAAAGATGGAAATGTGTAAATGTTAGAAAATATAATGTATCTTACAATATAATAAAATAATAATGTTTTAAGTCAAATATATTGAAATATAAAAATGGTAAAGAGTAAATGTTATTATTTCTATCAAAATAAGATGTAACAACTAATTAGAAAAGATAATAAATTAATAATAACAAAATTACTAAAATTATAATAATTATTATAAATTATAGAGATTATCATTAATAAATAGATAAATATAAGATACAAAAATATATATTTTTTTAATACATCGGTTGTTATTAAAATATATTAAATGGACAAAACCAACAACTATATATGATTGATTATATAAAAATCAAATAAATTACATGAATTGTGAAAAAAATACATAAATACATGAATAATAACAAAAATATACATCAATATTAAACAAAAAATAAGATATATTATCAACAAATCTTTAACCCATGAAATTAGCTATATCAAGTTGGGAACATAACCTGAAATGAGAAAATTAAATATTAATATTCGTTTTACAAATAATAAATTTTAATTGTGGTAATGTTACATGTTATGAAATATTTACTCAGTAATTCATAAAATTCAACTTTAATTTAAATTTGAAAATTTATAAATTTTAAATTACATCGTTTTAGAAATAATAAATTTTAGTGATGGTAATTTTAAACATTATGAATGTGTGTTTAATCAGCCATTTAAAAAGTTCAACTTAATGTTAAATTGAACTTTAATGTTTGACCAGACAATTTAAAAATGTTTGACCAACTTAAACGTTTGACCAGCAATTAAATAAAAAAATAAACTTTAATTTAAATTTGGAAATTTAAACTTTTTAATCAAATCGTTTTACTTGCCAACTTAAAAGTTTGACCAGCAATTAAATAAAAAAACCAAATTAATTTAAATTTGGAAATTTAAACTTTTTAAATCATATCGTTTGGAAATTTAAACTTTTTAAATCAAATCGTTTAACTTACCAACTTAAACGTTTGACCAACAATTAAATAAAAAAATCAACTTTAATTTAAATTTGGAAATTTAAACTTTTAAAATCAAATCGTTTGGAAATTTAAAATTTTTAAATCAAATCGTTTAACTTACCAACTTAAATGTTTGACCAGCAAATAAATAAAAAAATCAACTTTAATTTAAATTTGGAAATTTAAACTTTATAAATCAAATCGTTTTAGAAAATAAAAAAATTGTAATGATGGTAAGTTTAGACGTTTTGGAATATTGACTTGCCATTTACAAATTTCAAATTTAACTTAAATTTGGAATTTAAAATTCTAAATTGTAATCGTTTTAGAAATAAAAAAAAAAGTAATCGCGGTAATGCTACATGTTATGGAATGTTAAACCACTGATTTACAATTTATTATTGGCCTTACCGGAAAAAGAATAATGATAATGTCCATGGATGAAACTTTTTATTTAGAACCAAGAAGAACAACATGTAAAAGAAAAATACTGGAAAAATATAAAACTTCAAATAAATATAAAACAACCATTGTTATAGGTATAACACATGAACCGAAAAACTTACCGGAAAAACGTAAAAACGTAGAAATATTAGGTATCGCCGTTTTTGATTTAGAAGATAAACTGATTTAAAAAAAAGTTAACAATGAAAATAAATATAAAAAGGTTAGATCTACAATAACCGGAAGTAAATATGATGTTGCCGGAAAAAGATATAACCTTGCCGGAAAATCATATAACATTGCTGGGCATTAAAGTATAATATATAACCTTATCGGAAAACGATTAATCTCGATCTACATTACCGGAATATAGAAGATGGTGGATGGTGGAGTTAGAGAGAGAGAGATTAAATACAAAAAAAAAAACGGAAAACAAAAACCTTACCGGAAAACCTTACCGGAAAACCGTAATAACTTCAAAATATCAATTCAATCTTGGATTTTGATATACAACCTAAAGAGATTATTACAAAATCATATAACAATAAAAATAAATATAAAACCATATCGGAAAACCTTACCGGAAAAAGATATTACCTTGCCGGAAAATCAAATAACATTGTTGGCCATTACCGGAAAACGATTAATCTCGATTCACATTAACGGAATATAGAAGATGGTGGAGTTAGTAATTAAGGCGAGAGAGAGAGAGAGAGATTAAAATGATGGTGGAAAATTCTAAGGTTTTAATAGAGTGTGAGATGACACATGGCAGCATATTAGAGAGTCTTAGAATGAAAATGAGATGACATGGAGGCCTAGGTAGACACCCTAGTAGAAGGACATGTGGCAAAATTGTATTGCTTTAATAGTACTTAAAGATATTACTATTATTCAAATAGTTATAAATTAATATAATTTATTTGTTTATATATTTTTTAACTATATAACAAGGTTAACATGACTGCATGAGTCCCGTTAGTTATAGTTAAGGACGTGTTGTATGTTTACATATTGGCATAGATGATACCTTCATTTTAGATTCGGATGAGGAAGCTTCATATCATTTTATGCCGACACGTTAAAGTTCGTCGAGGTTTTTTTGTATCTATTTTAGGCACACTAGAAACCGGGTTAACCTTTATAACGAAGTCAAAATAATCAAATCAAACAACAAACATATTGTTCGGTTAAGTTTTTTTTTTTTTTTTGAACTGGCGTTTATAGTGTGGTTATGTTTGTTCTCTTTCCCGAAAACACCAAACATGTTTTTGTTCATGAGTTTTAGTTTTCACTCATAATCACCCTTTATATAATCCAATATTCGTGACTCGACAATAATTAAGGTATCTTTACATTGTTTCTGTTTACCTTTGAATGTTGTGAAAAACATCCATGTTCATGACTACGATACATAAAATCATTTCTTCAATCCTCAACCATCGTTTCTAGGGCCATATTCTAGGATTCCGTCGTTTCTATGCCACATTTCTTTAAGCATGGTGTTATACTATTCCGCTAACACATTTTGTCGGTAGATACTCACGTCCTTGCACTGGGTATTTCTTACGATCTATCTTAACGTGTTTTTCCTTTATGTCGCCAAACAATAGTTTTGTTTGGATTGCATTGTATCTTCATTAATGTGTAGAAATAAGTTTTATCTACATTAAAATACAACTAACTTTATAATCTGGTGTAAAAATATAAATTATCACCACAAGCTTTAAAAAATTACTTGTTAATATTTTAAGTTCCGTTTTAATTATCATACAATCAGAAGCAGATCCGAAAAATTTTGCTATGATGGGCACAAAATATCAGATAAAAAATGGGTTTGGTCAAATGTAACAAGGTCTGCCAAATCATTATGGAGGTTCAAAGCAAAAAAAAAACTCTCCGAGCCCTTTCATGAGTTTTCTTAAGATTTCATAGATGAAAACTGAAAATAAATTATTACACACAAACAAAACAATCAACACAATTATATAAAAGCATAAGCAATAAGCACTTTGTTTATGTTAATACTTAGACAATCATTTTAAAGAATACTTTTACTTAATGATAAATGCTTTTTGTTAGATAAAATTTTAAAAATGATAAAAATTTAAATAAGACAATAGCAAATATAAAAATGACATGTAAAATAGTTAAGTTCAACATAAACAATAAAAAAATTAGTTCGTATATAACTTTTAAACTTAAATTTATAATAGTGAGTTAATTAATTAAAAACTTCATGGATAAAGTTCCCTAACACTTTATTAAAATAAATAATTTTTGAAAAATAAGTGATCAAAAATGTAAAACACCAATGTCTTGAAAATAGTACAAATATAATTAAATATGAAATATATACTTAGTGGCGGATGTAGTTGATACTTAGGGTTAGGGGTAGCATTCGTTACCCCTCAACTTTTCATCGGCAATGTAAATTTTTTTTTCTTTCTTTTGAGTCAATTTTCGAATTTTGCTACCCCTAAAAAATATTACATTACCCAAGTTTGTTTAAAGGCTAACCAATTATAAGTTCAAATTAAATAAAGCTCAAACAAATTTATAGCCTAAACAACTATCTTTCTTTTATTTTGTTTGAACAATAAACATTAAACATAAACATGCTCAACATAATAATCATTTTGAGGTTGAAATTTAATACGCTTGTGGATATACAAATTCAAGAACTTGGAAATAGATTATTAGAAACTACGTCTGGTTTAAATCTTGATATTCGTTTTCCAAGTTTGACATATCTAAGATAGTGGCAGTTTCGGAAATGTATCCGAATGATTATGGTAATGAAGAAAGATGGTGTATTTCGGGTGATCGAAACAACATTTTATCACACTTTAAAGGAAGACGATAAATTTGCAACACTTGATGAATGTGTGACCTTGTTCATGTAATAGTGGAAACCGGGAAGCACACCACTTTTTCTTTGGTTTATCGAGTATTACAGCTAACGTTGGTTTTACTGAGTGCAACCGCAACTGTTGAAATATGTCTTTCTAAAATGAAGCTTATCAATACGTGTTTGCGTAAACGAATGGGTGATGAATATTTAAACAATGTTTCAATTTGTGGAGTCGAAAGAGAAACATTCTTTAAAGTAAACGAACAGTGTGTAATGACTCAATTTCAAGCTTTCAAAACCGAATAGTAGAAATTTGCATCCCAAGTATCGTGTTTCTATTTTTTTCGTTCGCATCGTATGAAATACAACAAAAAAAAATGAACGTTACCCCTGAAATTTATATCTAGATTCGCCACTAAAATATAGTCCTCAATCACTCTTTTACCCACAAAAAGTCCCACCTCATTCATTCTTCATCTTCTACACCTATTCTCTTTTTTCTTTCCTGTATATGACTCTCGGTTACTCTTTTATTCATGCTTAATGAGAGAATAGTTAAGAGTTTAAAGTTCATGAGAGCTTAGTCTTAGCATATTCCATTTAACATAAAATCCGGTGAATGGAGGGTGGACATTTAAGCTTAAATAAGAAAATTGGGCTATTAACTACACTAAGGACATGGGTTGAACACGGGTTGAACGGTGTGCCTTTGCCCACCCTTCTCTGGCCTTGAATCCGCCCCTGTATACAATATCTCATTCATTCTAGATCTCCTTTAAAAACTTTTAACTCAATATGGATCTCTAATGTAATAAAATAAAACTCCGAATTGATGATTATATATACCAAGACAGTTATATTAGTGCATCATTAATAATTAAATTAAGACAATAGACTTTTCTTATTCAGTGTACATGAACAAGTACAATATGAACTATTTTATAGAAGACTGTAATTATGTGTTTGAAATTGTACAATCACCATACAAAACTAAAAAATAACTACTATGTAATGTTTAAATATTAATTAGTTGTAATCACTATTAATTTTAGCATAATATTGTAATTTACGAATATATAAAGCAAACATGTGCACTTAATAATTGGGCATTGCACTTCACGTGAACCAGTATCTTCAAATTTGCTTCGTATAAGTGACTGGCGAAATTATATTCGGATACATACTATTAATAACTTACTAATTTCATTAATAATAATAATAATAATATCTTATTAAGTTGTTAGTGTTATTTATAGCACCCATAAAGGGTTACACTTCCGCTGGTCTGTGCGAGGTGGCAAAGTGCCTAGACAAGGGGTGGATAAAGTCTAGCGTTGTGGAATATGGAGCACAATCCGTAACTACAAATTGAGACACGGATGTCACATCAGCACCCATCTCACATTGTGGATGTTCTTAGGTGTAAGTGGTATCTCGACATGAGACTAGATTTATTAAGCATGCTCGTTTTACTTTTAGGTTTTTTCACTCCAAAAGTAAATATAGTTTCGGTTCAATCCTTATGATACTTTATGTAAGAAAATATGTAAATTTTGTTTGCCGTGTTTTATACTAAGAGTGTACATAACTCATAAGTTATAACGAGGCATCTTAGCATAAATAAATCATATACAAATATAACCAAACCAAAAAGTCAAAGAAGTAAGAATGTTGTTTTGTAGTCTCTAATGATTCTATTAAGAGACTACATCTGAATCAACCATTAATTGTGTTTGGTTCACCAGAATGACACACCTGAATCGATCAACAAACCTCTTACCCATTAAACATTAAAATGATGTTAAATGAAAATTACCTCGTTGTCTATTCACATGTGTTCCTTAGTATGCCACTCACGCGTCTCCTCTTCCCAGATCCTCCACCACCAATTTAGACGTCTTAATGACTAAACACTTACTACTGTAGAGGTTGCTAAATAACCCTTTTGTCTGTCATATTTTATATTGATAGCGTACATAATCATTAACGTGATCAACATGATTAAATTTATAATTTTATAGAATTATAAAAAAAGCATAATATAAAAATAACGCGTATACTAACAATGCAATTTACTTGTGTAAAATACAATAAACAACTTAATCATGTCACCATCCAAAATCTTATTGTGTCACACACACGATATTAGTTGTTAATAAAACAAAAAGACAGAATTACAAATTTTGTTCTTTAAAAAAAAGCCAAATTACGGTTCGTGTATTTTTTTAGTTTCCTTGCAGGCGGTGTTCTTTAAACATTTTTCCCCTATACGTTACATACTTTACGCTAACCGGGTTATAAAAACTCAGTTAGATACCCTCACGTGAGGCGCATGTGAGGGTATATTGGTCTTTTCATCGAAGTGGTTCAAATATATTATTGTAAAAAATAAATAATATATATTAAAGATATATACTCTCTCACACACTCTCTCTCTCTTCTCGTCTTCTTCCCCTCTCTCTACTCCTCTCCCTGTCTCCACAGTCTACACCAACACCACCATAGACAAAGGCTGCTATCTCGGCCGGACAAAGGCTGCTGCATCTCGGGCCATCACTCAGATTCACCACCACCATGATTTTCCTGCGGGTTTACGGCGGGTTTACGGTGGGTTTACGGCGGCAGGTTTACGGTGGGTTTACGGCGACAGATCTGCTCCTGGATATCCAACAGGGTATCCGGTGGGTTTACGGCGGCGGCGAAGGTGGTGGTGGGAATTGGGGGTGTGGGTTTCGTGGGTCAGTGTTGGATTGTCGCCGAAGTTAGAGAAATTGGGTGATTTGGTGGGTTTGAGATCTAGGGTTTCTAGGGTTAATGATTTGGTGGTGGTGGAGGTAGAGGTGAAATGGGTAGTGTAAGGCCCCGAACCCGGTGACCCTACTTTAGCGTCGGATTTACTCATAAACACAGTTCTTCAAATCAGAGTTTATTAAAACTTTTCGCGGAATATAAAACATCAATCATTTGTTACAAAACATTAAATCTTTTATTTGATACCATAACACAAAACTTTATATTTAAAACATCTTTACTTCTTTCTTCAGATGCCAGCCGTTCAATCCATGCCGTGTGTCATCCTCATGCTAACTCTATAATCAGCTCACCTGCGTGCATACTAAAAGTCAGCTACGCTGAGTGAGTTCTAGTTAATCGAACGCCATACAATACATACACATACATACATATCCGTAGATACATATCCATACTTCACTAGTTACCCTTCTGTTCTACATACATACTTGCTACCATACATACATACATACATATCTACAATCACTAACCTCAGTCTACCGAGAGTACGTTCATAGTTCACCGTCTATACCTGTACTCAAGGTCGTGAACACGTACAAGGTTCGCAGTCCTTACCTATGTTCACCATTTATGGTACGTACAAGGATCGCGGTCCTTCCCTATACCATAGTACATCCACAACACGTACAAGGTTCGCAGTCTTTCCCTATGTTGCAACCTAATTCATAGCACGTACGAGGTTCGCAGTCCTCCCCTATGCTACAAAATCAGCACGTATAAGGTTCACAGTCCTTTCCTATGCCGAAATACATCCACAACACGTACAAGGTTCGCAGTCCTTCCCTATGTTGCAACTTAATTCATAGCACGTACGAGGTTCGCAGTCCTCCCCTATGCTACAAAATCAGCACGTATAAGGTTCACAGTCCTTTCCTATGCTGAAATACATCCACAACACGTACAAGGTTCGCAGTCATTCCCTATGTTGCAACCTAATTCATAGCACGTACGAGGTTCGCAGTCCTCCCCTATGCTACAAATACAGCACGTATAAGGTTCACAGTCCTTTCCTATGCTGACGCCTATCTACATTACGTATAAGGTTCGCAGTCCTTATCTACGTTTACATATATCATCTACTTCACGTATAAGGCTCGCAGTCCTTAACTACGCCATCACCAGCCGAGTCTATGTCCGACAGAAGCTAGAGGGATTTGCCATCCTAACTTACTATGTCGAACGTAGAACTCACATGCCATTCGTGTACCTAAATACACATACTTACATTATAACATAAGAACACTCTAGGCATTCTTTACCTCATTCATTTAACAACCATACCCCTTGTCGTTACGTGCAATATCCGAATATCGTTCACGCCCCGACAAGTATTCATTTGAAATATTCATACATCTACGATATATAATATTCGTACATTTATTTTTAACCTGACAGTACGCGCAATATCCGAAGATCGTTCGCGTACCGACAAACAATCATTCATATCTATCACACATATCACATATGACATACACTTATCACTTAGGATAAATGTATTAACAACACATCGAGTATGCACACAGCCCCGAAAACATAACAAGGAATGGGGCTAGAAACTCACCTGAACACGGTTACGTTCACCGTTAATCGTAATCCCTTTCTTCAGCTGTGCACGGTTGACTGTATAACAAGTACACGTATCAAACAACTATCACTACTCATATCATCTTTCCAGTCTTAACTACTACCCACAACGAACGGGGGTCCGGGGGCAGCGCCCCTGGCAGCGGGGTCTAGGGGCGGCAGCCCCTAGCAGGGTCCAAGGGGCAGAGCCCCTGGCTGGGGTCAAGTTGCCAGGTCAGCTTGGAAAAATTTTATTTACATTAACTGTCTTAACACATTTTCCATTAGGTTTTTAATTTATTTTCTAAACGAACTTGTCTTTAGGCGAAGTTAAACCTCAGGCGAACTTGTCATCAGGCGAAGTTAAACCTCAGGCGAACTTAGCTTTAGGCGAAGTTAAACCTCAGGCGAACCTAGCTTTAGGCGAAGTTAAACCTCAGGCGAACCTAGGTTTAGGCGAAGTTCATCAGGCGAACTTAGCTTGCAGGCGAAGTTCATCGCTTGAAGGCGAAGTTGCCCAGATGAAGGCGAAGTTGCCCAGATGAAGGCGAAGTTGCCCAGACAGCCTGCTGTTTGGTTTCTGTCCAACATTTCGAGCGATTTTAACACCCCCGCTATGGTTCAATATCACCCACTACGCTTCCCGACCATTTCCGGTCACTTAACACTAAAAAGCTTGGATCTTTAAACTTCAAAGTTCAATAATCTTACATTTTTGAGCTTGTTGAATCTTGTTTCCTTGCTTAATCACAACCAACCGCTCTCTCTTCTCTCTCGGATCTTGGTCTCTCTCTCTACGGCTCTCGGCCTCTCTCTCTCTCCTCGGATCTCGGCCGCCGGTCGGCTTGTGTATGGGGTGTGTGTGTGTTTTGGAAGTGTGAATGAATAGATGTAAATGAAGATATTTTTGGGTTTAGGGGATATTTATATCCCTTAAATCCCATTCTCATTTAACCCATCTCAAATAATCTAACACTAACCCGACTCATACCAACTCATACTCTATTATTTATTTCCCGAACCCGAGTCAACTTTCCCTCTATTATTAAGTAATATAATTAATATCATTTTGAAAATTTCGGGATGTTACAGGTAGGTGGACGGATCCGGTGGTGGTGGAGGTAGAGGCGAAATGGGTTGGAGGTGGCCGTATCCGGTGGTGGTGGTGGCTGGGTTTCGACCAGGAGGTTTAATGGAGTGTTGACCGGGTGGTGGTGGTGGTTGTAGATGGGTGGTTGACGGAGTGGTTGTGATATGGTGATGGTGTGGTGATGGTGGTGGCGTAGAGAGAGAAAAAAGAGACAAAGGAGGGGGAAGGTGTTATAAATTTGCGGATACAGACGAAAAGACAAAAATGCCCTCACATGCGTCTCACGTGAGGATATTTAACTGGTTTTTCTAACCCAGTTAGCGTAAATGACGTAACATGTAGGAAAAAAATGTTTAAAGGAAACCGTCTGTAAGGAAACTAAAAAAAGAAACTAAAAAAAGGACATAAACCGTAATTTGTTTTTTTTAAATGACAAAATTTGTAATTACGTCAAACAAAAATAAACAATACATAATAACCGACAACACCCGGTTGCTACGATCCAGTGCCCTAACATCCACCGTACACCGTCCACGCCACGTCGTCAGATCACATGTCCACACAAACACCCCTACACGTGACCACAGTGAATCAAAATCAAAAGCATCCACTTTACACACTGAATTGCAAGTGGATTGTGAACCTCTTCCTTTAAATACCTTCCACCGGATCCAATCCAATCCAATCGCCGGAGATTAAAGAGCCATGGCGAGAGTAGATCTGGACGGAAATGCGATTAAGCCGATGACGATATGCATGATCGGCGCCGGAGGATTTATCGGCTCGCATTTGTGCGAGAAGTTGATGTCCGAGACGCCGCACACGGTGTTGGCTCTTGATGTGTATAATGATAAGATTAAGCATCTACTTGAACCGGACTCGCTTCCGTGGACCGGTCGTATTCAGTTCCACCGGCTTAATATTAAGAATGATTCTCGCCTTGAAGGACTCATTAAGTGCTCTGATCTGGTAATTATCGTTCTTCTAGAAGCTTCGTGTTCATTTTGCCCTAATTTAATTGTCTGTTTGTAAGTGGAAGCCTAGCTTATTATGTATATTAATATTAAGTACTCGTTATTGTTATTTTAGTTTTATAGGATTAGAGTGTAAGATAGTAGATGATAGATTGGTTTGGAGAATTACGATTTTGTGCTGATTTATCTAATTTTGTTTATTTGTGTTTAGACGATAAATTTGGCGGCTATTTGTACTCCAGCAGATTACAATACGCGTTCACTTGACACGATTTACAGCAATTTCATTGATGCACTTCATGTGGTATGTATTGCATTTGTTTTCTGTTTACATTGATTTGACTTTGCGGTTTGGTCGGATGTCAATTTTACTGTTGTTGAGGCAAAATTGTGTGATGATTTGTTACTTTCATTTGTAAGTGAAGTATTGCTCTGAGAATAATAAGAGGCTCATTCACTTCTCTACTTGTGAAGTATATGGGAAAACGATTGGTAGCTTTCTTCCCAAAGATAGTCCTTTACGTCAGGTAAGGTTCAGATCTTTGGTTGGTTGTTAGTTTATATACAATGACATATGCAATTACATTTTTGTTAACGATACATGTTGGTTATAATGCTGTGAGTTTACTTGTTTTCTACCCCGACATTTACAACTTAATATTCCATGGTTTGATTTCCTTAGCTTTTGTGTAAATTTTTAAAATTTGTAGAAAAGGTGGAATTATCATCTTTTAAGCTATTTCAGTTGATCACGCTGGCTTTAATTTCAAAGATGCTTATTATCATATTTGGATATAACTGTCACTTGGTAACATTTTAAATGTCAACCGGTAGCATGTTAACTGGATCATCAAGTAAGATTTGTGCTTGTTTCTTTGACGTTGGATTTAAACGGAGGTTAATCGTTAAGTTTAGCTTGCCAAAGATTGAATTAGAGTATTTCGTTAGGTGTCATAGGTTTTGTATTCACATTCACTCAAGTTTGCAGGCAACACACTCTCCACTTATAGTAGTATGGTATCTTTAGTCTGCCATCTTAATTTACTTTTTTTTCTGATTGAATTTAATAATGAAAATATTAATTTTGGGATTACTGAGTGTTGCATTGACAATTCCGCTGATCATCTTTTCACTGTAGTTTCTCTAGATTTGTTCCTACCTATATAGATTAATAAAAGGCTAAAAGTGGACCTTGTTTGTGTTGATTAGAGTGTATCTTGTTGTGTTTGTCATCTCAATAAGATGAATTCTTTGCTTCCCCTTTACAGTCTTTTTGCCACTTGATTATATTTTCAAGGCAACATGTCAACTTATTTTGTGTACATACAGGATCCTGCTTACTACATCCTCAAAGAAGATACATCCCCATGCATATTTGGCTCAGTTGAGAAGCAGAGGTGGTCATATGCATGTGCTAAACAATTGATAGAGAGGCTAATATACGGTATACAAACAAACAAACTTAAGCCTCATTTTTCCAATGTACAACGCCAAGACATGCATGCTCACTCACTTTATCTTCTTTTCCCGTAACAGCCGAGGGTGCAGAAAACGGTCTTGAGTTTACCATAGTAGGGTCACTCACTTTTTCTTGATATGTTTGTAGGATAGATAGATATAAAATGAAATCCATTGTAGGGTCCCCATTAGACACTGGAATTCTGTCTGCTATATATATATTGCTTCTGAATTCGTCTTATCTTTTAATAATTTAAATTCTTCTTTGTTGAGTAATAACTTAATCCTTGAATAAAATGTTTCTTGTAACAATATAAATAGATATAGATATTTCAACCTAACGTTTTCAATTACGAAATCCAATTATCCAATTAGACGTTGGATTAGTTCGCGAATCATGACTGTACCATCTACAAGAAAAGACCTCATGATAGTAAATATGGGACCTCACCACCCATCAATGCATGGTGTTCTTCGACTCATTGTTACTCTAGATGGTGAAGATGTTATTGACTGTGAACCAATATTGGGTTATTTACACAGAGGTATGGAAAAAAATGCGGAAAATCGAACAATTATACAATATTTGCCTTAAGACCTTTCAACTGGATCGGTCCTAGGATGGACTTCATCCCTGGAATTGATGGTCCCAGTGAGGGTGTTCCAAGAGTTTTGGCCTGCTTTAGCAATGTTAGTTTCAGTCACTTTAATTTAACTTCCATTTTCCCACAATATTATCATATTATGTACCAACAATTTTTTATTTTCTTTGTACTTAGAATCTTTTGAGAAGGGAACCTTTGAAGCTTGTGGATGGTGGTGATTCACAAAGAACCTTCATTTACATCAAGGATGCCATTGAAGCTGTTCTTTTGATGATTGTATGTTAAATGTTTTATCTTTAACATATAGTCATACGGAAAATCCTTGTTTTCTTCTTTTTTGAAAAAGTTGGGTAATTGTGTTCACTGTTCTTATTATTAGGAAAATCCAGCTAGAGCTAGTGGTCATATCTTCAATGTGGGCAACCCTAACAATGAAGTTACAGTCAGACAGCTTGCTGAAATGATGACTCAGGTGTGTTCATATTATTTACCAATTCAACTTTTTATAAATATTTGAGGGTGATTTAGATCCATTTATCATACAATGGATTGATTTGGGTAAAAAAATTGCTTGCGGGTCAATTTCAGGGTAAACGAGCCAAGCCGCTCGTGTGCTACTCGAGATCGGGTCGCTAAAAGCTTGAATTAAACTGAGCTTAAACGAGCCCGAGCTTGAGCTTTAGCCAAAAATTAAGTTTGTTTCATAAGCAGCTCGGGAGCTCGAGCTGGCTTGCGAGCCTAAATGAGACTATTATTTATATTTTATTTAATTTTTACTTAGTATATTTAATATTCATTATAATTTATTATTATTATTACTATTATGTATAAAATTATCATAATAATAACTCTCAATCAATCAATCAATCAATCATACCCACTGGAATCCCACCAATAGCAAAGCTATAAGTAGGGTCTGGGGAGGGTGGGATGTAGGCACACCGTACCTAATGAATTAATAAAATTATCATAATAATAACTAATGATATATATTACATAATTTATAGAAATAATTAATAAATAATAAGCGAGCCGAGCTTGAGCCTGAAAAAAATACTCATGACTCGAGCTTTAGAATTAGAGCTCGAAACGTGCCGAGCTCAAGCGTAGTCAAAGCTCGGTCCTGGCTCGGCTCATTTACACCCCATTTATAGAACAGGTCAATTTATATCTACAAAAATTATTTAACGGACCATTTGCGTCACTATCATAAAACTTGATTACTTAGGTCTAGCACCACCCACCAGCCCGTTTTGATCCGAACCAGTTTGATTAGAACCCATTTTGCCGAGGGGCAGAAATAGAAATTAGAAACTTGTTAATAAATTAAGCATGTAACATTATTCTCTTGGTTTAGACAGGTGTATTCAAAAGTAAGCGGAGAAGAGGCAATAGAGAGTCCCACCATTGATGTGAGCTCGAAAGAGTTTTATGGAGAAGGTAATGATGACAGTGATAAAAGAATTCCAAACATGACCATCATAAACAAACAATTAGGTACAATCAAATTTAACACTTTATTCGCTATCACATTATTCTAACGGGACAAGTTATTTTGTATATAAATGCCAGGTTGGAATCCTAAGACATCGCTTTGGGACTTGCTGAAATCCACACTTACATATCAACACAGGACGTATGCTGAAGCCATCAAGCAAGCAATTGCAAAACCATCAGCAAGTTAAAAAAGTAAGGATTCTGGTTGAGTTGTCATATATACAGAACATTATCTTTCTTTCATACACCTTCATGTCAACAGTTGCTACGAAATTTGTACTTGTAATGACTAAGGAACCTGCTTTGTCTGAGTATTATGTGTTGTATTCTTTTGTTTAGAGAGATTATTTGTGCTATTATTTATTGTTCATTTGATGAATTAGTTCAGCTAAGTATCTCTTAGCTCGAATGTATCAACCTGTATCTTAAATATGTACCTTCATAATATTATTAAGTCGTTATAGAGATGGTCGGTATCTAGTGAGAGCCTAACCCTGTTATCATTCATTCACTTGATACAGCATTTGTAATAGGTGAGAAGCTATAGAGTTAGATTGGTGATTTACCGTCTCATCTCAAAAGAAGTTATAGAAAAGTGATTGCTATCTACTAGTGAGAATGTTGGTTTCTACTGGTTTAGACTAAGGCTGGTTCGTTATCGTCCGTCCAAACCATTATATATTCTTTTGCTTATGTGGTGATTATCCTTCTTCATATGTCTCATTGCTCATGTATTCAGCCCCCTAATCACGAACTCCCATTTTATCACATTCCTTGCACTTGCCTTAGTCAACTACGAGAGAATGTAAAATGCAAGTATCTTTTGAGATAAAGATTGGTATTACAAGAGGCAAGTGTTAGTTTGTTCTAAAGTGATAACATGGCATGATGGCATCCTTGCTCAAAGTGGTGTCTTGGCATCAGAATCTGAAAGTCAATCCGTAATTCTTGGCGACCGAATTTGGAGTCGAACACCTTCGTTTTTTCACTATTAGCAACGCTCACAGACACGTGTGTGTGTGACTATGGTCCCACTTGTTTCTTATGGCTAAGGAAACGATATCCTTAATTAACCAAAACACCACTCTAAGCATTGATATGCCGTTTATCATATCTCAATTTTTAAAACAAATTTTTAGTTCGATACAAACTATAATAAAGAAGAACTTGCTATTTGTATATATCTTAAATCATTGAAAAAACAAAATTTTCAACATACAACCGTTTATGGTGATAATAGAACTGACTATTGTTGACTCATAAGATCACCCCATCCGATCTTCCACGCTTTGGTGCACATTCGAGGTGCACAAACAGGATATTTTCAGTAACCGGGAACCGGGTAGGAACCGGTTCCGAGTATGGTCAACAAAAGTCAAACTCTGGTATGGGTAGAAACTGTTCCGGGCATAGTCGGGTGTTTGACCGGTTCCACCAGGTTTTTTCGGGTTTCAGGTAGGGTCGGGTTTTGACCGGGTATTTCCAGTTTTGGTTCCGGGTCGGTTCTAGAGATAAATCCTATACCTGGTCCTACCCACGGGTCAAGTACACCGGGTCGGGTCCGAAACCGGGCATTTTCGTGTGTAGGTACACCGGGTCGGGTCCGAAACCGGGCATTTTGTGCACCTATAGCGCACATTCCAGTGAAAAAAAATATGATAGTAGATAAGATTCTAATGTTGTATGTGGATCCCCATACGATTGCATAATCATAACCAACCACTTACTTGCTTACACATGTTTTATCTTTTGCTTTACAACATCGTAACTGTAATTTATTAAAATAAAATCACGAAAAAGAACCTTACTATCAAAGTCATTTGTTTTAAAGTCAACCAATAAAATGATTTGTAATGGGGAGTTACAGGTCAACATTTACTATACAACATAACTATACAAGATCACAATACTCAGTTCTCAATTTTTCTCACTGATGGTGCAAAGACCAACAGTTGAGCTCATGGGGAAAGAACACGAGCTCCTTAACGGCCATGTAACCGCCGCAAAACACAACAGCTCGCAGGCTGCAGAGTTGAACTCTGTTCACATGTCGGACAAGTTCACCGTTAAGAGGTTCCACCACGTCGAATTTTGGTGTTCTGATGCTACAAATACCGCCCATCGGTTTTCATGGGCTCTTGGAATGCCAATAACTGCCAAATCAGATTTGTCTACTGGAAACACAGTTCATGCATCTTACGTACTTGGTTCCGGTCAACTCTTACTTGTATTCACCGCCCCTTATCCCGTTACCAACTCCACCACCTCTGCCTCTATACCTACCTTCTCCGGTGCTGCTTGTCGCGCCTTCACCGCCTCCCATGGGCTGGCTGTCCGTGCAGTTGCCATTGAGGTATGTAGTATGTTTTTCTTTCGAGTCATTAAACCACCTTACAATAGATAACATGGCTGTAAGACGCGTAATGCATTAGCAGTTTAGCACCATTTGGACCGATACTTCTTAGGCTCGGGCTAGAGGTGCTTAAATATCAACGTTTAGGTACAAAGGGTGCTAAGAGCGTAGTTGAATATGGCAGTAAGCTAAGGCTCTAGAGATGCCTAAGTATCAGCGTCTCGGCTCAATCCTAGCCTAAGCATAATTGGCTCTAGCCTAGTCCAATCATTTTTCTTTGGGCTCTTATTGTAACATTTGGTTGGGTTGTGACACTTATGTGGTATGTTTGGGACACGTGTCAAAAAAAAAAGGTTCAAACATGTCAGAATTCAGATTTTCACGGTTTTCAATGTCGGCATAAATGATGCCTAATGAAGCTAACCAACGTATGTGTCTTAATCTGATTGGCCTGTTTTCTTCGTTGATTTGTTTCGAAAAGCAAGTTTTTCATGCCTATTTTAAATTACTTTTTAGATAACATGCCTAATTTAAATTCTTTTACCAGCTTGATAATGAAGATCGTGTTCCGGCTGATTTATTAAACAAACCTATTTTTAGGCTTAGACCGATCGAGACTCAACCTTTTTAAAACCTGATTCGATTCAATTTTTAGCGAATGATCTCGAGTAACGCACGTGCTACTTAATTGACTCGTTTACACCTCTAGTAAATATCATTTTGTGTGTATTTACTATTTAGTAATTTAAAATCAGATCTATTAATACAAATTTTTAACAATGAAATGATACTGATAAAACTTTTTTTTGAACGACCAACAAAATAAAACTTGTGTGATTAAAAATAAATCTTTCACTTAACCAGGTCGAGGACGCGAGAATTGCCTACTCCGTGAGCATATCCCATGGCGCCAAACCGTCATCACCTCCAATTACCCTAACTTCACCCGAAACCACCATCGTCCTAGCCGAGATCCACCTCTACAACGACGTAGTACTGCGTTACATCAGTTACACAAAACACCAAGTCACAACTCCCTCAACATTCCTACCCGGGTTCCAACCAATCCAAATTACCAACTCCTCATACCACCAACACATAGGCATCTGCCGCCTCGACCACGTGGCACTCAACGTCCCAGAACTCACTCCTGCCATAAACTACCTTAAATCATTCACTGGATTCCATGAACTCGCACGATTCACCGCGGATGAAGTGGGAACCAACAACAGCGGGTTGAACTCGGTGATCATGGCTAGTGATAACGAGATGGTTATATTCGGGGTCAACGAGCCGGTCAATGGGACTAAAAGGAGTCAAATACAGACGTTTTTGGATTATAATGAAGGGGCTGGGGTGCAGCATTTGGCATTGGAGAGTGAAGATATATTTTGGACTTTGAGAGAGATGAAACGGTGGAGTGGTGGTGGTGGTTTTGAGTTTATGCCTGCGCCGCCACCGACGTATTACCGGAATTTGAAGAAGAGGGTGGGAGATGTGTTGACTGGTGAGCAGATGGAAGCGTGTGAGGAGTTGGGGGTTTTGGTTGATAGAGATCATGAAGGGACTTTGCTTCAGGTTTTTACTAAGCCTTTGGGTGACAGGTATATTCATGCATGCCTGGATTACTTTTTTTTTCCTAGTGTTGTGCGTGGTGCGGTTCGGTGTGGTTTTCGGCTAGAGTCAAACCGAAAACCAAGACTTCGGTTTTTGAAGTTTTTGAAACCGTTTGGTTTCAGTTTCGGTTTTTGTCATTTGAACTTGAAAAATTTAGGCCGAAAAAAACGTTGGCAAAAAATAATGAATTTAGGGATAAATATTTTTGTTAATTGTAAAATAATAGACTATTATACATTTGATCAAAATTATTGGAGTTATACATTTATTAAATTCTTATAAATTACTTTATATAAAATATTAAAAAACAAACATTTAGAAATTCGGTTCGGTTCGGTTTTTATTACATGCAAAACCAAAACCAAACCGTTAGTGCGGTTTACAAAAACATAAAACCAAGGCGTCGGTTTTGTTTCGGCTCAGATTTTTCGCTTTCGGATTGGTTTTTCGGTTTCTTGCACACCCCTATACTTTTTTCTACTGGGTCGATTTTCGTTAGTGTTCGGATGTCTTTTAACTCGACGTTTGAATTTTCAGTTTGAGTCGATTACTTAAATAATGATTATTTGTTGTTGCAACCGGTAAAACTAAAAGTTACACACCATTAAATAACTATTTGGAAAATAAATATATAATGAAGTGTTAGCATACTCGAGTTCGAAACTCATGTCTCTTTTCTTTCACGTTCTTTTTCAAACGCAATTACGTCGTGTTATAAATTGTTTTTTTTTTCTAAATAAATTACAAATATTGGGAACCGGCATTCAAAAAGAGTTGATCGAAAAACCTTAATGATTAATGAACGCTACATACAAAAATAAAAACATTGACCTACACTATATACTAGATCCGTCCATGCATGTTTGCATACATGATACATATGAATGCAGGTTAATCAAAAGCTTTTTGATGACAACATGCATACACACACATACATATATGCATAAAGATGATGACATACTGGCTGTTTTGTGTTATGTGTTTTTGAGCAGGCCAACCATATTTATAGAAATTATTCAGAGGATAGGGTGTATGTTAGAGCACGATAGCGTTAATATGCGACAGAAACCAGGATGCGGTGGTTTTGGTAAAGGAAACATTGCAGAGCTCTTCAAATCTGTGGAGGAGTATGAAAAAGCATTTGAAAGACACATTAGCATCCCTTACAACTTTCTTTGACTTTAATGGTCATATTTGTGATTTGCCGATGCTTGTGTATTAACTTTATTCAATAAATGTGATTTTTCAATAGTTTACTTTAGCTATACCAACCGAAATTAATGACATGTTATCGAGATAACTGAAATAACTGAGCCAAATCTAATCCTAATTGTTTGATTTACATTTATTCAAAAGCAAAATTACGTTATGATTTTCGTTTTGCATACACTGAAAAGCGAAAAAAAATCAAAAAAGTCGAATTGAATCTATTTTTATAGCCAATATCAAAACATTACACTTACTAGCTAGCATTAGGTTTCTAAATGAAAAATAGTACTTGACCAACACAACATTTTGATTTTTGATAGTTTTACAAAAATGAAAATTCAACTTGATTTTGATATCATGTAACATATTTTTTGGTTGTAATGTAAGTTTAATTAATAACTAATTAGGCTTAGCGCCGTCCAAACCGCTTACTCGAAAATTTTTCGGAAAATACTCACTCGTTTTTCGCTCGATTGTAAATGAGTCGCTCTGCTCGGTTCGTTTTGTAATCGAGCAAAGATCTGCTTGGTTCAATTCGACTAGAATATTTTTAATTTATTTTATATATTATTATATATGAATAAATATATAAATGTATACACAACACACAAAAATATAAGCATATACAATTTTTTAAACCAATTAAAATTTCCCCAATTCCCTCAATTTTATAGTTTGTATTTATTTGTTTCAAGTTTTCAAAATATTAGAAGTTTGTTTACATGTTCATTATATCACAGTTCAATATTACTTCTCATAAAAATTTACAACCTATTACATGTTTGTTTAAAAACTACTATTTATTTACAAAACATATTATTTACATCCTTCAAACTTGTTTCTTATTGAAAAATTTAAAGTGAAAATGAGATAACTAATACTCGAAAATCGCTCGATGTTCGATCGAAAAATGCTCGTTTCGGTTTTCGATCGGCCTGAATTTCAGCCGCTCGATTTGATTGTAAACGAGCCAAACAACGAGCAAACCTTCGCTCAGTTCAGCTTGGTCCGTGAACAAACAACAATTCATATTTTACTAAAGGAGAAAGAAAAATGAAAAGATGAAATAATAAATAAGACTAATGAATTAATAAATGGCGGGAACCGAAGATAAAGAGCCACCAGAAGATCCACCCACCTGGGTTTATTATTATCAAACCCTAAACCCCATATCAAATTCTCACACCAATCACTTGAATTCATAATCAATTGGCGCCTATTTATTCAATTTAATATCAATTAGGGCTAGGGTCTAGCAAAATGGGAAGCAAAATCACCGATGAACTCATCACAACCGTCCAATCCATCGTCGGTCCAGAGTATTCCAAAATGGACGTAGTCAGAGCTCTTCACATGGCCAACAACGACGCCACCGCCGCAATCAACATCATTTTCGACATACCGACCTTCAAGCGATCCGAAACCCCCAAAATTTCAAAAGTTTCAAGCCCTAATGTTACTGCGGTTGCGAATAATCGTGTCAATTTAATTGTACATGAAGAGCCGAGCACAAGCAAGTCAACAGAGATTAAAGTCAAAGCAGGAAACGACGTCGTTGGGAGTAGTAAGTGGTGGTTTGTGGGCTGTGCTGACGTGGCAGGGTTGTCTACGTGTAAAGGGAATAAGATTAAAGCTGGTGATGGAGTGAATTTTACGTTTCCGTCCGAGAGGTCTTTGACCGGGCCGTCGCCTGGGAAATTTGGCGGTGGGCGTGGTAGGCAGCCTGCCGCGTGTTCGGAGATTGTGAGGTTTTCTACATCAGCTTCCGGGGAGGTATCTGTTAGTTAACAGTTGATTATTACACATTTAAACTTGAATTTTTTTATTAACAAATCTTTGGCAGATTGGTAGGATTCCGAATGAGTGGTCTAGATGTCTTTTGCCTCTTGTTAGAGATAAGAAGATTCAAATTGAAGGTTTTTGTAAATCGGCTCCTGTTAATTTGGGACTTATGGATACTATTAATTTGTCTGTTAGGTATGCAAATGCTGTACTTCATTGGCGTATTTAGGTTAAATATGCTCATTTAGATTAATAATTTGTTTATGTTTGTACAACAGTGTCTACATTAATAGTTCAATTTTACATAAAAGTCTTCAAACCTCTGTCAAAGTACCCAACGCTTCCAATGATGAAACCTCCATACATCCCATTCCAACCTTGTTTCGGTTACTCGGACTCGTTCCATTTAAAAAGGTATTCTTTTCAGAATTTTATTTATGCCTTTAATTTTTAACAAGGATAGTGAAAAGTTTCATTCTTGATTGTTGTTTTTTGTAATTAGGCAGAATTTACGCCTAGTGACTTATACACAAAGAAGAGACCTTTAGATGTAAAGGTATGCTTTTTTTTTCATTTATTATTTTTTATTTTGTAGCATATAGTTATTATGTTTACAGTATATTGCTTATTTATTGTTTTACATAAACAGGACAGTTCTGGTGTTGCTGCTCAATTAATTAATTCTAGCAAAATTAAGGACTCATCTTCCAACGGGAGTACAGTTGAAAACGAGGAGATCATCTCAGATAATGATCTTGACAATATTGTTGGTGTTGCAAGTGGCTCCGAGTTAGAGGTATTTTTTAAACTTTATTATATGATGAATGATCATATTATCATAGTGACTTTATGCATTGTATGCAATCTGAAAACGTTTATAAATACGTTATTTGTTTTAGGAAATGGAATCCCCAAGTGCTTTATTGTGTGATCTGCGCCCCTATCAAAAGCAAGCACTTCATTGGATGGTTAATTTGGAGAAGGGACCTTCTGTTGATGATGCAGCTACAACTCTTCATCCATGTTGGGATGCTTATCACCTTGCAGACAAGTATATCTTTTTTTATGCAAAACGGGCAGGTCAAACGGGTTGGGTTGGCTTGCAGAAACCTTTTTTGATGTATTATAAATAGCTAATGTCGTAAATATGGCTACAATGTTATTACATTAGTAATCTAAATCTTGAATTAAGGGGCGTGGGATGTTATATACATGAATAATACACTTTGTACGACTGCGAACCATTTGAACTACTTTTTTTTTGTAGGGGTGTAAACAAGTCGAGCCAAGCCCGAGCTCGGGCTCGTCTAGGCTTTAGTTTGGCTCATTTAACTTACGAGGGATCGAGCTTGGCTTGTTTCAAGCTCTATCTAAAGCTCGAGCTCAGCCCATGAGTATTTTTTTCAATCTCAAGCTGGACCTGGGCTTAGTCCTTTTATAATTTATTTATATATATCATATATATATATATCATAGTTTTCATACATAGCATGATATATATTATTTAGTTTTATCAAAAATTTATATATAATAGTTATTATTATATAAATATGTTTCTAATTTATTAAATAATAGTTATATAAATAGCATGCTCTCTTAGGCTTGCAACTCGGCTTGAGCTTGATAAGTGAAGCTCGGGCTTGGGCTAATTTATTTAACAATTTTATTTTAGGCTCAAGTGTCATTTAAGCTCGACTCGATTCGAGTCTTTACCGAGCATATCTCGAGTAGCTCACGGGCGGCTTGCAACATTTGCATCCCTATTTGTTTGCAGCCATTTTTTTTCCTTTGGCCAATTTGAGATTTAACATAATCCAAATCAACCTCAATCATAAATAACATATCCAAATTTCTAACTCTAATTCCAAGTCACAAAGTGCACTGGCTGATAGCTAGTTTGTCACATCATCTAAACTTATGTTTTTTACCTTTTATTTTGTTTCTTTATGCAGGAGGAAGTTTATAGTTTATGTAAACGCGTTTTCAGGAGAAGCCACAGTAGAGTTTCCTAGCACCCTTCAAATGGCAAGAGGAGGAGTATGTTTCTAGCTTTAATTTTAGTGTTTATGATAAGTTTATTTTCATATAATGAAATTTAGAGGACATATATGCATTTGGCCCTGTTTGTTATGTTTTTATATTTTGAGGTGTAGGACTAATTTGTGGTCATAATACATATGAAGATTTTGGCTGATGCAATGGGGCTTGGAAAAACAATAATGACAATATCACTTCTTCTAGCTCATACTGAAAGAGGCGGATCATTAGATTGTGAAAATAAAGAAGTGTCAGATCAATCTCCAAAAAAATTGACTAAATTTTCCAGTTTTGATAAGCTTAAAAAGCAAAAACAGTTGCTTATTGGTGGAGGGAATTTGATCATATGTCCTATGACTCTTATTGGCCAATGGAAGGTAAAACCTTGTATGCTCACACTAAAAGATGACAATTTTGACTCGCTTAAAAAAACTATCTAAAAAGGAAACGGCTTGAACAAGTTAAAATTTGGCCCAAGTTCTTTTTTTGCACTAAAATTTCTTAATGATAATCACGACATTATTAATAAATAAAAAAGTGGACAAAAGTGTTAGGGTGAACCTAATTCAACTTAAATTTGTGTTTAAGGGTGTGCATGGGTCGGTTTTGGGCTCAAACCGAACCAAATAACGAACAGTTGATTTTTAGGTTTTTGATAATCGTTTGGTTTCTTTGGTTTTCATGGTGGGTTCAGTTTTGGGAATTCTTGGTTATGCAATTTTGGGCTTCAATGTTTTGGGCTAAAACTTTTTTGTTATTTGATAGTTAAATGATTATTACACATCAAGGCCTAAAATTTTTAGGCTACATCGTGTATTCAGTTTTTATAAATTAGTTAACATTCAAAAATGAAGTTTATAAGACATAAATTTAATAGCAAACATCCAAATATAACGATTTATTCTATGTAAAATTGTTTTTTACAGGGTTTGGTTATATAAGTCGATTCGTTTTTTATTGGTTTGGTTAGAATTTTGTGGGGATGAGTACATGCAAAACCGAAACCCAACCGGAAATACGGTTCTTTAAAACACATATAACCAAATCATCGGTTTTGGGCCGAGTTTGGTTAGTTCAGTTCGGTCAGGTGGGTTATTTCAGTTATGAATTGGTTATTTTGGTTTCATGCACACCCTTAATCAAATTTATGAATTATAAAACATTTCTATCAAGAAAGATCTAAATTTAGCTTCTTGTTAATATTGCTAATAGGCAGAGATTGAAAGCCATGCTGAACCGGGGTCTTTGTCTATTTATGTTCACTATGGGCAAAGTCGTCCAAAAGATGCCAAAATATTAGCTCAAAGTGATGTCGTGTTGACGACATATGGAGTTGTGGCTTCAGAATATTCATCTGAGGTAACCTAGTTGTTTCATTTTATATAATTTCTTTTATAAATATAAAACTACTTTCTTTTTCATTTTTTTATTATATATTTGTTGTAGAATGCTGAAGAACGTGGCGGTCTTTATTCTGTACGGTGGTTTAGGGTGGTGCTTGATGAGGCACATACCATCAAATCTTCTAAAAGCCAGATTTCACTGGCGGCTGCTACCCTTGTTGCTGATCGGCGGTGGTGCCTTACTGGCACCCCTATTCAAGTATGCAACCTTTTAATAATATAGTTTTTCGATACTTTTGCTTAAATTTGGCAAAACAGGTCGGTCGAGTTGGTTGAGTAACCGGGTGATAGAAACTGTAAAATCAAAGGCAGTAAACAACTGAATTGATATTGTAATCCAATTCGTGGACTAAATGTCCAATTTACAGTTATAAAACTGATAACATAAATAGACGATCCAATAAAAATGAAGAATGGGATTACTAATACTTCTGCTACCAATTGTTACTGGCTAAACCCCACTACGTTTCCTCCCATAAAGTTAATTTGGTTCAGGCGGGAATAGATGACCGGGTACGTATTACCGGTCAAACCGAATCATTTTAGTACAATTAAAACTTGGGGTGGGATGTAGGCAAACCTTACCTCTATCCATGGGGATAGAGTTGTTGCTTCCAGCGAGACCCTCGGCGTGTTAAAGATAAAATATAATCAATATACCTGTTTGCATGGTAATTTTTATAGCTGATAATTTGCTTAAGATTTTCTGGCATCTTATCTTTTTGTCACAGAATAAGTTGGAGGATCTTTTTAGTCTTCTTCGGTTCTTAAGGATTGAACCATGGGGAAGCTGGTCATGGTATGTGTTGTTTTCCTATCATTTTAAATGTACGTTTAGTTGTACGGTATAAATTTATTTTATATTTTTATATAGATCAGATAGCTTTATGCTACTAGCTTCAAACGGTCACCCAAACTACATTTTAAATGCACAAAACCCTTTTAAATCGTTTTATTCCAAATTTTGGATTATGAACGATACAGTATACATTTTTAATCATAGTTTCACATAATTTGAAAAAAATATATTTTTTTAAATAGGTGGAACAAGTTAATCCAGAAACCTTTTGAAGATGGTGATGAGAGAGGCTTAAGTATAGTCCAAAACATTTTAAGGCCAATAATGCTGAGAAGAACTAAGTTCAGCACTGACAAAGAAGGCAGGTTAGGAATTATTAGCATGATTTTTTTATTTTTCATTTGTTCTGTGTAATTTTTATTCTTTATGTGGTATTATTTTGTGTTATTTTGTTGCAGGCCTATATTAGTTCTTCCGCCTGCTGAGATGAAGGTAATATATTGTGAACAAACGGAGACTGAGAAGGATTTTTATGATGCCCTTTTTAAAAGATCCAAGGTATTTTTTTTATTAATAGTAAACTTTGTTGTCTTGACTCTTGATCATGCATCATGTCCTAAATCATAAGCTGTTTGGATTTAATCTTGTAGGTGAAATTTGATCAATTTGTTGAGCAAGGGCGGGTTCTTCACAACTATGCATCCATTTTAGAATTACTCCTGCGTCTTCGTCAATGTTGTGATCACCCTTTTCTTGTTATGAGGTATGAAGCAACCATTACATACTTTCTTCTAATTAATTTCACACACACACACACGGGAGTGTTCACAACACACAAGGGCTTTATGTACTTGTACCTCTTTTTTCCATTAATTTCATACCGCATAATGTACTTGTATCTCTTGTTTTAAGTGTTATCAAGAAGACGGTTAGATAATCGCCTACTCACTATCTCATTGAGTCTTTAATGCACAACGTACAAGTGCTTTATGCGGTTCTTGCAATTCTCAACATAGTGTGTACCTATATGCACACATACTTCTTTACGAATGGTTTTTTTTGCGTTGTTTTTAGTATTTAGGATAGTTAATATCTAATTTTTCTAATAAAAAGGGTAATTTAGTCATTTTGCAAAAAGTTAATGGAAAATCTAACAGAAGTTAGTGATCAGATCATCAGTGTTGCACGCTTCTGAACAGTACGGACTACCACTGTAATTTTGAAAAGTGGGGACCAAACATGCAGCATGGGCAGACCACAAGGGCCATCTGTGTAATTAACTTATATCCTTATTATATTTGTCCATTTTGTAGTAAATAAAATAAATCCAGTAACTTATAACACTCTAGTTCACTGAATAAACAAATAGTAAAAGTGGAAAACAACATTATTACCAGGAATCATCTCAGTTGCATAATGTTTTCTTTGTTTATCATGTGAAGGGTGTTGCAACTAACTAACTTTATTTCATTTCACATAAAATATGTTTAAATAAGCCCAACTACTTATAACAGTATGTTCCAATAAATAAACAAATATGGAAACAATGTTATTACTGTGACTAATCTCAATGCAGAATATATTTTCTTTGCCTATTCAATGAAACAGTCAATTATAAGTAACTGCCATTATTTTGTTATTATATAATTTGTAATTTCTGATGAACATTGGTTTTGACAGTCGAGGGGATACTCAGGAGTTTTCAGATTTGGGTAAATTGGCAAAACGATTTCTTAAAGGCGGTAAAGAAGCCATGGAAGAAGGTAAAGAAATGCCTTCAAAAGCTTACATACAGGAAGTTGTGAAGGAGTTACAAAAGGGAGAAGAGGGAGAATGCCCTATTTGTCTTGAAGCTTTTGAAGATGCAGTTATGACACCATGTGCTCATCGTTTATGTCGTGAATGTCTTTTATCAAGCTGGAGAAACTCTAATTCGGGCCTTTGTCCTGTTTGTAGGTATCTTTTAAGATAAAGCTCGTCTTTCCCTTTTTTTTTGAAGGTGATAATTTGTTTCCCAGTTGGAATTTATTTTATCACAAACGGGTCGATTTGGTGTCCGTAATTTCAAATGGATTGAAAGTTCAAAAGTCATCTATTTGTTCGTAACGCTACAACGTCTTGAATTTGTTATACTAAAAGAATTGGTTAGGGGTGTGCATGGGTCGGTTTGGGGTCAAACAAAACCAAAAACCTTGAAAACCGTTCAATATTGATATTTTTGGTTTTTGATTTCGGTTTTGTAGGTATTGTCATCTGGGCGTGAAATTTTTAGGCCAAAAATTTGGCCCAAATCTATAATTCAGGCCTAAATTAATTTTGTTACTTATTATTTAACTGATTATTATGTATTTGGGCTAAATATTTGTGTTGCACTATTTATTTAGTTCTTGTAAATTACTTGTAATTCAAAATTAAAAATCTATAAATTTGGTTCAGTTTTTTCAGTTTTAACTACACGCAAAACCAAAACTGAACTGAAAGTTCGGTTTTTGAAACATAAAGCAAACGTTTTTGTTTGAGTTGAATTATTTTGGTACAGTATTTTTGGTTCTGGATGGTGTTTTTTTTTGGTTTCATACACACCCCTAATATTGGTGGATGTTCGGCATTGCGATTGAAGTGGATTATGTGATGTAGAATAAATCTTTTACTCGAATAATAAAAATAAGATAAATAAATAAAACACTGTATAATAATTGTGAATCAGATAAGCGGTTTATTAAACAGATGCTATTAATTGGCTTACTGTTTTTGTTTTCATTTGTTAATTTAAACAATTATGTTCATCTGGCAGAAAGACTGTGAGCAAACAGGAACTGATTACAGCACCAACCGATAGTCGGTTTAGAGTTGATATAGAAAAAAATTGGGTGGAATCATCAAAAGTTTCTGCATTGTTGCGTGATTTGGAAACTCTTCGGTCATCAGGGTCCAAAAGCATTGTGTTTAGTCAATGGACCGCCTTTTTAGACCTTTTACAGGTTCCCCTTTCAAGGTAACCATCAATATTATGAAATTTGTAAACTGTATTCTAAATATTTAACTACCATAATTAAGTTTTGTGATCTTAACTAATTTATGTAAAACATGTGTTCAGGAATAGCATTTCATTTCTTCGCCTTGATGGGACTCTAAATCAACAGCAACGTGAAAAGGTCATAAAGCAGTTTTCAGAAGAAAATGACATTATGGTGTGTTTCTGTTACAAATAAAAAACATTAATTCTATATAAATTTTTCTAAGTTCTTTAACATCACATTATTATTTATGTTTGTAGGTATTGTTAATGTCATTGAAAGCCGGAGGAGTTGGAATCAACCTTACTGCAGCATCTAATGCATTTGTCATGGTACTCACTTATGCATGTCTTGTGTACATATCATTATTGTACCAACATTATTAAAAGATGGAAATTTGTCATGTTTTTCATTATTTTTTTAGGATCCTTGGTGGAATCCTGCTGTTGAGGAACAAGCAGTTATGCGCATTCACAGGATTGGACAAACGAAAAGTGTTTCTATCAAACGTTTTATCGTGAAGGTATACTTTTTTTCTTTTTCGTATATATACACTTTTTTTAACACGTGAAAGCTTGAAATAACATATGTCTGTGCTGTCAGTTGTTTTTATATATAACATATTATTATGTAGTTATTTTTATTAAAATTCTGAGTAATTTTGTTCTTCAGGTATATACCAATTTATAGGTTCTGTCCTTAAACTAAGCTAATTACAAAAATGAAATCCTTTATTTGAAAAGCTGTAAACATGACGGCCTTTTCACTAAATGGTTTAAAATATACTGTTTACAAAAATGGCTAGTATGCCCTTGTGCCTAAACGGAAAAATATGTAATTTTCATGATTCTTTTTCTTTTCTAATTCTTAGAGGGGTAAATAGGTAATTTAATGTCCTTTTCATTATAGGCTTAAGCTCATTTAAGCTTGGCCTGTTTCAGCTTTTAGCGAGCTGATATTGAGTGGCTCAGCTCGTTTACATCTTTATCTCTAGATAGATTAAAAGAGGGGTAAACAGGTTATCTAATTTGTTAATCTTCTTTGTTGCAACGGGAATGAAACTAAATTTTGATGTTTTATAATTTAAACGCACATCGAAACATTACATAAGTTTAGTTTAGGATTAGATCTTGTTCACTTGTACTTAAACTTGATTAATATGTAGGGTACGGTTGAGGAAAGAATGGAGGCGGTTCAAGCACGTAAACAAAGGATGATTTCTGGGGCCTTAACAGACCAGGAGGTTCGAACAGCACGTATTGAGGAACTTAAGATGCTATTTACTTAATTGGGTCTGATCTGGTTCACATCTGGTGACCTATGTGGGTTCATATTTACCTATCATTTAGCGCTTTGTGGTCTTGTATACGAGCAATGGTCAAATTTTGTTGAACCTGATATGGCTCACGGATTGAGTACACACGCAGACAGGCAAGGCTAGTAAGTGTAAAGCATTATACAGAGCGATTGTAATCTAGCTTAAGTTTGTAAGGTTAGTTATATGTGATTTTTGTACCGATTTCAATTTGTGACATGGTTTTGATAAACTATATGTAATTCTTGATAATTTTGAAGTGAAAGTTGCCAACACTAGGATATTACTTTATTTATATGTTCTTGTCTCATGTGTTTAGAACTTGGAAAGTTGGAAGTAAGACATGGGGACCAAGACAACATGTCTTCACTCAATAATCTCATACTTCATAAATTATATTTTTAACATCCAATGACAAACGGAAATCTAATAATGATTTTCTTATTCTGAAAGCTCATGTAGAAGACTCTTAGACTCGTTTAGTGTACTTCCAACCAGAGCGAGTAAAACACTTCGTGTTATGTTAAAGGAGTCAAACAAGGACGACACATTTAACTAAATGAGTCATTTTCTTAAATAATAACTTGGACATGAATATTAAGCATGTTATACGACACAACAACATGCTTAACATTATTAAATGTAACCATTTCAATAACATGACACGCTTAACACAATCTTAACACAATTATTAACATTTACATGATTCACTAAATATGGTTAAATAATAATACAGTTAACACTTAACACTATATAATAAAAATAACATATACGGTTAACATTATATAATAAAAATAGCATATACTCGTATATATTAATATATAGTTCTCATATATTTTTTTATCTATAATATTATAAACAATGGTAAATTGTCAGCCCTACTTCCTACTGCAAGAACCGAGAGTCGGAGCATAATGAAGTGTTGATCATCATAATGAATCATGATGGGTTACCATTATGGTTCAAAAAGTTTCTTGGTATAGGGGCCATAAGTTCATCACCACAAGCGTAGTACTTGAAAACAATGACGCTAATAGATTTTATTATCATCGACAGACCATCAGCACACACACAAAAAAACTAAACAAAATTATAAGTTCTTAATGATTGAGGTGGCAAGATGAGTGGTCATGAACACAATTGAAATAGGTTGTTGGATGGACGTTTTGCAGCGAATTTGGCCTAGATAATTAGAAATGAACATTATCTAAACATTAGAAAGATAACCATAACCAACTTAAAGTCTTAAATTCCATGTAATTCAAATTAATCATTCGATTTTATTAGTCTCCTCCAACCATCTCTTTAAAGTTTACCGTATCACCCTTGTACTTTCTCACATCAATCATTTTGGCCCTTCGAATTGGTATGTCATGTTTTTCACAATAGACTTGGTAATAGTGAGATTAAAGAAACTTGAGAAATTCAATTAAATATTCTTGAACCTTAAAAGGCTCAAAGCCCCCATACTCACACTTTAAATCCAATGGCAGTCCCCGTCGTGTAGCTCAGTTGGTTAAGGAGGCGTAAGACTTGGAACAATAACCTAGAGGTCGTGGGTTCGAAACCGACCCTAAGCGCCAATCACCTTGCTGCTGAGTGAGGCTGATTTACCTCTCACGTGATGGGCCTGGGACGGTCTGACGTAGGCCGGTTTGCGTGTCCGGAACAACACGTTTTGGAACAATAAATCCAGTGGCAAACTTTTTTTTTTCTTTAAACAGAAAAAAGTGTATACCTTATCATTTGAAAAGACAAAACCTTATTCAACACCTTGACACGATATAATCCGAGAGCTAACTTAATTATAGACATAAAACATATCCAATAAAAGGGATAAACAATTCAAACTTAAAAGATTATGATCAACAACATCATCTCGCCATCTTCTAATCACATGCCCGGGTTGGATTGTCGAGTCCATCAAGATCAAAACCCATATTCTCAGTGACGGTTTCAGGCCTGTCTTCGTTCTGAATAGGCTCCTTGTCATCATAAATTTTAAAGAATAATCTATAACTTATTAACATTGTAAATAAACATTTTTTAAAACTCCTTAATACAAACTTTGAAATTAAAGAGTGAGTTATACGTTTATAAAAAGTCCAAACTTCTTTTCCTTTAAATTAATGTTTCGTTGATTAATCATCTTATAGCCTCTGATTCTCTGTTTTTATAGTGTGTTTGAAAATTCTTTTTCCTATACATAAAAATGGTGGAGCCTACTTGACCATTTGATGCAACGAAATTTCACAATAAATTTTCAAATGGTGGAGTCTACTTGACTTGGTCTACTCTTAATTAGTCCGATTATGCACCACTTACTTGCACCTTCTATATAAACACAACCATATATCCAACTTGAACACAACCACAAAATGGCTCACAAGATATCATCCTTTCTCTCATTCCTTGCAACAATCCTAGCAGCCGTGGGTCACCAACACGGCTGCAGCAACCCCTGGTGGTGTCAGGTTCACCAATGAGATCGGTGTCGAATACACCACCCAAACTCTAGGCTCGGCCACAAACTTCATATGGACCACATTCCAACAAACCACCGAAACCGACAAAAAGAATGTAGCAAGCGTAAAAGTGTTCATAGATGACATGGATGGCGTTGCGTATACCTCAAACGACGAGATTCATGTCAGTGCAAATTACATTCAGGGGTGATGTCAAAAATGAGATCACTGGAGTACTTTATCATGAGATGACTCATGTATGGTAATGGTCAAGCTCCCGGAGGATTGATTGAAGGAATAGCAGATTATGTGAGGTTAAAGGCCGGGAACGTGCCTAGCCATTGGGTGCAGCCTATTGTAATGGTCTTAGAGATGGGTTTGTGGCCGAACTTAATAAGAAGATGAGAGATGGTTATAATGATGGTTTCTTCGTTGACTTGTTAGGAAAGACAGTGGATCAACTATGGGCGGAATACAAAGCTTGAATATACTACACTTATTCCTAATTAAAATAATGGAGGTTTATGTTTTGTATTTTCACAATAATAACTATTGTAAAAGTATTTGATGCAAAAGTAATAAAAAGTGAAAAAAAACCATACTAAATAAGTTAAGGGTGTGCAAAAAACCGAACCGAATTTCTAGATTTTTATTTTATTATAAGTAATTTATAAGAAATTAATAAATATGTAACTTAAATAATTGTGGGCAAATATGTAATAGTCTATTAGTTAACAATTAACAAAATTACTTATACCTAAATTCATCATTTTCGGCCTAAACTTTTCAAGCTCAAATCACAAAAACCGAATAAACCACAACCGAACCGAAAAATCGAACGGTTTCAAAAATCCAAAAACCGAAGTTTTGGTTTGTTTTTAGCCTAAAACTGCAGCACGCACGCCCCTAAAATAAGTTATGGACTTATGCTACCTTGTTACAAACAGTATAAAAAAGTAAAAACAAAATGGTGGCTGTGGGGTTCGAACCCACGCGCACTTATGTGCAGAAGATCTTAAGTCTTCCCCCTTAACCTCTCGGGCAAACCACCTCATTATTTATAATCAAATATGTGTAAATATATAAAATCGACATTTATATCTGCAAATAGAAGCATCCAGAAAGAACTCCAAATAATATTAATAATAATAACAATTTCTCATCCATTCTGCATACAAAACTGAAACCCTAGATCACTCCAGTGCTTGATTTCCTCATCAATCAATGGCGGAACATTTAGCTTCAATATTCGGTACGGAGAAAGACAGGGTGAATTGCCCGTTTTATTTCAAAATCGGTGCTTGCAGACACGGCGATCGTTGTTCTAGACTCCACACTAAACCTAGCGTCAGCCCCACGTTATTATTATCCAACATGTACCAGAGACCTGATATGATCACCCCTGGCGTTGATGCGCAAGGAAACCCCATCGATCCGAGAAAAATACAAGATCACTTCGAGGCATGTAACCCTAACTTATTATTTGTTTCAATCAATTGGTTTTAATTGTAGTTACTAATTTGGGTGTGCATGGTTAGGTAATTAGGTTTGGGTCGGTTTTCGGCTTAAATTGAACCCGAAATAACCCAAATTAGGTGAGAGATTCCGTTAATGTCCCAATTCCATATGAGATTCAACGGTGAATGAGAAACTGACACGTGGCTTCAAATCTCATCGCTGTGACACGACGATGAGATTTGAGCTCAGTTTCATCGTGACGATGAATTTTTGAAGCCATGTGTCAGTTTCTCGTTCGACGTTGAATCTCATAGTGAAGATACGGGCTTCACGGGTCATTTTTGGAATCTCTAACTCCTCATTTGGGTTATTTTGGGATTTTTGACAGTTGGGTTTCGATTTTTTCTGTTTTGGCAGTAGAGAAAAATTTTGGCCAAAAAAATAGTTTTGGGCTAAGTTTTGAGTTACTTAAAATAATATATTGAAAATGAAGATTTAGAAGTTCGGTTTTGTTTAGTGTTTTCGGTTTTTATTACATGCAAACCAAACCGTTAGTTTTTCTTTTGGTTGGGTTTTTTCGATTTGTGATCTGGTTATGTGGGTCTCATACACACTCCTAGATGTAATTAGGGTATGGATTTTGTTAGTATTCAAGCTATATGAGGTTTTGAGCTTTTTATTTTATTAAATTTTAGGATTTCTATGAAGATTTGTTTGAGGAGCTGAACAAGTATGGGGAGATTGAGAGCTTGAATGTTTGTGATAATCTTGCTGACCATATGGTAAGTAATTAAGTGTCAAGTTTATGATTTTGCATACTTTATATTGTTTTAATTGTTATCTAATGTTTTGTTTTTGTTTTATTATTAGGTGGGGAATGTGTATGTTCAGTTTAGGGAGGAAGAGTATGCTGCAAAAGCATTGAAGAATCTTAGTGGAAGATATTATGCTGGTATTGTGGCTGCTTGTTTTATGATCAGTCTTCAGATATTTTAATTTTCAACTTTTGTTAATTTGAAACATGTTACAGGTAGACCGATTATCGTTGACTTCTCACCGGTCACTGATTTCCGAGAATCTACTTGCAGACAGTATGAGGAAAACACCTGCAACCGAGGCGGTTATTGCAACTTCATGCATCTTAAAAAGATTGGCAGGTTATTGACATATTTCCGTTCATATTTGATCTTTCTTTTTAGGGTTCAAGGTTTAGTGTTGTAAGTATTCTTAATTCTGCTTTCTGTTCTTTCAGGGAATTAAGGCGGGAACTGTTTGGTAGGTGCAGAAGAAGGCATAGCCGGAGCCGGAGCAGGAGCAGAAGTCCATACAGACACAGAAGCTATGAAGAACAGGACTATGGGAGCCGCGGTCATAGCCGAAGGTATGATGACAGGGACCGCGACCGTGAGAGCTGGTCTAGAAGGCACAGGACCACGAGCCCGCTTCATAGGAGAGACCGTAGCCGGAGTTCAGAAGGCAGAAAAAACCTATCCCCTGTTAGGGAAGGTAGTGAAGAAAGGCGTGCCAGAATTGAGCAATGGAACAAGCAGAGAGAGCAGGAAAAAGTCAAAGAGGTCAACGGGAGTGATGATGTTAATGATCATACGGAGCGGTTGGATCAATATGAGCATTAGTTTGGTTTTATGTCCGGTTTCTGGTTAGTCTCCTCTTTCTAACTAACATTCTTGATTCCTAGATAAAGATTAAAATGGTATTTGGTTTCGATAATTAGAGTTGGCAAAATGGATGAGTTGGGCTGACCTGAAACACTTTTTTTATTCAAAAGTTTTAACCTTTTTGATGAATAACAAGTGGGTTAATTATGATTATACAACCTTTATAAATTGGATAATCATCTACTATTGTAAATGGTTTGAAATTGCCATCTCTAGGTAGGGTTTGTTTTTTTGTCTTGAACCACAACAATCATTTGTCTCACTACCATTTCCACTGTGCAGGTGGTGTGCAGGTTTACAGTTCCATGATTTGGGTTGTTAGAACTTATTTTCTTAGTGTGTTTTTCACTTGTTTTGCATACGAGTCTATCATATAGGTGGCAAACATGACCCATTCGTTGAAAAACGAATGGGTTGATTTGGGTGAAGTTCAGTTTTACATGGGTCCATTCGGGTTACCTTAAAATAGTCAATTGGTCAATTTGGGTCTACTAAAACTCGTTAATGGGTCAAGACGGACAACTATCACAAAACTCGTTAACTTAAAGGGTCCAAGTGGGTTAGTACCACCATACTGTTTTATGACTTTATCCCAAACCTGTTTTGATCCTGACCAAATTGATAGTTTTTTTTAAAACAAACTCGTTTTTACTCTCTCATTTGCCCCAAAACATGTATTGACCCAAACCTGTATTGGCCGGTCACCCGAACCTGCCTGACCAGCCCAGTTTGTCAGGATTAGTCTGTCATGATGTGTGGCATACAATGCACATTTAAAAATTCTGTTTTATGTTTGGTTCATGTACCCGTATATGTTCACTCACAAATAACAAAAGCTGGTTGCCACTTGTAATATCTGGCTTTAGCATAAACTAGCTATTTGCCACTAATCATGTTTAAACTTTGGTTTTGAAAAGCATTCATGCATACTTCACTTGTGCATAAAGTTATGTTTTTTGCAGTTAGGGTTCTCTATGATAGCTTATGCATCGAGGCCGGGTGATATAAATTTTACACATTCTAGTTTATTTTGTTGATGCTTAGTGAATTTAATTTTGCAGAGTTAGGTTAAAGATTTGCAAGTGGAGGGTGCTCTGCATTGCTTCTTCTAACCATGAATAATAATAACCTTATGTTTTGTTGTGAATTGTTTTACAGGTGATTATTTGTGACAGGAATCTGCAGGGGAAGATGTGAGCTACAGCTTTGGTGTTGCATTTGAATGAAGTATGAATGTAATGAGTTTAGGGTTGAGGAATTGCTAGATTGAATGGATTTTATTGGATTTTATTTTACAGTAGTTGGTGATATATTGACTTTTAGATTTTCTTTATACTTTTTAAGAGGTTTGGATGTTGGCTTTGCATTTAAATTGGTAATTATTTGGATATTTAAGGCTTTTGTGTTTGTGTGTTCATGGTTTGGATTGGTAACTAAAACTACATCTACTCAATTAAATAATAAGAATTCATGATCTATATTAGTCTATTGGTACGGTGATCAATCTAGTGGTATGATGTCCTCTTTATAAATGTAAGGTGGTGAGTTCAAAAAGTTTGTTGTTAAAAAAAAAGTAAAATGATAAGAGTTACCTTTATTCTTTGATTCTTATTTTCGTATATGTATGTATTACATCTTAGGTATCAACTTGTTTCACAGAAAGTTGGTTGTTAAGTTGTTTCACAAAATGTTATGAATCGAGACTGATGAAAGAATCCGGCCGAAGTCAGTGTTGTGTTCCCTCCGCGATTAGAATGCCTTTCCTTCTCAGTCTTCTCTTAGCAAAGTAGTAGGCTCAAGTCAATATTTTGGCTTGCTACAAGCTGGGCTCAGGGACTGCAGTCAGCCGCTTCCCTGTAGTCGTCAGCTCAATTCTGATAGATCCGATCGGGTGTTCATAACCTGGTGTAAAAGGATTCGATCCTTTTGCATAATGGTACCAATGGTCGATGCCCTACCACTTGGCTATACTTCATACGGCCTGTTTTGGACGGTTTACGGGTAGAGTGGGAAGCATGGCTCGAAGAACGAATCGCGCTGCGCAAGGATGTGGGAATATAGCTAGTAAGAAGGTTCTCCCTTTAGGACCAACCACAACTTCACGACTCTAATAGAAGTGCTGATGACCGTATAGTGATAAAACTTTTTCATGCTTTGATTATTAATATAGTTGGGGCCAAGGGTCAACTTTCTATTCCAAAGTTACCCCAATGCTACAACAAAAGTTATAAGGATACCATCACTAACATGAATTAAGTCATTCATCAAAGTAAGGTAGATTTAATTCACTTTACATAAAAGTCGGTTTACTCTAGTAGATTGTTTTAGTGTTGCAAGTTTAATTGAGATGCTTAATCTAAAACTGAGACAAGTAAAATGGTAGAATGTCTTCGAAAAAACACATAATAAATTTAAAGAAACTGTATTAAGTTAACAAATAAAAGTAATATACCTTACTAACTTTTTGTGGGAATGTATTACATTTACAATGAATGCTTATCTGCATATTGTTGCTTACTTCAAGCTTACAGCTCTTGGTAGATTAAAAATTCCGAATTTAAACAAACGGGTCTCATTCATACTACAAGAACCTAAACACAACCAAAGGTCAAGTCTGCTATGAAATTGGGCCAAAAAAAAACAAAAAAACCTAGCACCAATATGTTTTACATAAAGGTTCATGTATCTAAGTTGAACAGAAAAGATGAAAATTTTTAAATCACAATCACAAGACATAAATTAAACCATTTCTAATACGCAAAACATCAGTTCACAATGTAACAAAACTTCCCGACGTCTAGAGGTAATCTTGTCAAACCAAAAATTTCAGTAACACTATTTAAAATAGATATATATATATAAGGAAATCAAAATTGGCCAAAAATAAGCTTTAGTAACAGTATGATATATGTATCATCATCTACGAACGATTGCCACCTTTCTTGCCCTTTTTGAAGCTGGGTTTTGAATTAGCTTGTGGAGTTGCTTGACCACCTTTCTTTCCACCTGCAAATAATAAAGATTCTGTTAATCAAGAGGTTTAAATAAAGACATGTTTAGATTTAAACAAACAAATAGTTAATATGTAAAACCTGATTTTTGAGGGGTGTTGAATTTTGCTTTCTTAACAGAAACCGGAGACTTAGATGCAGATTCTGCAGGTCTTTTCACAGGCTCCACATCCTATCAAGACATTAAAGCACAATGGTTTAAGAAATTAAACAATTGCATCACATAAAGACTCAACAACATATAAAAAAACTGTCGTTAGAACATAATAATTCATCGAGAAAGACCACAAAAGTCATAAAGTAACCACCTTTTCCTCTTCAGAGTCATCATCTTCCATCGACTCGTCATCTGAATCATCATCAGAGCTATGTTCGGAGTCATCTTCCGAATCATCATCAAATGATGATTCCACCTTTGCAGTTACTTTATTCAATGACTTATCTGAATCATCATCAGATTCATCTTCCGAATCATCATCAGATGATGATTCCACCTTTGCATTTACTTTATTCAATGGTTTTTCTTCAGGAACACCTAAACATAAATAAACAAAAGTAATACGGGTCGGTCATACAAACATTCTAACAGTAGCCAACAAATTTAACATCAAATAAATCTTATAGAAGTAAAGAACTTCTTACGATCAGCATTTACGGCCACAGGCTCTTCTTCATCCGATGAATCTGAATTCGAATCTGAAACAACATGATTTACAATCCAACTTTAGCCAAATGACACAAACACAGAATAATAATAATAATAATAATAATAATAATAATAATAATAATAATAATAATAATTATAATAATCTATTAAAAACAAGACTCACCAGGTCCAGAATCATCACTACTGCTAGTAAACCGAAGGAAAACAAACTATACAGTCAAGGATCCAACATAACCAACAAACAATCGGTACCTAAACCAATCAAGAACCCTATGATAACGCAAGATAATGAATAAACAAAGGATATTAATTTGGATTATCTGCAATGTATCCACAAACGTAGACGCTTCCGTCTTTCCAGGCATGAGAAAGCACCAAATCTTGCTCAAATACCAAATCAAGGATGACTTGAGGTGCAAGCTCGGATGACAGCGTCCCGACGACAAATTTTTGGCCGTTCATGTTAACTCTCACAGGGATATTCTCCACCTTTTTCCCATCCTTCACCTCTCCCAATGCAACCTTCATAATAAATAATAATCCCAAAATTGTAACATATATACCGATACCGAAAACAAGTTAAGGTATAAACCAATAATATTAAACAGGGTTAAAATAAAATTTTGAAATTTCATTGAGTTGTTAATTCATCTGAATAATAATATTAATATTATTATTAAACAGAAGCATCGGATATAGAGTAGTAATTATGAAAGTGAAACATGGTTAATCAATTAAGTTAAAATCATAAATAATTGGATTATAATAAAAATCGAAGACTTTTGAGTAAGAAGAGAGATTAAAGGATGATTAAAAGTTGAATAATAAGAAAGAATGATATTAATACCTGAGAGATATGAAGAAGCTTATCTTCTTCAACGGTGACCTTAAGCTTTTCATTAGCTTTAACCTCAACACCTATATATAATAGTATAATACAAACAAACAAACAAACAAACTCATAATTAATTATACGATTATACAATCAAAATCGTATAGTTATAAAATAAGAAAAGAATGAAGAGAAATTATGTACCCCAGAATTCCATTGCAATTAAGAGCAATGTTTGTGTATTTGAGAAGAAGAGGCGGAATTGGTAAGGAAGAAGTGGTTTATATAGCTGAAGTTGCCGCCTAACAATTAGGGTTTATCATTATTATCAAAGGGTTTTAGTCCTTTTTTTCAATTTCAATTTCAATTTCAATTTCAATTGGGTTTTGCCGTATCGCCCGATGGGTTATAAATTTCGATCCGACCCGATTGGCCACAAATTCAAACCATCTTATTATTTATTTATGTATTTATTACTAAAGCCTAGGAATGATCCCTGACCCAACATACATTGCAACTAAACATATTGGCTCCGTTAAGGGTGAGCACGGTTTGGTTTGGTTTGGTTTGGTTCCGTTCAGTTGTTAGGTGAAACCCAAACCGAAACCGAAGCTATCGGATATTTTAGAATACCAACCGGTTGGTTTTCGGTTTTCGGGTTATTTCGATTTCGGTCTCGGTTATTTTCGGTTTTTTAGTTGCGAGTAGACATTATAAAAAAATTTCAAAAAAATAGAGTACTACATATATATTGAATTCAAAATACAAAAATATTTACGTGTTACGTGGAACCAAACAAATACAAAGTTGCTTGAGTAGGAGAGTTTAAAATTCAACAAAGTTTTTAATAAAAAAACACTAAAAGTTTGGTCCGAATATTCTTTCATTATCTTATTCATCTTCAAAGTTTATACTCAATCTTCATAATCTTCATCACCATAAATGGTAGATTCTTTTGGTGTTTTGTTTCCAGTCATAACATCTAAAAATCACTTATAAAACATCGGTTCGATCAATCGGTTTGGTTTTTTTTAAAATGGATAACCGAACCTAAACCGAAAAATCGGTTTTTCGAATAAAACTAAAAAAATTAACCGTTGGTTAATGCTTCGGGTCGGTTTCTATCGGTTCAGTTTTTTCGGTTCGGATAATTCGGTTTTCTGCTCCCCCTAGGTTTTGTAGCTCTAGCAGGGCCTTCTTCGAGAATTAAAATATATCGGTCGAGTCAAATAAAAAGGTCCATATGCCCTAACGAGTAACGAAGTATAGAAACTAATTTTTTAAACGAAAGTCACTTTCTAACTGTGACATTCGTCAATTTTGGATAACTTGTTTGTACGATTAAACTGTAAACCGACCCGATTTGTAACCCGGATCTTTCAATAATATAAAATAATGGGTTTTTATGTTACATAATCATCTCATATTTGTCGAATTTCGAAAACACCTTTTTACGACCTTTAAAACACTTAAAAAAACGCTTAAAACGCCTCGAAACGAACTGCAAGGACCAAATCTGCCAAACAACCAAAACTGACTCCCCCCCCCCCCAAGCAAGGCGCGCCGCGCAGCCAGGGAGGCCAGGTTGGTCGCGCGACGCCTTTTGGTAACTGCAGATTCGTTTTTTTGTTGTTTGTTTGTATTTTTTGGTTTGTTTAACCAATTAAAACACATGCAAGTCTTGTGATAAAACATGAAAATAAATTTTGACCATTACCCTATATATACAAGCTTATCTTCTTCATTTTAACCTTGTTCATTCATTTCATTTATGTAACATCCCCAAAATTTTGGTCCAATTTTGATAACTTAGTAAAGTTGAATGAATTATTCTCTAAAATATGTAAGGAGAAAAAAAAAATTATATAAGAAAATAAATAACCTTTATTAACAACAATACATATAATTAATATATATGCCTACATAATGTATACGAGAACACTCATCTACGCATACATATATACATAACAATTATAATATGGTGTGTTTTTATATCTCAATTAAGATGTTCAATATCAAGTGGGGTAACCAACGTTCACTTCAAACTTAATTATATTTACCCATATTATGTATTATTTATACATAAATAAAGATAAAAAACTAATAAAATAAACATCATTCATTTAGTGGCCACATAGAAAGAACAGGAATGCCACAACAATTTAATGTTGCCAACAATATCTTCAAGTTTAGCACGTGTCATCCAATTAGTAATTCACCAACTATTATATATAGATAGGTATGTATCTTTGGATGAAAGGAATCCAGATTTTAGAAGTTGCTCATGAAACAGGCGCACAATTTTGAGAACAATTTTACCCAACAAACAAATATATATATATATATATATATATATATATATATATATATATATATTCCATCTCCTTGATTCATATTACACCAAAAGAGAAAAAATTGATTTTCGGAAGCCATCGCGCTACGCGATGAGCCCAGAACAAAGGTCATCGCGTATCGCGATGGACCTTGATGAGTCAGCAGACTCGTGTCAACACAAGGTATGGCGGCGTAGAATATACGGCGCCGCTATACGAGACGGGATCACCAAGACCCATCACGTATCGCGATAGGTTGTAAGTTCAGCCTATAAATAGGACGTTCACGACACCATTCTCCTTCACACCAAAATTGTTTCTCTCTAGAATTATTCTCTCACTACCTCGGTTTCCGTGCCCCGACCCGACAACCGTCACCTCGTAATCCGTGTCATACACCGACGATACCTCGAAATGCGTGCCACCCGAAAATAACCTGACAATCTATCTCGAAGTACGTGCACAACACGACGTCCACCATATGTCGCCTAGTTTTGCGTGCCAACCATTATAGTGAGTGCCAAGCTCTGAGGTTCCAACAGTCTAAGCTCTAGAACGCGATAGAGAGTGGAAGTGCTGCTTGATCAATCTTAGTAATAGAACTTCGAATACCCATGTAAGGTAGGGGTTCTGTCTAAGCCATTATTTTATTATTATTATGGCTTAGACCACAGTCAGGGATAAAACCCAAACCTTGATCATAATTATGTTTACATAAGCTTTTAAACATACAAAGGATTATATGTTTTTTTTACAATTAAGAAACACATGTTTTTCATTCATAAGGATATAGTCAGGATATAGTTTCTTAACGATTAAGTAACATATCATTTCATATACAAAAAATATAGTAAAAACATTGTTTCTTTATAATTAAGAAACATAAGATTTTACATTCAATACTATCAGTCAATGAATGTTTCTTCTTGAAGAAGAAACAAATTATAGATGTTTCTTCATGAAGAAGAAACTCAACATATGATTTAGTAATTAAACAAAAAGACTACAAGTCTAAATATTTCATTCAAACAAATGATCAATCAAGGTTTTAAGCTATCAAAACCAGACTAAGGGTCTGTAGCCGGATCAGATGACGATCCGGATATTTATATAAACCTATTTTATAATAGGTCAATCATCAATCAATCATTCACAGTCAAAGTTTCAAACGAGATCACCATATCAATCAGAACAGACAGTCACATGTGAATACGTCCAAACCTTTTATAACGTGAATATATTAACCTTTTTAATCAGTCAAAACATATTATACTCAATGAGACGAACGGGTGTTTGTCTTAACGAGTCAATCAATGTCTACAGGGGATCATGAGATCTCTAAAACGTTACAATACAAAGTAGAGAATAAAATCAACTCAGACCGAATACGCATGTGTCTGGATCCAAACATAATTGTTAAAGCCCAATCAATCAATCAAAGGCAAATAAGCCGCGGGCTGCAACGGTCATGACTAGTTCTCAGTTCAGGGCCGTGTGGCTCGGGGAATACCGTTATGTGTGTAGGGCAGTGGTACATATACCGGAAGTAGAAATGCTTCCGCTGAGATTGTCAAGAAAACTATGTTTGTATTATAATCGTCATTCAAAATGTTTTATTGAGTCATACGTGTTCACCAACATGAAGCTGGCGTATTTTTCCCACATTTCAGGGAAACATATTAGCACATGTAGCAAGGAATATAGTCATTCATGAAGATAGACGCTCGCAAGGTAAAGATGGCTCAGTTTTAAATTATTAAACTATCGTAATAAGATTTAAAACATGATTTATAAATCAAACACTCGAATATTTATTATCCGAGAAGTTTTCAAATAAATTAATATTTTATTATAACCAAAGTCTTCCGCTAAAATAAACTGCAACTCTGATGTATTTACAAAACAGGTACCAACTATTGGTCATACGCCTAGGCCCTAAGCCGGGGTGTGACAATTTCTCTCCTAAACAAAGAATACAACTTCATCTCTTCAAGGTTTCTTAATAATCAAACAAAAATCATTCTTTAATTTTTGTTTTGTTACTTAGTAATTGAAGCTTGTGGTACAACATATATATTATATGCACCCATTGTTTCCTTCGACTTTCACGTTCTTCGGCCATGATCAGTTGAGGTGATACGCTACAAGGCAAGGCTACATGGAGGACTCAATATAGTCATTGATTATACTGTATTTCCTTTAATGCTTACTAGCCTTGTTTAAATTATAAGTAGTTTAGTTTCTAATTCATGTTTAATGAGTTCCATGGTAATGGGTATGTGGTCACTAGCGGTTTTATCCCGAGTTGAGAACCGAACCAAAACCGAATTCTTGTTTACTAGTTTTGTTTTAAATAGTCAAATAAACATGTTTATGTAAGATTTGGATATTATAACTCCTAAAATCGTTTTTATAGTTCTATGGTATTTGGGTATGTGGCAACCATCCTCGGTATTATTCCGAGTCAAGGACCAAACCAAAACCGAACTAAACTATGTTCACTCGCTTAAGACACACAAGTGTGTTTTGGGCCACCGAAACTCATCTTTTCTTCAAGAATGTATTTTAAACTAATTTTAAATTATTTTATCAACATACTTGGTGTGTCGAATCCAACTTGATCTTATAACAAGTTTGGACCGGTAAAACCAAATACTCGCTTAACGGACGTTAAGGTTATTTGTAATAGAACTATATACTTGGTTAAGTCTTTTGATTTTTATTGAGTTATCTCATAACATTTATCACTTTGGAAAGTTAACTTTGAGTTTAGTTAATTATCAAAACTCGAATCGACAAATCCGAACACTCGATTGAAACCTCGTTTTGGTATTTATATAACAAAGGGTCTTGCAATAATGCATTATAACCCACATAATTACTTGACATAGGTTGAGTAATATTTATGAATGTAATACCAAGACATGGTTTCGGGTAAACTTATTTTTCAAGAAACATGTCTTTAATTTCTCAAAACCATAAACTTCATTTATGTACTTTACTTGTCATATATTTTACTTTAAACCCTCTCAAGACTACCTACTAACTTAAGACCCGTTTAATCTAGGTCTTGCTCGTTAAACCGATCTCCGATTATTCACGAATCAATCTTTCAAGTTACTTAGTTAACGTGAGTACTTTTTCATCCCCCGTTTTCCATCTTACGTTTTGGGGGTGGCATTGCATACTTATTCGAACTCAAATGATTTATACTTGTGTCTCAAACCACAAACTCTTTAGTATATGCTACTTAAATAAATGCTCGATTTGGTGTTATATGCTTTACATGATTACATGCTATATGTTTATTGCTTTAGGCGGGTTGGCCTCTATGAAACTATTAAGTATGATCATACGCACCCCTAACTACTTAGCCTCGTGCTAGTAGCATAGGGCAACTATTACCCGAGTATATTTGGTTGTTACCATATAGAAAGGTGTCTTAAATTATTTACTATTTGCATATCTAAATTGTTGCTATTATTTATTGTTCCATATACGAGTTGTGGATTTCATCTATTATATACTTATTGTTCAAAACTATGAAAATTGCTCACCAAAATTCGTGTTGACAAAGTTTATTTTAAGCAATGTGTAACACCACGTCTTTTACCCTATAAAATTTTAGCTAAAATAACTAACTTAGAAAGTATATGGACCAAACTTGAAAATTCTAAAAATCTTCTCCCGTCGCGATACGCGACATGTAACATGTAAACCCTTCGCGTAGCGCGAAGGACTTGCACATTGTCCCAGAAAATGGCGGCGTAGCGATACACTACGGCCCAAATCATCAAGGTCATCGCGTATTGCGATGACCATGCTGAGTCACTTGACACGTGTCCAACCACGTGTCAACACGTGGCACGATATGATAGGCCACGTATCACGAGTTGGTAAGGCGGCGACGTATTGCAGCGTCGCGATACGCGACGGGGTGAGAGGAACCCATCGCGATACGCGATGGGGTGCGGATTTCACCTATAAAAGGGGGTGACGGGTATTGAGCTCTCCTCATCCCATCACACCTCTATTTTCACACACTTAGCATTGAAAAGCGTGCCCTATTGCCGTAACAAGCCGACGTGCCATTTTCTCGAAGTTCGTGCAAGTTTTGAAGTATAATCAAGCTAGCAATCACATAAACGAGTAGATCAAGATCCTGCCTTTTTCTTATTATCATTCTAACTATCCTATCTAAGGTAGGAGTTATATTTAAGTTATTTGAATTATAGCTTATACAATCAATCAAGGCTATGGCCTTTAACCTTTAAAGTATTTTGTAAACATACACATTCATAAACGAGTTTTAATAAACGTTACTTCATAGCAAAGTGTAACACCCCGGCTAAAGCGGAATATGCCCGGGTGCGACGTACAGATTGCCCAAAACACATGTGACACTATTAAGTGACAATATTATCATTAATTCATTCAAATCCAAGTACACAAGTTTATCAAATGAACAAACACAAAGAACAAGGAACAAAACAAACATCTTCTTGTTTATTATTTAAATAACCTAACTTCTAGTATCTTCGTCATTTCATCCTTTAATGAAGGTACCTGTAGCATATATATATAAAATAAAGTCAACTAATTGAATAGTTGGTGAGTTCACACAGTTTGAAATAATATATAAAAAAACCATACAATTCCATGAAAACTTGTGAAAAACATATAAGGGTTCTTTACACTAAAAACAATGGTCCATGAGTGTAAAGAATAAATGAAGGTCTTTTCCAGTTGGGATTGTGCACCAACGAACTCAGATCGGAGTCCATTTTCCACCAGAAACAAATGGTCCATGGGTGCAAAGGGGGGCGTATGATCATACTTATCGAAGAAATCCATGCACGTAATAATTGAGCAAGTAACAAGTAAACACACAAGCCCATGATGCGAATTGTAGTTTGTAAATAATAAATAAAATAAATTGCATTTTTGATAGGATATATATGCTACCCCCAAAATAGTTAAAAAGGGTAAAAAGGGAATGTGAGAAACTCACCTTGATGTTGAAGACAAACTTGAAATAAAACCGAAAGTACGTAAATGAAATCGAAGCAATTGAGCGTCACGAACTAAAATTAAACGTACAAAATTAATATTAACTAACGTCTTATAAAAAGTAGATAAATCGAGTTGTCGGGTTTTTAGAGTGTTGAATGTATATTTTATTATAGAGTTGGATATTATAATAGTATTTTGTACTTTAACGAATTTTAACGAGTTATTAACAAATTATTAAGTTAAGATTAATACCATGTTTGAATATTTTAAGGGTTACAGAAATATTGGTGTCAACGATATATTTTATTTTGAAAACTGAATATGTTACCGAATTTAAGATTTAACAGACGAAAATATCTATACAAGCATATATATATATATAAGTTAAACTAGTTTTTAAACGAACTTGATGGGTTCGAAATCTATAACGTTTATGAAGTTATGAATCTTAACGGAATTTAGCTTTAAAAATAATAGTGTTAGTGTAATATAAAGTTTAACGAAATAATAGTTATAAATATTAATCGGGTTTCTAACGAAAACTTAACGGGAACGAAAGTCGGGTTTTTAAGTGAAAAAAGGTAAACTATAATTTATATTTAATTTTGTTTAATTTAAAATAATTTTATTTGATTTAGTATAGTTTTTATAAATTTTATTTGGTTAATATATATTAAAAAAGTTTAAAAGTAAAAACAAAACAACAAAACCGCTATGACCCAGGTCCTCTGGCTTAAATAATCATGTTCTAACCAATGGACCAGTTTGATACTTGTTTGAATTATCAAAAGGTATTAGTTATATACAAATTATTAAAGCTCATCATCTTCCTCACCAAACCCTAGATTCAAATTTGTTAATCTATTATAAGTTCGATCAAAATAGGTTAGGGTTTTATTAGACGGCTTAAAATGATTTAAACCCATATATTATTTACCTCGGTTGGTGTCAGAATGAAGGGGACCCAAGCCTCGCCGGATAAATTAGAGATTTTGTAGAGTGTTTTCGATAGATGTGAAAGTGTGAGCGAGTTTAGACGAAGCCTGAGGTTCTATTTATAGTGATAATTGGAACGTTTGAGGTTAACTGATAGTTAATGGCATCTTAATTATTTCCTGCTGTTAATAGATTAAATTCGTAGTTATAACTATTATTTCGTTAAGTTTTCGTTAGAAACCCGATTAAAAACACAGCAGCCCAGCCCCGTTTCCCCTTGTCACTCCCGTTTTTCCGGCGCCGTTTTCGGCGACCGGAATCCTTTTCCGGCGAAGCACCAAATCACCATTAAAACCCGTTTTGCGCCAAATTAATTAGTATAACGTAATTCTCCGCTAACTACGAACGATAATCAACAATAATAACTCGTAATAACATGTAATCACATAGTGTCTTGTGATTACATGTTATTACGAGTTATTATTGTTGATTATCGTTCGTAGTTAGCGGAGAATTACGTTATACGAATTAATTTGGCGCAAAACGGGTTTTAATGGTGATTTGGTGCTTCGCCGGAAAAGGATTCCGGTCGCCGAAAACGGCGCCGGAAAAACGGGAGTGACAAGGGGAAACGGGGCTGGGCTACTGTGTTTTTCATTATTATTATTATTATATCAATTTATACTTTCAGCCCTTGTACTTTCATATTGATTTAAAACATAAAGTAAAGTATATTTACAAAGGAACCCTTGTACTTTGAAATGTATAGAAATGAGATAATGTTTACAAACTTGGATGCGTTTACGTATTATACCCGGCTAGGTTGTGACTCGTTTGAGTAAGCATTTAGAACTTGAAGTTCAGTTATTGAACAATACGAAATAGATAAACAACGAATAACAACTATAATGCGTTGTAAATATTATTAAATAAATAAACAATAATTATATATAATAAAAGAATTATACGAATACATCGAAACATCAAAATGAGTTGGTTGACGAACACGCATACAATGAAACTTGAAATATTCATTTATATTTATACATATATTCATAAATAAAACCGAAAATTTGAAACGGGTCGAATTTTCGGGTTTGAAAAGTAACGAATGTTACACAAAGTAATGTTAAACAAAGATATATTTTGACGGGCATGTAGTAACTGTAAGGGTGATATCACTAGTAGTAAGTTTCTTGCCTAAGGAAAAGTAATTTGTACAAATCCCAATCAACCGAGGGACCCGTTTACTTACTTGGAGAAACTTACCAACGTGTTATAACCTATTAAGCCAAGGCATGCTACATCAAACGTCACATAAAAACAAAGTATTTTCATTCACAATCAAAGATAAATGATTTCAAGGTTAAGCTTAGCAATCATAGCTTAATCAAAACACCATTCAGGTATTTATACAAACCTATTTATGTATAGGTTAAATATCATTCTCAATCATTCACAGTCAAGGTTTTCCAACACCGACGGTACAGGTGAATACGTTAACCTTTTCAATCAATCAAAACATATTTAAACTCGACAAGATGAACGGGTGTTTGTCTTAACGAGTAAGTCAATGATTTCATGAGATTACATGATCTCTAAAACGTTATAATACAAAGTAGAGAATAAAATCAACTCAGATCGAATATGCATGTGTTTGGATCCAAACATAACTGTTAAGCCTAATCAATAAAAGGCTAGGTAGCTGTCACACCCCGACTTAGGGCCTAGGCATGTGACCACAAGTTGGTACCTGTTTTGTAAATATATCAGAGTTTATGGTTAATTTTAGCGGAAGACTTTAGGTTGAATATAATATTAATTTACATTGAAAATTTACTCGGGAATTAAATACCCGAGTATTGGTTTACAAAAGATATGTTTTCATATTACAAGGATTTTGTATAAAAAACGGAGCCATCTTGTACGCGCTTCTATCTTCAATAAGACTCCAATCCTTGTTAATGCTACTTATGCTTAATTACCTGCAATGGGTTGAAAAAATACGTCAGCTATATGCTGGTGAACACGTATGACTCCATAAAACATTTTAAATGACGATTACAATACAAATGTAGTTTTCTTGACAATCTCAGCGGAAGCATTTCTACTTCCGGTATATGTACCACTGCCCTACACACACAACGGTATTCCCCGAGCCAAACGGCCCAAAACTGAGAACTGGTCATGACCGTTTAAGCTCGCGGCTTCATTGCCTTTGATTGATTGATTGAGCTTTAACAGTTATGTTTGGATCCAGACATATGCGTATTCGGTCTGAGTTGATATTATTCTCTACTTTGTATTATAACGTTTTAGAGATTTCATTATCTCATGTAGACATTGATTGACTCGTTAAGACAAACACCGGTTCGTCTCATTGAGTATAAATATGTTTTGACTGATTAAAAAGGTTAACGTATTCACCTGTATCGTCGGTGTTGAAAACCTTGACTGATTGATTGATTGATTGTGAATGATACTTAACCTATACATAAATAGGTTTGTATGAATGTTTTGAATAATGTTAAGCTATGATTGTAAGCTTAACCTTGAAATCGTTTATCTTTGATTGTGATTGAAAACACTTGTTTTATGTGACGTTTGATATAGCATGCTTTAGCCTAATAGGTTCTATCACGTTGGTAAGTTTCTCCAGGTAAGTAAACGGGCCCCTCAATTGATTGGATTTATGCGAATTACTTTTCCTTAGGCAAGAAACTTACTACTAATGATATCCCCCTTCCAGAGACTACATGCCCGTCAAAATATCTCTTTTGTTTAACATTACTTCATCATGAAGTAACGTTTATGAAAACATGATTGTGAATGATTTGTAAAATACGATCAAGGTTAAAGGTCATAGCCTCGATTGATAATCTAAGCAATAATTCAAATAACTTAAACATAACTCCTACCTTAATTCGGATGCTTAGATTGATAATAAGAAAAAGGCAGGATCTTGATCTACTCGCTTAAGTGATTGCTACTTGATTATAACTTCGTTTCTTGCACGAATTACGAGAAAACAGCATGCCGGCTTGTTACGGCAATGGGGCACGCTTTCCAATGCTATGTGTGTGTAAAGAGAGGTGTATTTTGGGATGAATGGAGCTCATGCCCGTCACCCCCCTTTTATAGCCAAAATTGGACCCCCGTCGCGGTACGCGACCGGTTCTTTGGAACCTGTCGCGTACCGCGGCGCTGCAATTTTACGCCGCCTTAGGCGGTGGTGACACGTGACCTGTCACATTGCGCCACGTGTTGACACGGTGTTGGACATGTGTCCGGTAACTCACCAAGCCCGTCGCGCTACGCGATGGGTTGAGTGTTACCCCGTCGCGTACCGCGATGGGACAACATTTTCAGAATTTACACTTTTGGTCCATATACTTTCTAAGTTAGTATATTTAGGCTTAAATTAAAGAGGGTACAAGACGCGGTGTTACAGTAGCCGCAGGCTAAACGGTCATGACTAGTTCTCTGTTCAGGGCCCCGTGGCTCGGAGAATACCGTTATGTGTGTGGGGCAGTGGTACATATACTGGAAGTAGAAAAGCTTCCGCTGAGATTGTCGAGAAAACGATATTTGTATTGTAATGTCATTCAAATGTTTTATAGAGTCATATGTGTTCACCAGCATATATCTGACGTATTTTTCCAACTCATTGTAGGTAATTAAGCATAAATAGCATTAGTAAGGATTGGAGTCTTAATGAAGATAGAAGCGCGTACGAGATGGCTCCGTTTTTGATAACTAAAATCCTTGTAATTTGAAACATATATTTTGTAAACTAATACTTGGGTATTTAATTCCCGAGTAAATTTTCAATGTAAATTAATATTATATTCAAACCTAAAAGTCTTCCGCTAAAATTAACCCATAAACTCTGATATATTTACAAAACAAGTACCAACTTGTGGTCACACGCCTAGGCCCTAAGTAGGGGTGTGACACAATGTTTCAGGTTTATTACTTGGTTGATTTGGAGACTTGAAGAAATATTATCTTGTGACTGTTTAGGTTATTAGATATAAATGAATAATTTATTTGTTTGACTATTTATTCGGTTATTTGTATGAACAAGTTTGAGTTATTTGGATGATGTAATGAAATGAATGAGTTGTTTAAATATTGTCACTTTAATAGTGTCTTGTGTTCATGGGCAATCCGTTGCACCCCGGCATGTTTCCCCGCCTTTCGTCGGGGTGTGACACTAACGTTGTATAACGACGATAGCTTATGGAGTTCCAATCGATCGTCGATCTTCACCAAAGAAGGATTATGAATAGAAATCTGGAATTCATTCGACAGTTGGCCGTCGTATGTTTTTGTTTATTTATTTATTTTAAAATTTAGTTTGGGCCCAATAGCTTAAATGAATTAAGGATTAAAAAAAAGTATTAGATATATAATAAGATAATTAAAATTCATACCTATTTAATTTTTTTTAAAATATATAAAATTTGACCCCCAAAAATTAAGTGCCTCGGTTGGTTGTTCAGCTCGCCCTATGCTTGGGCCAGCCATGAGCTCCGGCTAGAGGTGGCAATTTTTATGGGTTGGGTTGGATTAGGGTGATAGGTTAGGATGAGTTTGGGTCAGAATGAGTATAGGTTATGATGGATTTTTTTAAACAAAGGTTAGGATGAATAAAGGTCAAGATGGATTAAGTTAATCCATCATGACCCATATAAAAGTTAAAATACAAAGGGTTTCAGAAAACCCCTAAAAATATTAAAATAAAATAATAAAAAAATAATAACTCAAAATATAAATAAAAAACGAAAAATGTAAAACAACTAAAATGTTTCCCCCGTCATCCTGGCTCATTAAAAAAAACACGAGAAATTTCGGTTTAGCGTTAAGGGTTAGTTTAGCTCTTAGGTTTCGGTCTTTTCAGTTACTTTGTTTTGTTTTGGTCGGTTTTTCTTTTTCATTTCAGTTCAGGTTCGGTTAATATTTTTCCTTTTGGTCAGTGTCGGCTTCAGTGTTGTTTCGTTTTAGTAAGTTTTTTCGGTTTCATTTCGTTTTGATTCATTTTGTTTTGTTTTGGTCGGCTACGTTTAAGCTTTTTTGTTTCGTTTTGGTAAGCTTTTCGGCTACACTTCACTTTTTTTTGTTACGTTTTGGTCAGTTTTCCGGTTTCATATCTCGGTTTTTTGTATCGTTTTGGTCGTTTTTCTATTTCCTTTCAGTTTCATTTCAATTTTTTTGTTTAGTTTTTGGTCGGTTCGGTGTTTTTGATTCATTTTGGTCAGTTTTTCGATTGCATCTAGCTTTTTTTTTTTGTTTCCTTTTGGTCAGTTTTTCAGTTTTATTCGGTTTTTATTGTTTCCTTTTGGTTGTTTTTCTATTTCGGTTTAGTTTCATTTCGTTTTTTTTGTTTCGTTTTGGTCAGCTTTTCAGTTTCATAGTGCATCTTTTGTTTTGTTATGGTCGTTTTTCTATTTCGATTCAGTTTCGTTTCGGTTTTTTTTGTTTCGTTTTGGTCAGCTTTTCGGTTTAATATCATTTTTTGTTTCGTTTTGGTTGTTTTTCTATTCCGATTCAGTTTTGTTTCTGTTTTTTTGTTTTGTTTTGGTCGATTCAGTGTTTTTGTTTAGTTTTGGTCAGCTTTTCGGTTGCATTTCGCGTTTTGTGTTTCGTTTTGGTCAGTTTTTCGGTTTCATTTCAGTTTTCTTTGTTTTGTTTTGCTCGTTTTTCTATTTCGGTCCAATTTCATTTTAGTTTTTTTTGTTTCATTTTTGTCAGTTCGGGGGGTTTTGTTTTGTTTTGGTCGTTTTTTTGTGTTTCGGATGAGTTTTGTTTCGCACGTGATAGTGTGGGTATTTTGAATTAGATAAATTTTGGATAACTTGGATATTTTGTTTTGACCCATTTTAACCTATAAATGAAACTCACTTGTATATTTTCAACCCATCCTGACCTCCTTGAAGAATTTTTTTGATCTATCCTGACCTATTTAACTTTTAATGTTTATCCATCTTGACCCAAAACGATCCATTTGGGTTGGGTTTGCCACCCTTAGCTCCGGCAAAACATTTGCTGTTAGCCTATAAGAATGTAGTCACACCCGCCATAATGTATATTCATTTTGGAGGTTACGCAATACACTTTTGAAACAAGGGATGTATAATGTGTCCCGACATTAACTCAAGGCATCTTAAATGATGCACTTCAATTCTTCGTTTTCATCTCTTAAATGATGCAAAGGTGTGGTTCGGGCTGCAGTTCATATGGGATTTGTTGGACCCATGCATGCCTTCGGATGGACGTGGTTAAGTTCATCAACGTCGATATTAGCGACCCGAAATGCAACATAATGTTGTTGACAAAATCCATATGTGCGACACAATGGGTCCTTTCACCCCAAAAGATGAGGCGTTCCCTATCACAATACCGAAAATGGCGGATCGACATAGTGTGTACAGCTCAAAGAGGGTTAAATTCATTGAGGTAGAAATCGATCGTTTGACAAAATGGATTAAGGCAAAGCTATTAGCAACCATAGACATATTGAAAAGTTTCGTGCTAAAATTATCAACTTTGTAAGTTGAAGGGCCAAATGGCAAATACGACAAAGTCAAAGTCAATGTTCTAAACTGAAAAAATGCAAAATTTTAGTTAAACGGGTTGTCTAATTATTTGTGACCGTCCTAGAGTGAAAACTCAAGTGTTCTTGTGTTCTAGCCGCTTTGCAAGTTAGAAACCATGGAGGAAGGTTATGTTTCAGTTTGTATAGGAGCCTATCAACTTTTGTGGTCTCTCTAGCAAGTTTTAAACAAACCAAACAATTTTAAACAATATTAAAAACTTTTAAAACCAGACTTTGAAAAGATCTGGAGCTACATCCTACAATAATATAGAAATTTGATGCACATCTATGGTGTATCACAAAGACCATATGCAAAGAAGGATTGTTTAGTTCAAATGGTATGATATTATTTAAGGTGAATACGTTTACCATTTTAGCTTGTAACACTTAAATGTTATAATTTTATCAATCATTGATTAACAGAAAAATATATATAGGTACAATGATAGAGTTTTTGGGAATGTAATGTTTACGGAAAACATGTAATCAAAATCTAGCTCAAATATCTGGTTGATCTGTAACGTATCCACAAAAGTAGACGCTTCCATCTTTCCAGCCATGAGAGAGCTCCAAATCTTGCTCAAATACCAAATCAAAGATGATTTAAGGTACACGCTCCGACGATAGCGTCCCGACAACAAATTTTTCGCCATTCATGTTAACTCTCACAGGGATATTCTTCACCTTTCCCATCCTTTCTCTCTCCCAATGCAACCTTTGTAAAAAAAATTTAATCCCAAAATTGTAACAAATCGAAAACAAGTGAAAGTATAAACCAAATACTGATCTAGTTACTTAAATAGGTTAACATAAAATTTGAAATTTCATTGAGTTGTTAATTGATCTGAATCAATAATAATAATAATAATAATAATAATAATAATAATAATAATAATAATAATAATAATAATAAATTATGAAAGTGAAACCTGGTTAATCAATTAAGTTAAAATCATAAATAATTGGTTAATAATAAAAATTAAAAATCGAAGACGAAGAGAGATTGAAGGATGATTAAAAGTTGAATAATAAGAATGAATGATATTACCTGAGAGATATGAAAAAGTTTATCCTCTTCAACGATGACCTTAAGCTTTTCATCAGCTTTAACCTCAACACCTATGTACAACACATACAAAGTTATAATTAAATTAAACGATGATTATAAATACAAAATCGTATGGTTTTATTATAAGAAAAGAAGAGAAATTATGTACCCTAGAATTCCATTGCAATTAATTAATTAAGACCAATGTTTGTGTGTGTTTGAGAGGAGTTTATATAGGTGAAGTTGCCTCCTAATGATTAGGGTTTAACAATTGGGTTTTGCCGTATAGCCCGATGGGTTATAAAATTGGATCCGACCCGATTGATCACAAATTCAAACCATCCTATTATTTATTTATTACTAAAGCCCCATGAACAATCCTTGACCCAACATACATTGCAACTAAACATATGAGTTACGTAGCTCCAGCAGAGCCGTCTTCGAGAATTTTGAATATCTCGGTTGAGCCATAATAAAAGGGCCCATAGGTCCTGTGGGTAACATAATATATAAACTAATTTTTTATAATTGAAATTAATGTTACAACCGACGATAGTTTCTGGATTTCTAGTCAATCGTTGATCTTCACCAAAGAAGGATCGTGACTAGAAATCTAGAATTCAATCGACAATCGTCAGTCATATTTTTTTGTTTTTATTATAATTTAGTTTGGGACAAGTAATTTACACTTTAAATTGATTATGGATTAGAAAAAAGGTATTGAACCCAATATATAATAGGATGATCAAGATTCATACCTATTTTATTTTAAATGTATGAAATTTTGGCCCCAAAAAATTATGTGCCTCAGTCGGTTGTTCGGCTCGCCCTATGCTTGGGCCGACCATGAGCTTTGGCAGAACATTTGCTATAAGTATGTAGTCACGACCCCGACATAATATATGTTATTCATACCAGAGCCTAGAGAGTACACTTTAGAAACAAGGGATGTATAATGTGTCCGACATTAACTTAGGGCATCTATGTTTCACTCTAATGCTTCGTTTTCACCTCTTAAATTATTCAAAGGTGTGGTTCAGGCTGCAGATTCATATGGGATTAGTTGCACCCATGCATGCCTTAGGATGGACATGGTTAAGTTCATCAACATCGATATTAGTGACCCGAAATGCACAATAATGTTGGCAAAATCCATATGTGCGACATAGTGGGTGATCTTTTCACCCAAAAGATGAGATGTTCCCTGTTGACATAGTGGGTCCTTTGCACTTAGGCTCAAAGAGGGTTAAATTCATTGTGGTAGAAATCGATTGTTTGACAAAATGGATTAAGGCAAAGCTATTAGCAACCATCTAAACTTAATATAACTTCTTGAAAAGTTTTGTGCCAAAATATATCAACTTTGTAACTTGAAGGTCCAAATGGTAAATACGGCAAAGTCAAAGTCAATGTTCTAACTGAAAATATGCAAAATTTTAGTTAAACGGGCTGTCTAATTATTTGTGACGGTCCTAGAGTGAAAATTCAAATGTTCTTGTGTTCTAGCCAGTTTGCAACTTTTGTGCCTTTGTGGTCTCTCTAGCAAATTCATAATCGTCTAATAGGTGATTGTATACTCTTATTCATGTTCCCGGAAGCTTTCTTTCATAAAACTCATGTAAAAGAGAAAACGTCTATCGATCAAGCAGTCAAAAGGGCAAGGGTAGTCCTAGCAAGTTCATAATCGTCCAGTAGGTGTTTGTTAGCATCCTAAGAGAGAAGAAATTCCATAGTTTCATAGTAAGTTATGATCTTGCTAGGATCATCAAACCTTGTTTAAAGGCATGTTACTACAAAACAAAAACCATATACAAAGAAGGGTTGTTAAGTTCAAAAGATATTATTCCTTATAACTTATTTTTAAGATTAAGTTATAAGTTACAATATCAAACAATCTCAAAACCTTTGTAAAACCTAAGTCATAATTATGCAAATCCCAAACACCTCCTAAGTAGCAAAAATGAATCAAGGATCCAGAGTTGAACAAAGAGATGCATAAAGTGAAATCAAAACATAATTTAACCATTCCCAATAATCAAAACATCCGTTTACATTGCAACAAATCAAATCAAATAAGAAGTTATTTAAACTGAACAACCTTCTTATAAGATGGACTATCTAATAAGAAAACAATATAATGCACCATCACCAGACTGTTCCTCGAACAACCACTGCCCACTTCCTTGAACCGCTTATCTTAGTCATTTTTATGATAGTATGGAAAAATGGTGTAAAATGTTTGGAGAGCCGCAAGAGAAAGCAACATAAAAGCCGCAAATGCCGAAATTAAAGCCCATGGGCTCTCAAAATAGGTATGCTTAAACCCAGCCCAACCTACATTCCACCCATTCCAATACTCGTTTGACTCCTCAAATAAGTCAAATAAGTAATGAGCCTTGATATCAAAGGCCACATCTTTCCCGGCATTTTGGAAGAATTTTGCAAGCTCTTCATCTGTACCAAAATAATTCTCAATAATATTATTTTCCTAAAGCAAACTTATGTCGGCAGAGGTGCTCATTAGACATCCCATGAATACAACATATGTTGTAATCTCTTTCGTGCAACAATAATAACATTGCTCGAAAGCCATACAGTTCATAAGAAATGTAGTTTGAAAATCGTCCATGTTGATATGAGGAATTAAAAGCAACCCATTTTGGAATTCTACATCCAAGAAGCTATCGGCTAGATTGTTTGCCTTGAACTCGACCCCAACGTTAACTAACTTGGTCGCGGGTCGAATGAGTTTGAGGGAAGGGTTGTTGATTTTATAATTATTATTTGAAGCTTTAAGGTTTCTTTTCCTAGTATATATAAAGCTTGTTCGGAACAAGTCAAGTAAATGTTTCCCATCAAGATTCTCACACTTCATCAAAACTTCAGGTTTCCTACCAACCATGTAATTGAAAAACTCAAGGATTAAAGATTGAAGGGTACGCGTATTATTGGCTTTAAACTCTTCAAACAACTTTTGTAGAACAAAAAACGGGATTTGGTTCTCTATTCTCAAAAGATCTCTATTCAAAATTGGATAAATCCAACCCATTTTAAAGATGGGATCATGTTGGTGAGTGGAAACCAACTTCCCGAGTTTTCTAAACAATTCAATCAAGAAAACACCATCAAGGACCATCATTTTAGCTAGATCATTAGGACCATGATCAATAGACTCCGAGTAGCATTCTCGAATTTTATCATCCATTGGCGCTATAATATTCATAAAGAAACCAAGTGGCTTACCTGTTCTCGTAATCATATCAACGAGGAGCCTCCCTTTATGTTCTTGAATCATCTCAAGATCCTTGTTGCCATAGTGGTACGGGCCGATGGACACAATTTGAGGTTGGTATGCTTCTTTGTGTAATTCAACTAGAGTTCGAGGGACTCTAAATATGCAACAAGAACTCTTGCCAGCTGATTTGTTGAGTAACTTTGGTGGCTTTTCTATTTCAGTCATCATGACTTTCACTTCTTCTTCATCTATTGTGATAGCATGGCTTTGATTCATGTTTGTGGTCATTTTTGAATTGATTTGGTGCTTGGAAGTGAAAAAATGGACTGAATGAAAAAAGTCAATATCTTAAGGATTTCATTGTTTCTTCTGTGCTTCCTTTCACCATTGTTTATCAACAACTTGAAGGGTTTTGCGTGTTGGGCATTCAACTATTTCCTTTCAATTTCATATACAAGTTGTTTTTCTTTGTATTTATATTTTCGTTTAATTTTTTAACATTTACTGACTCAAACTATATTTGTATATTTGTGTATAAATTATAGCCACAAACCTAAATATGTAACGACAATCAAATTTTTACATACACTAAATTTTGGTATTTTACTAATATAACTCGTTATAACATAAGTAAATAAGTTCATGTTATCACGTTTTATATTTTATAGTTGGACGGGTATTGATAATTTTTACCTTTTTGCCAATTGTAATAACATGGTTTTGATCCATATTTTGGTGTAAGGAGTAGTAAGTAGTTTCACTTTTTATCTGCATCCTATCCTTTAAATTTTGAGTGTAAGAGTTTTCATAAAATAAAGAATAATTAAAGCGTTTGAGATATTTTTGTATATTTAAAAAGTTGCAAATGTGACGATAAATAAATGATAGAGAGAAATATAACGATAAATATATAAAAAGTATTATCTGCCTATATTCTAATAAAGTAAAATAATTTATGACAAATGTCAGTTTGTGGTTAGTCCTCACAATTTTTTTCCATCCAACACTAATATATGTCATAGATAAATAATTATTCACTTTCATTTTACACTCAATTTATATTATATTTATAACATGATTAAATTATTCACTTTTTTTAAACTCTTTTTATATTAGATCTGTACACTTTTATAAAAATAAATATTTACATATTATACTACTATACATAGGGGTGTACAGGGACCGGACCGAACCGGACGAGAGCATGTCCGTGTCCGTCCGTTAAGCTTTTGACGGACCAACGAACGGTTCACGAACACTCTACCGAACGAAAATTCATGTCCGTGACCGTCCATTAAGAAATTGAGTTTGTCCGTGTCCGTCCATGTCCGTCCATTAATATTTTAAACGGACGTTAACGGACAATAATGGGCAAACGAACACTAATTGACATTAATGGACAAACAATCATGTGAACATTAATGGACAACGAACACTAATGGACAAATATAAATGGTTGCATATTGACACCAAGCATATATCTAAACAACTTCACATACAAATTAGGAATTACACCATATAACATCCAAATATACTTAACACTTAATATATTAACATAAAGTGGATCACTATAATATAAGAGACATCAAACATGTGTAGTAATATAAAAGTGTTATTAATAACACTAGAAATTCTGCAGTTAAATTACGATACTGGATAGATATAAACACTAACGATACCTGACGGACATTACCGGACGTAATCGGACGAACGTTACCGGACGTTCACGAACACTATCGAACGGACTTGGCCCTTGTCCGTGTTCGTCCGTTAAGCTTACCGAACGAAATTTTTGTGTCCATGTCCGGTTCGTTTATTAAACAGGTCGAACGGACGCCCGGACGTCCGCCGGACGTCCGGTTCGCTTACAGCCCTAACTATACATTGTTAGAATATATTTCACAACAAACTTGATGAAATCTAAAAATAAAATAAAAAACCGTGTTTGTTAAATATTGAAAAGAATATAGTTTTAAATGTTATCATTAACATATTATACTATGTATAACATTTAAAACTATGTATTACGAATTAATTTTTTTAATTATGCTTAAAATTTGATCCTATTTTAAAAATAAATCCATTTATCTATTGGTTTTTTTGTACATTATCATATAATGATATAAATTTATAAATTATAAATATATGATTTAAATCAATCTGTTTTTTTTCTATTAATTTAGTAAATTATACATATATGTGTTAAATTGTAAGGATATTATATATCAATTACTTTCAGTCAAATATAATAAAGTTTATCATATTTAGTTTCTTCATTCTTGGGCTTTTTTATCAAGGATTGTTTCGGGTTTTTTTGTGATCTTAAATTTGATTATTACGGGTTAAAAGTCGGTAACCAGATCGTTTGATACAAATTAACTACATTTGGCTCAAATTTGTTATGGGTAAAAAAGGGTAATCTGAATAATTTTAAAATTTTGAGAATGCAAATAGATTTATTGTCAAACTTGTTACAGATTCAAAGTTTTGACTTGAAAATGTAAAACAAATAAAGTTAGAATTTTAAATGTGATTAGGTTTCAAATTATTTTTAATTAAATTTTTGTAAACAGTCAAAAGACTCAGGATTTTACACATTGAATATTTTTTCCATGACTTTTAAGTTTTAATAAAAAATAACAAACACTTTTGTTGTGTCACCTCCAGGCCATCAATGATTCTAACTTTTATCAAATTAGAAACATTTGTGTCAGTGTTAATTTTTACTTGAATGGCGATCAAAATATTGTATGTGAAGCATGTGGTACAAATTTATGCTCAAGTTAAGCAAAACATTCACAAACTGTGTTTTTTTGTCAATTGACAAAGTTGAGAAGCTCCTCAAACTTCGTCAAAATCTTTTTTATGGTGTAGCGCAAAACTATTATTATATGAGCAATATTCTTCGAAATTGGTTCATAAATAAATTTTCTTTCAATTATATATATATATATATATATATATATATATATATATATATATGATACTGAGAATAAATTTCAACAAATAATGTGTTTTTGGTATGATTTTGCACGTACATTGTTTTTTTATTAAGTTTGCTTTTTTTTGAAAAAAATCATTTTGTGATATAAATAAAATCAATTTATGTATAATGATTAAATGTAATACATTAATCTATATACATTATGTATTGTTTTATTATAGTTTAATTAATTAGATCATCTAGTGTCTTACACGGGCTCTAAAACTAGTTTATTTATATAACTAAACAAAAAGAGACGCATAATATTTATTCATTTTATTTTTTTTAAGTTATTGTAAGTAGAAAAGAGAAAATGTAAATAAAAAACATATAATTTTTTTGTGTAACTTTTTGGTTATATAGATAGATGTGCACAAAAAACCCGAACCTGAAATTAGACCCGAAATAAAAACCCGGAACCGGTTTTTTTAATACTCGAACCCGTACCCGTAGGTATGCATTTCGGTACTAAAACCCGAACCCGAACCGGATCCGATTTGTATCCAGTAATACCCGAAAACCCGAACCGGTACCATACTCGAAACCGGGTATTTCCAATACTCGAATCGGGTATATCAAATGCCCAATGTATGTTCGAAAAATATCTTAAAATACCCGAAAAATACCCCTAAAAATGCATGATTTTAAAAAATTCAATTTAAACTCAAAAAATACCCGAAAAAAAGCTTGAAAAACCCCCACAAATAGGGTTTTTTTAGTATCCGAAAATAGGGTATTCAAATATCCAATTTTAGAATACCCGGTTATATATCCGACCCGAACTCGATGCATATGGTATGTTTTTAGAGACAAAACCCAGAAACGAACCCGACCCGATTATAACCACTACCCGATTTTTCAATACCGGTCATACCCAAACCCGATTCTATACTTGAACCCGAGTATTTGAACAACCCGATTTGTACACCTCTATATAATATAGATGCCGTATTCTAATCTACCTGTTTTTTAATGCAAATTTGGGCCTTCAACTTTTCTCTGCAATTTAATATACAAATTTGGTCTACCCACTCCAGAAACCACCATCATAGGTGAATAAATTATTTGGTCCAACCTTAAACCCCTATTATTTTTTTGTGTAACATGCGAGATTATAATCCAAAACCAACTCTCTTTTAATATACTTTTATAACCAAAAAAACTAAAAACAAAACAGCATCAAAACGTCCATTCATTTTGCAACAAAACTTCCCCTGGTGTACAATGTCAAGAATGATCTTGCCAAACCAAAAAACACAATACATCTTAAAAACAAATTAAAATCAAAATTGACCAAAACCAAACTTAGTATACCCCAATCACCAACACTAGCACATCTCAAATCTAGGATCGGTTGCCACCTTTCTTGCCCTTCTTAAAGTTAGGCTTCGAATTCGCTTGCAGTGTTGCTGCTTGTCCACCTTTCTTTCCACCTGGTTAAGAACATACGTTAAGTTCTTTCAAAGTCAACAGAAGTCAACTAAGCAGACAATCAAATTAATACCTGATTTTTGTGGTGTGTTAGACTTTCCATTTTGAGGATTGTTTGGTTTTCCATTTTGAGGAGTGTTTGGTTTTCCTTTCTTAGCAGAAGCCGGCGCAGACTCAGCAGGTCTCTTCACAGGCTTCACAACAACCTGTCAAGACATAACATCAAGAAAGTCTCAAAATCTAACTAAAGAAGCTAAGTAAAGTAACATTTAACAACATATTAGAGCAAATTAACAACTAAAGAGATTCGACAACAATAAAAATAGGAAAAAGTTAATACCTTTTCTTCTTCTTCTTCAGACTCATCTTCTTCCATGGAGTCATCAGAATCATCACCGTCTTCATCATCCGAGTCATCTTCAGAATCTTCAGAATCATCTTCAGATTCTACCTTCTCAGGTACTTTCTTCAATGATGCCTTTGGCTTTTCTTGAAGATCGCCTGATCATTATTAATAACAATAAGAAACATAACACCAATCCAACAATAAAACATAATTCCAAAATGAAAAAAGATTTACAAACTGTAACAAAAGTTATACCATTAGCATTGAAGTTAAGTGCCTCTTCTTCATCATCAGATGAACCTGTAAAAACACAAGTGATTATACAACTTTAGTAAAATGAACAAAAGAAATAAATAACAAACCGTATATTTTGTTTCTAAAATAAGACTCACCAAAATAAGAATCATCACCCATAGTGGATCAAAGAAAAACACTACGGTTAAGGAAGCAAAATAATCATTAAACAAGTGGTAATCAACATAATTAGAAAAAACACATAATGCAAAACAAGCAAGTGACAAAGGATATTCAACTGGATTATCAGCAATGTATCCACAAAAGTAGACACTTCCATCTTTCCAGCCATGAGACAGCTCCAAATCTTGCTCAAATACCAAATCAAATATGATTTGAGGTACATGCTCCGACGATAGCGTCCCGACAACAAACTTTCTGTCATTGATGTTAACTTTCACAGGGACATTCTCCACTTTCTTCCCATTCTTCACCTCTCCTAATGCAACCTTTGTAAAAAAATAGAGTCAATTTTATTTAAAACCCCAAATGAATATAAAGTAGTAATAAACATGATCCAGGTCCTAGCTCATTAACTAGCTTAAAATCAAATTAAAATATTCATTGAGCTCAAATATGATGATCCATTGAACCCAAAACAAACGATATAAAACATAAACAAATTAATTCAACAAAAATTTCATTAATAGACTTAAAATTTCAAAAGTTAAAGAAAAGGAATAATATTTCATTTAAAAATTAAGTATAAAGTATTAAAAATAAAATAAACCAATACTTTATATAAATATAAACACTTATGAGTTATGACAAGTAGTAGCAATGAAACTAACACCTGAAATTTTAATAAAAATATGAACATGTATAAAATAATAACAATAAAACTGAAACCTAACTCTTTAATATAAATATGAGCATATAAAAGCAACACATTAGAAAGTGAAACCTAAATAGTTAGGTTTTAGTTTCAAAAGTATTACTTAAAAATGCTCATATCTATTAAGCAATATAGGTTTCAAATACTTAGCTACAAATTCATACCCGTTCATATTTATATAAAAGAATTAGGTTTCAACTACATCGCGTTAGTAAATAGTAAACTAACTCAATCGACAATCAAAATGAGCAAAAGTTGAATCAGATGAAGTATTCATACCTGAGAAATGTGAAGAAGCTTAAGGTCTTCAACGGTAACCTTAAGGGTTTCATTAGGCTTAACCTCAACACCTGAAACACCCAACAAATTTCAATTAAAAACGTGACAGAAATAGGTGAAATTGATATAAGAGGATGAAGCTTACCCCAGAATTCCATTGCAAATGAGAGAGATTGAAGGAAGAGATGTGTGTATTGTATTGTATTGTATTGTATTGTTAAGTGGAGATGAAGGCGGAGTGAGGAATAAGTGGGTTTGAAAGAAGGGTTAAATAGGCTCACTGTTTAGACTTTAGGGTTTATCATAGGGTTTTGTTGGGGACCTGATAGGCTGATGGTTCATTTTATTGGGTTTGGGCCGCTTGTATTGGGCTTTCTCCGGGTTTCAAAACTCAGTTTGATTTGTTAAACAACAAATATTATAGACTAGAGGTGGGGGAAAAAACCCGGTTTAAATATCCGATCATATCCGTAATTGGTTCCTACTCAACCTGCCTTTTGACTTTTATTGACCATACCTGAAACCGAATCCTGAAAATGCCTGATTTCCCCACCTCTAACTTAGACAGGCAAAAGCAAAACCAGTGTTCTAAAAATCGGGTTTTTACTCGTACCGGATTGGATTAAAAAAATAGTACAACTGGTTGTTGTACCGGGAAGTACAACCGGGTTGAATAGTTTGCCTTGTAATTTGATATGATTACAATTTCAACTCAAAAAATAAACTAAAAGCATAAGATTCCATAATAAAATACAACCTAAAAGTAATATATAACCAAAATATAATACAAAAACACTCTTTTTAGAAAATAACTCAGTATACTCATTTCAATGTTATTCACTATGTCAAAAGTAACTTTTTTAAAAATATAGGCCGCAAAATATCGAAAATCTATTGGGCTATTAACCGGTACTTTAGAAAAAAATCGTCGGTTTGATGTTTTAGAAAAAAAGCATAAAAATACCGGGCTAAAATACCGGTCTGATATGCGAAACCCGGTAATGTCGGTTCAACGGGTCGACACGAACCGATATTTAAAACATTGGGCAAAACAAACTCAAATGTTTGAATTTGGGTCAATATGAATAGTTATAACGATTTGATTGGAATTTTAGTCCTCGTTGTCAATTACTTTCTAGGTGAGTTCAACGGAGTATAATGAGTGAATCGTCTTATACAATTGCGAGCAAGAATGAGCCGATGAAAGGTAAACGCGGGTCAAAATGAGCGGTCCTAGGGTAGTCCTAGAAAATTCGTAAGAATTTCAGGGACCATAAAGAGTGAAAGAAAAAGAAGAAAAAAAAGAACCCCTAAAATATAAAGTCAACTCATATATGAAAATGAAAAACATCAAAGACATGAAAAATTAAAATAAAAATCAAATATGAGATTAAATGATTAGTAGTGTGTGTTCCTTCAGTCAATATTCGATCGTCAACGCCCGATTAAATCAATGTTGATCATCGATGTCCCTGACTGTTGCTTCTACCCTTGGCCTTCGATCATCCCACTTCTTGTCTCCCATGCCCTTTTTTTATTCGGTCTTAAAATTACAATTTAATAGGCTAATGGTTTATAGGTATAGTTGGTTACTTGGACAAATGGCTGAAATGAGTTTAATTGAAACTACATTTGAACGTGCCTAAACTAAATCAGTGTTAATTGGTTATTGAGTTCTAAAATCAAATTTGATTTTTAAAATTTATTATTTTCTTATATATAACATGAATTTAGAAGAATATCAGGCTAGAAACCGAGCCTTGGACGGTTGCTCACCTCTCATATTCCTTGAGGTGGCTACGTCTCCTTAAATCTTGAATCCTAGGTCTGGCTAGGATTCATGTTACGACTTACGAGTTAGAACAACTTCAGATCAAAACCGGTTAATTCAAAAAGGTTACTTCTCTACGGTGTGGAACTCCAAGATATTTTAAAGTTATTTAATGTAGTCAACTTCGAAGTTTAAGATATTTTAAAGTTAATTATTAATGTAGTGAAGCAGTAGTTTTGGAGTCATGACATGTTACTACAAATATCTAATTTCATCATGATTTGTTGACATAATATTAATTATGAAAGTGAAACATTGAACTAAAAATTAGAGATGCTGTAGAATTCAATTAGAGCATGAATTCCATCAATCTAAGCCAAACTGATCCACTTCTCTCGTTTCCTCCGAGCAGGTGGACGACGCCGTCATCCCACCATAGCCAATTCCAATTCCACCACTACTTCCGGCCTCTTGCTTAGGACAGAGAAAGAAATTACGTGAACCTAACTCATTCAATTTCTCGTCTGGAGATAATCCTGTCATAGTTGACAATTGACATTATTATTAACAGATCAGCAACAAATTCGGTCAACTAACATCACTAGCGTAAATTCAGATGCCGTACGGATTTTTCAATCAAAATGCAAAACGTACAGTGAAAATTTACGGGTGCAAACAAGTCATGCTGCTCATGCACTACTTGAAACCAAATGGATAAAAAGCTCGAAATTAAGAGCCTCAAATGAAGCTAGCTAACTTATTGAGACTTAGCTCGAACCTTGTATGGAAAGCTCGTATAGTCCCTTCATCAAGTCTGAACGATACTAGTGTAGATGCAAGTTTTACAACTTTTGAACTTCTATGTGTTAGTTAATTCATACTACAAAGCCGAGCTCTAGCTCATTTAACGTCTTCTCAAAATGTGCAAAGGTAAATAATCAAATATATATATATATATATAAATTAATTAATAATAACAAACAAGTCAAGCCAAGGCTAATGCCAATATAATTTTGACCCACAAAAAACTATGACGTATGGATTAGGGGTGCAAACAAGCCAAGCAGTTTGGTGAACTAACTGACAAAAAAGCTAAGCCAGTAAGCAGTTAATGTGGAAAAATATCGGATATCGGTCGATATATGAGATATCGGTAATTTTAATATCATGTAAAATTCATATATATAACAATCTAACACTAATAATTCAGTATAGTCTCATACCATTAACAAATAACCTTTTGCAAATTGCATAACACTAACAATCTTAGCAAGTAATAAATAATTAAGACTTAAAGCACTAACATTGAACACTAAAAGTTGATAATTAAGACTTAAAACACTAATCTTGTGAATATCAGTGATATACGGTCAAATATTAGTCCGATATCGGTCAAATATCGGTCAATATCGTCGATATTATCGATGCCGATATTCTGAACCGATATTTTGATTTATATATCGTCAAGGACCGATAACCGATATATCACCGATGTATCGGTTATATATCGGCGATATCCACTGCATAGCAAAAAAGCTTGAAACAAGCGTTAATCGTTGTGTATTTTTGTTTTTACAATTTATGAACTTTTATGCTAATAAATTCACACTACATAGCCAAGCTCAAATTTCGGCTCGTTTATTATTTTTCTCAAAATATATATAGAAAAACAATTAATAAATAATAAACCAGCTAAAAAATTCAACCGAAAGGCTTTGTATCCCGGTCTAAATTGAGACATGGAGTAAAATAAAAGGTATCGGTTAAAGCTAGAGTCGTTTGCAGCCCTAAGCAAAAGACAGCCTACTTTTTACGTAATTGATGGATCGTGATCGAAAATTTCTAACTGCGTGTAAGAATAAGGGTTAAACTTACTTTCTAAGCAAAATTGCGAGTAATGGAGGTCAAATCCGGGAGGATTAATCGTCGGAAACACCGGCCGTCTGCCTTCCTTGGAATACTGCCGTAGAGCGGCTGCAATTAGGTCACCAACCGTGGATTCCGGCGATATCAACACGTTCATAGGAACTAAGCTTCTTTGAACCGTCACTTTAAGCAATAACTTCGTCAGTTTCGGCCTCGTAAACTCCACGGCTATATCTTCAGCCACACGGCCGTTAAACGGCATCCATTTCTCCGTTAATCTCGCTTTCTTCGGACTGTTCTTCTTCGTCGTCATCGTATAATTGTTGAATTAAGTTTCCGTCACCGGTGAGGTTTGCGGTTAATTACTGCAACCATAACCTAGAGTAGAATGTGCATTTACATATTTGCGTGGATGAATATTATTGTAGGCGAACAGGAGGAGATATTTATTTGAGTTGCTAATTGCTTGAAACCGGATGTTGCAGGTCGTTGCCATCGTGAGGGGTGGTGGTGACCGGCAGTAGCCGGTTTTCTTAATGACATGTGTTATGTTGTGCATCAAGAAAAGTTGGAATGCACATAACGTGACTTACCAGCCAACGAATTTTTATTTTGAGAGGAAAATGAAGACACGTTAGAATTCACCAAACTTAACATAAAAATAGTAATAGGTATGTGTTATTCAAGCATCTACTTATTGGAAGTTAATCTTAAAATAGGTTATCGAGAAAGTTGAAAGGGTTAAATAGAAGTACTGTAGTGAGTTTATTTAGTATGATGAGAATATACTAGTTATTTAGCCTCTTAGAATGAGTTGTCTTGTTTTACAAGTTGTTAGTTAGCATATAAATAGATGGTTAGGGTTTATGTAATTTGCGAGAGTCAATCATTATAATAAAGAGAAAGAGTCGATCTTGGCTGTGATTAACCTTGTGTTCGTGTTCTTGTGCCTGATTTCCAACACACCTTGGTTATTCACATATCATTTGAGGCCTATAAAACTTGTATATAGCCTGACACAATATAAAACCTATACAAATCCGTATAGGGTATGTATATAGTGGTCGTATATGTTACAAAATACTGTCTAGCTCTTTGTTCTATTTGTACATTTATCGGTCACGTGTGGTCTTTACAAGTTGCATGGGCCTGTACAAACACCAGGAGTGTGACGTTTGTATATAACATTCATAGTAATAAAATCAAACTTTATAGTATTATGTATTTCATGTACAAACCGTCTAATAAATCTATATAAAGATTGGTCTGAGATGGACGATCAGTGCTAAAGTATATAAATAATGCGAGAAGAAAGAGAACTCATATATATTGTTTTAATCGTATTTGTTTAGATGAAACACTCGCTAATATGTTTTGGATACTCTACGAGCCGAGTACTATGAACTTTTGGGTAGATGGTTAGATCTGGTTTGATTTCTTTACAAATAACGATTAAAAAGTGGCATTTGCTTATTGGCTCTTTAACTTGAATGTAACTTTTTTTACAAAACCAATTTTCATAAGAGCATCCATAACAACAAACATCCACAAATCGTCACATAATAGCCGCATTATATTTCAACTTTTCTCAAAAACCCAAACTTTTTCTACAACAACAAACCTACACAAAACTCATTAAAATATATTAAAATTATATATATATATAATATATGTATATATGCATGTGAGAGAGAGAAAGAGAGTGGCCCTACAAACATGTCACCTTGTAAGTTTGTTGCAAGTTTGTATTCACAAACTCAACCTTCACAAACTTATCCTACAACAAGGAAAGTTTGTCACACAAGTTTATTTCTTTGCCACATAGATCTAAACCTAGAAAATTGAATATTGTTGTGGATGCTCTAATATAAAAAAGCAGATATTGTAGGTTGAGCTACAATTCACATACATTTTACACATATTTTTATAGGGGTGATTTCCGTATAAATAATTAGAGTAATTACAATTTTAAATTAGAGTAATTATGTTGTAAAAAATAAGTGTAATTAATTTAGTTCAAAAGTTATAGTGTAATAATAATTATCCTAGTTGTTAACGTAAAATCACTAGTTAGTTGTACACTTCTCTTAATAAAAATCATTTATATTTGATCCAAACCTTACTTTTATAACTCTCAACTTTTTAATCATACCTCTAAATCTGCATTATTGTTCATACAAGATCTGAATGCTCAATATTTACACACCTTAAGACCATTACGTTAAAGGCAATACCTCTATAAAATTTTCGAGACTTTACATGCTTATATTATAAATATTAATTTTCTCTCTTCTCTTTAGCTTTGTAAATATTTAATAATTTAATTATATTTATTAAAAGAACTTTGAAAATAATAGCATATTCTTTATTGCATTACCATTTTAATGAGGTGGTCAGGAGGTTTTTCTTACGATTTTCTTCCTGGAGGTCTCAAGTTCGAAGGATTACTTTAGAGTCATGATACAAAATATAAGTAATAGGAGAAACATAGATTTTGTGTTACATTTGACGTGCTTACATTTTTAATCTGGCCAAATGAAACAAACGCAGGACATTGAAACTGAAAGGTTACAAAGTGAAAGTAATCTAAATGTAACATGTTGTTAATTGTCGTGAACGAAAGGCATCAATATCCCTGTTATTCATTGTTGGCTTACAAGATGTTCGACTGGTCCAAAAGTTAAAAAATCCAATATGGTGTAGTGGGTGATTTACTAAATTAAAAGGCTTAAAAATTGATTTATCATTAATTTAAACATAATGGAGAAGATATTGTCTAAATTATTGATTATATGTATGCATAATGAGTACGCGTTAATCATAACTTAAATTAGAAAACTATAAACGTGATTGCTTTACAAATTGGTATATTTTGATGAATCATTGACCTATTTTAAATAATAATAAGTGAACCATAAATTTCGCCAATGAGATCCTACATGTGTAATGCGTTGATTGTTCTTAAGACAAACTGATTTTTGGAATAATTCCAGTCCAACAATTACTAGTTGTATGGCATGTTACATGACCATAACTAATAATAATAAGTAATAAAGTATTCGTAGACGGGTGAACTCGAAGGACATGAAAGGGGGGTACGGATGATCTCAAGAGTGGTTACGAAGGAGATCATAAAGTTAAAGGGTTAAGTTAATTACTCGAAGTTTAAGTTTTAGTTATGTTTATCCGTTTGTTTTATTTGAATTTTCAATTCATATTTGAAGCCTAGCAACAGTAGGAATTTGGGGTCCATATAAGATTATAAACCTATGTTTATTTGTTTTATGTTAATTATAAATTCATTTTCAATAATAAAAAAAATAGTCGACCAGCTGTGATCAATATTCATGCCATTGATATCTAACAATTTAACAATGGGTGTAAGTGCCTAACTATCTAAGCTCGTGTTCGTATAGTGACGAAAATGAAGATTTCAGTCTCCTTGAGGATGAAGAAGAAAAGCGTAAGTAAAGATTGAAAAGCTACAAATTTTGTATGGCTCAATTAATGGACCTTTGAAATCTAATCAATTTATAATCCAGACTTTTGGGCCAACAGAAGTTAAGTTTAATGGGTCGAGACGTATTATGTATTTATGTATTGGGTCAAACACTTATGTGGCTTGTTAAACCCAAGCTCATGGTTTAATTATCTTCACTCTCAAGTCTGTCTGTGAATGGGTTGATTGACATAAATGGCGTCAAAAAGCCGAAACAGAGAAGTAGTTATCAATAAAGCTCTTAAGCCGCAACTCGCGCAAGCTCCATTATTATTATAGCTCGTAAGCCGCAACTCGCGCAAGCTTCATTATTCTTACCGCTCGTAAGTCGCCTCGCGCGCAAGCTTCATTATTCTTACAGCTCGTAAGTCGCCTCGCGCGCAAGCTTCATTATTCTTACAGCTCGTAAGTCGCCTCGCGCGCAAGCTTCATTATTCTTACAGCTCCTAAGTCGCCTCGCGCGCAAGCTTCATTATTATTATAGCTCGTAAGGCGCCACGCGCGCATGCTTTATTATTCTTACAGCTCATAAGTCGCCACGCGCGCAAGCTTCATTATTATTATAGCTCGTAAGCCGCAACTCGCGCAAGCTTCATTATTCTTATAGCTCGTAAGTCGCCTCACGCGCAGGCTTTATTATTCTTACAACTCATAAGTCGCCACGCGCGCAAGCTTCATTATTATTATAGCTCGTAAGCCGCAACTTGCGCAATCTTCATTATTCTTATAGCTCGTAAGTCGCCTCACGCGCAGGCTTTATTATTCTTACAGCTCATAAGTCGCCTCGCGCGCAAGCTTCATTATTATTATTATAGCTCGTAAGCCGCAACTCGCGCAAGCCTTATTATTCTTATAGCTCGTAAGTCGCCTCGAGCGCAGGCTTTATTATTCTTATCTCGTAAGTCGCCTCGCGCGCAGTTTTTATTATTCTTATAGATCCGTAAGTCGCCTCGCGCGCAGGCTTTATTATTTTCATAAATCCGTAAGTCGCCTCGCGCGCAGGCCTTATTACTTTCATAACTCTCAAGCTGCCTCGAGCGCAAGTTATGTTACATTATTATCAAGATGCGCGCTCCATCTTTTGTCAGGCCTCGCGCCACTATGATGCCTGCTATATCTTATCTATGACAGGGCACCATCATTATCATAAGGACCGCAACATGTCACCATCATGGGAAAAACCTCCCAAAACTCAAAGACAATAAAGACAAGGCCGAAGGAAAGGGAAAAAACCGCCCCACGACCTAACACACCTCATAAAGTCCAGCGCTCCACCTAGACGCTTGCGCGCCCAGGAGCAACGCTGGACTTGGGGGGCTTGTAGGGGTATGGTGCTAAACCCGGTTTTACGACCCTAAATTTATTATGTTTGGCTTATTTTATTATATGGACTAATACAATGTTATTGGGCTGAGGGGGTTTTGTGGAGGTAACCCTAACTGGGCTAGGCCCATTAGGGTACCATGATGGTGGCCATGAGACTCTCTATATAAGGAGGTCTCCACCTCCTTATTAAAGGGTCATGCTCAATAAGAGCCGCCACCACTTTTTTGTGTCTGTAAACAAGAGATCCTCAGGATTTCTTAGCAGTCACCTCCACACCCCCAAAAAACCATTGCAGGTCTCAAGCAGCCGGAGAAGAAGATCAAGACGTGGTTCGTTCATCTCGAAAATCCGTGGAAACATCGTCATGGATCAGGTCAGATTCATTTCATGCTTCGACAATGAGTCATGTGAAACTGCCATTGGTGAGAGGTAGGTTCGGTCACTATCATGAGTGAAGTGGTCCAAAGTAAGGTCAATTTTTATACTCACTGTGTGACGATGGTAGACAAAACAACATCAACTCAAGTCAACCTTATCTACGTACTCTACAAATGTTTTCCGTTTTCCACATTTCACCCACTTATTTTTTTCTCTCTTTTATTTACAACTCTGACCTTACAATATAATATCTCTCGACTTCAACTTTTATAAGATCTTTTATTTGCTTACAGTCGTCACTAGAATGACAGTTAATAGTGTTTTCATCATTTAATATATAACATCTTACTTCTCATACCAGTCAATATTATCCGTTTTATATGTTCTTGAAATACCAACACTTGAGTTTGCTTAACCGTGAAGTGTTTTCTTCTCATCAACAACCACTGCGTTCAAAACACGTTGATAACATTTAAGACTGTACTTTCTTTAAAAGGCGTTATCTCTCCTTTGGACAAACAAATTTTTAATGAGGCAGTCACTTGTAGTCTTGTGGACATTACAATACGACGTGTGACTTGTTTAAAGGGTTGCGCTACATACTAATATATAAATTATTTTATAAGTATTAAATAAAACAAAACTCACGTAGCATTTCACTTGCTAACAATATTAATATAGGACGAGTGTGGATAGTTATTGGAGAATAGGAAAACAATTTTCTCAATTAATTTTAAATATAGAGGTTTTATTCTCAAAAGGTTTTTGCATATACTTTACTCTTTTCTTTCAAACTTCATATAATAAAAAACAAAAAAAATTATTTCATTTAATTAAGTATAACATTACTATATTTAAGTAATCAACCTTCTCTAAAATGTCTGATTCACAATGCTGCATCAAAACATGCTACAGCGGGGGCCAAAGCCGGCTCAACGCTTTTGGAGACTTAAAGCTTACTAAGGTGCTGTTTGTTTTTTAAGATAAAAATTGTCTGCAATCTGATTTCATCTGATTTAATGTTTGCAACTGAAGATGTGGTCTGAAGGTCTGCAATCTGAAAATATAAGACTATTTGTTTAATAAACTGGATATTGTCTGCATAAGCTGAAAATTAGTTACATGTCATATATATCACAGTAGATAGAAGTCATTTAACGTTTGTACGCTGCTAAAATAATTGTTAGTGGTGTATGAACTATGGAAGTGAGTGGTGGTAGACGATCGTGGTAGGTGGTGAACGGTGGGTGGTGGTGATGGACGGTTGTGGTGGTGGGTGGTAGGCCGTGATGGTGGCCGACAATGGGTGGTGGTGGTGATGAACGGTGGGTGGTGGACTATGGTGGTGGATGGTTGTGGCGGGTGGTGGTGGTGGATGGTGGTGGCGGCGGACGGTGGGTGGTGGCGGTGGCGGTGGCGGGTGGTGTTGGATGGTGGTGGCGACGGACGGTGGGTGGTGGTGGTGGTGGTAGTGGACGGTGGTTGTGGCAGACGGGGGTGGTGGTGATGGACGGTGGTGGTGGTGGGTGACGGACGGTGGGTGGTGGTGGCGGCGGACGATGGTGGTGGGTGGTGGTGGTGGTGGCGGACGGTGGTGGTGGTGGGTGGTGGTGGTGGCGGCGGATGGTGGATGGTGGCGGGTGGTGGGTGGTGGTGGTGTTGGACATTGGGTGTTGGTATTTGGTATGATGTTAAGAAGTGTGAACATGTGTGAAGATGATGAAAAAATCTTATTTTTGAAGACCATAAAAGCAATTTTCAGATTTTTTTTTCTAAAAAACAAACAGTCTTCAAGAGCTTATTTCTACGCGCCCACAGACATAGGCTCCTTACAGACCTTATAAGCAAAAACAAACACAACCTAAATTGTTGGGGGCCTTTTTCAAAATGATTTGATTTAAACCCTCCTCCTTTTCCCGGGCTTGGGACCGGCAATAATAAACTAAAAAGCTTATAGTTGATGGGGTTAAAAAAAATTGTTATTATTATTATTAGTATTAATTTTGTGTATAAATAAACTTACACAAAACTTACTTTTCTTGCTTTACTTGATGCAAATTGTTTAATCAAATATTCATAATTAAGTTCTTCTAAAAAAATCTTTTTCAATTGACAAAATAACTAAACCATTTATATCATTAATTTATTATTTATTTAATATAAAAGATTAGGCAGACGTTCAGCAAAAAACATAAGTAATATAATTATTATTTTTTTAATGAGAAAATAGGCGCCCAAATATAGTGGAGGCCTCAAGCTTGGGCTTGGGCTCCATATATAGTCCAGCCGGCCCTGGCGGGGGCTTCTAACCATTTCCATGGTGCGTTAAATTCATTGTTGCAATGAGTTTCAACAAAGTTCCCCCTCCCTATTAACTGTATGTCTAATCATTACGACAATACATCCAACATAAATATACTGTTGTGAAACATCTGTGTACTAGAATGGACGCAATTATCTCTCGTTCTAAAAATACACATGCCACGTATTCTACACGTGCTACAGAAAATATGTTTTTTCAGTTTGATGGTCTACCTGTTTCGAATTTCTATATGCATATGCATACATGCTCATTACTTTAAAATTAACTAAAGTTGTAAAACATATACCAAAAGGCTGTTTCCTCTTGGATAAATCATGTCAAAGTGCCCAAATTTAATAGACGTTATTTGGGCTTTTTTACACCCATATTACGTAGCCTAGCCCACTTGGTCCAACTTTAAGCAATCAAACTCATATCATGATACCTTTGTCCAGTTTAGAGGTGCATGGGTTGGATACTGAACCCGATCTTTACGACCGGTTTAAGTGAGCCCGATTTCAACTAAAACCAAACAAAAGAGTTGAAATCAGGTTGTTACCTTATACTTTATAGCTGGTTTGAATCTTGACAAACCTAATCGAACCACTTAAAACTTGGTTTTAAATAGGCAAAACCCGAAATTTTTCCCTCAAAAACCGGTAAAGTCAACGCTAAGTCATAGTTTAGGTTAAGAAAATCTTACCTTGGTGCAAGTACACGTATTTTAAGATGCATAAACCCTGGAATTTTACACTCTATAAAGATTGAACCTTCGACCTCCTATTTTACACCCTAACCATCTTACTACCCCACCTAAGTGGGAATGACAACCAAAAAACAAAAACAAAAACAAAAAGAACAAACAAAAACTCTCTTACTTAATAGACTTATGACTAGTTTATTTTGATTCAGATAAGAAAAAATTGCGTACACTTTTATTGAACTCTATTAAAATTATTTCAATTTGACCCGTCCTTATAGGCATCTTGCTTGAGGTTCTTTTTAAAAAAATGGCCTTTTAGATAAAAAAAATAAAAATGATATAAATGGTCCATTTAAGTTAGAGTTATTATTATAAAATTTGTAAACTTAAAAGGGTCAATATAAGTAATCACCACCAACCATCATTGTTGTAGGCATCACCACCATTTACTAGTCGTCCAAATCTGGCCCGTCCATTTTCTCATGCTTAGTTTTATAAACTATACAATTATATTGATGAAGTTGGTGTGACTCGGGATTTTGAAGTAGGTAAGCATAATATTATATGTATAAGGAAATATAATTATTATCATTTGATGATGATGTTAGCTATTGGAGTCACCAACCTTTTGAAGACATTGTTGAGGAGCATCCCATTTGGTTTATATTGGTTGGTGTGATGTTATGTTACCATTTGTTTAGTTCACATTGTTACAGGACATATAGAATATGTGAGATTGTATAAACTTATTTATTAGTTTTATGACGTCATTATCTATAACTATATTATAGCATAAGACCCACCGTAGTGGGGCGCCGTCTACCTCGAAAGCGCCCGATAGCTTCGGGAACACGTCCCCGGGATGCTATGGGCGCTTTGAAGGGGGTGGGCACTTCATACACAGCGCCGGGTGGGGGGGGGGATGTGATTTGTGTGTTCTTTTTTGTTTATTTTGATAATAAAATTTAATAATAAATAATAATAATAAGGTAATGATTTGAATGGACCCTATTCACCATATACACGCATTTTAGCAAAAAAAAACCCATATGCCGATGTGACGTCACATATCGCATAACGCTTACAAAGAGGTTTCATCGACTACACATGTATAAGTGTGAACAAGAATAATATTTAAGAAAATGAATGTTGATTCTTTGGAAAAACCATAACCACAAGTGTGGGTGGGGTGGTTGATCTTATTATTAAATACTAGTATACACTATATATAAATTCGATGACTTTGGTTTGGCCTTATATAGTTATATCTTGTTAGAAGAATGATACAATGTACTTATGGGAATTAAATATATATAGCTATAACATTTTGAATTCCCTATGAAAAGTATAAAATAAAACATGGATCGAGTAGACAGACTATCTAAAAGTTGTATTTCGATTTTCAACTCAACAACTGCTTGGGAGTGTAGTCTATATAATGACATAAATGAAATTTGTACTATAGTCTTAGACAACAGAATGATTAGAGCGAAATAGAGATCGTTATGTTTGTATGCATCCTCTATGGCTGAAAATCATATTATATGTATGATAACAAAGCGACAATTAGTTAATTTGACATGAACAAACGAATGGCTAGCTGCTACAAACGGTGTTGTCATTGGCATGTAAAGTCGGGCCAGGGTCACTTCGACTTAGACTAACATATCTTTCACAACACCTAATCCATACCACAACTTAACCTAAATCCTCTATTGTCTTTTCTAAATTTCAATTAAATAAAATGGTTGATAATATTTAATTGCACTTGAACCAACTTGAGGACTTCATTCGAGCTATAGGAGTTACGTGTTGGGTTGCACGTTTTAATGTATTGATGTTAATGGTTTGGTTATTTCTGATTCAACCTTATAATGATAGATATATTGTCTATTTTCTTAATGTTTGAAATGCTTATAAAGTTTGAATATAAACATGTCTTCATTTCAATGATAACAAGAATCAATCACACGTAAATATATTATTGTCGGCTATTTTGAAATCAAGACAATGAATATAAGTCTGCTTTTGAGTTCCGTGTTAGTATGCACTACTCTTGAATTCTTTGAGTTTGTTTTTGGTATGTTTTTCAAATTAGGAAAATTGGTTTTAAATACTTCAAACTTGGCTGGTGATGGTCCCAACTAAAGGGGTATTTTTTTTACAGTCTGCGACTAACGGATTACTAACTCCGTTAGTATGATGCTGAGTTGTGAGTTGGCCATCCTAGCTGTTAAAAACCATATGACGTGGAACGCTTACGTGGCTGTGAACTCTTTATAAACATTAGGTGACATCGTAGAACATAATCATAACCCTAAAATCACCCAATTGAGCAACTGAAGAACCCTAAATGATAAGAATTGTCAACTGATGCAATTAGGTCAAACAGTCAACTCAATATCTCAATCTCTAATCCGTTACAAAACCTAATCGCACTTGAAACTCGAGCTGTACGGACGATCTACGAGACGAATCGGTGATATCAACCGGATCTGACGCCGGAGATTCGTTGGAGGTTGCAGCATCAGACGAGTTTGTTGTAACTGATTTGTCCATGGATTGTGACGGAGGTGCGGTGTTGTCGTTGGCAGAAGCCGTCGCCACCGCCATAGCATGGAAGTTGTTACCTAATGTTTAGGGTTATGATTTTGTTCAACGATGTCAACCAATGTTTATAAAGAGTTCACAACCACGTAAGCGTTCCACGCCATATGGTTTTTAACACTAAGGATTGCCAACTCAGCATCATACTAACGGAGTTAGTAATCCGTTTGTCGAGAACTGTTAAAAACAAGTACCCCTTTAGTTGGAATCATCACCAACCAAGTGTAAAGTTGAGCATGTTATTTGTCAATACATCATAGTTTGGAGTATTTAAAAGCAATTTTCCTTCAAATTATGAAAACCTGTTAAGGGACCGTCAATGAAATTTGTCATAATAGTGAAAAAATAGAAGTTAATCTAATTAATAAAGTTTTTAAATTAAACACTTATACGTACATTATATCATCTATGCATGAGTTTGAAAAATGTTTATTGCTTATTGACATTTTCAAAAAACCATTTTAAAAAAGCCAGGATTTAATTGGGGCTTTTGAAAAATTGCATTTTATTTTTTTAACCATCTCAAAAAGCCAAAATAAAAAAGATTTTTATGATTAACAAACACATTTTAACTTATAGACTTTTTAAAAACACCGATAAGCCAATAATTATTTTTCAAACTCAATCCCAAACATGCTCTAAAGTTAAATCTTTCGTTAAAAAATATGACTTATTAAGCAAGTTATATAAAACCTAAAAGTATTCTCAAGAGGTATATTACACGAACTATTTTACATATTATTAAATCTTGAAAAAATGTATTTTATTCTAAAAAAAATGGTTGTGGAAATAGTGACGAGAAAGAGGATTTACCGACGGAAATGGCAAATATCTACCAACCGCCTACGAGAATTGCCGCCATTGGCACTTTCTCACCTAACCCCTTTGCCCTATTTTTATTTATTTTATTATTAACCCATAATTAGTATCTATATAAAATTATAAACAAGGAATTTATAACCATAATCCAAATCATGTTCACATTTGAGTAAAAACTATAGCCATTAACCTCTAATAGCATCGTTTTATGATAGAAAATCAATGAACTATTTAGGGCTAAACTTGTCTACATGGAATATTAAATTATTAAAATTAACTCGATTTTGTTAGCCATGACCCTTAGGGTTATAGCTAAAAGTTTAGTTATGGATCTGTAAGGCGTCAATTGATGACACTAGCTAAATCATGGCACGTATTTAATATCAAATAAATCGACACGAAATAAACAGGATAAAAACGGGTCAACATGCATTAAACGTGAAATTTTCAAGTTGGTTTAAGTTGACATGATTATAGTTTAATAATATTAAGAAAAATCAAAATTTTCCTTATACTTACACAACTTAGCGTTCATCAAACCCAGACTATAATCTATAGAAAAAAAACACTAATTAAAAAATAATAATAATATGTTGACAGCCGACATCTCTAAGTTTTAGTTTGGGGCTTTGAGTAAATAAATTTCTGAGCGTTTGACGATGTTCGAAGTTCTACAATGAGGTATAGTGAGCTCTTATAGTATTCACTCTATTAGTGTAGTTATTCTTTAATTGCATTAGTTGTAATGTCTTAGAACTCTTTATCATACCATAGTTAGGAGTTGTAACCACTCACCACTATATTCATTTGAGATAACGAGAATACAAAACACATACATACATTTTAGATCATTTGCATGATTTTTAAAACAAATTGTCCTCGCTGACTATCGACCTTTATCTACGATTATATCACGTGAATGGCACTTTTCTATCTTTACTCGGCTTCCTCTAGATGGCCTCTTTTATATCAGTGTACTATGGGTGCTCTCCAATATCTTTTCATAACACGACCTTAGATTGCTTTAGCAGTCAACAAGGTGCCTATGTATCAACATGACCTACTAATAGTTTATGGGTTATTTTGTGTTGCCATCATCAAGAGTTCCGTCTCTCATGGGATGACTATTTGGAGATCAACTACCCTTGCTATGCATGCTTATTTTTATGTTGATTGGACTGGACGCCCCAATTATCGTCGATTACTACAAGTTATTGTGTCATTCTTGGACCATACCTCACAAGTTGGAGTTTTAAGAAACAACATACCATTGCCCAATCATTCAATCTTGTATAAAGCTTAGTATCATGCTTTTGCTCACACTGTATTGAGCTTCGTTAGATTACATTCGCTTTATATGACCTACATATTATACCCTTCCTTGTCCACTTAGACTATGTTGTGACAATATTGACACCACATATTTAAAAGACAACATGTATTTCATTAGTGTACTTTGATTTGCTTTTCATTTGATATATGGTTCTTGCTAAGCCTCTTATTGTTCGTTATGTGCCTCCTATTGCTTAGATTGTTGATATTTTGATCCCAAGGTTGTCATCTACTTGTATTTTGAACTTTTAGGTCCAAGCTTCACATTGTTTAGTTCGTTTAGCTTGAGCGGGGAATTTAGTGTAAATATATCGTATTGCATTGGCTATGTAGTTTGTCGTTGTCTCTTAGAACTCCTATCATATTAATATTTTTATAACAACAAATGTTATTATCATTTTTGTTAAACTCTTAACATTTTGTAGTCTCTATCTTATCAAACTCCTATCATACTATAATAAGAGATTTCACAATTGTATTCAATTGAGATAGAAAATACAAATATACACATACCATTTTCTAATACTATCTAGGTCACTGAAACGTGTTTCTCTTCTCTTTATTTTTTAGTTCAATTAAAAACAAATGACTCTCCTCTCTACATACAATTATGAGAGAGAGAGAGAGAGAGAGAGTAGTCATACCAGTTAATAGTAAGGTAAAGTAGTCATGGTTTAAAAGCTTCACAAAACTTTTGATAACAGTTAATGAAAGAACTAAAAGTGTTACAAAAAAGTGACTTGAGACCTGTTATACGACTTGAGACCTCTAAGTATAACTTTACTTAAAACTAAAATAGTAATAACGCCATACCACGTATACCAAGAAACAAACACTTCAAATTATTGAGTTTTTGTTTATGAGCCGTAAAAAACTATGGCCGAACATGAATGGCCAAAACATGATCATAACACAACAATTGTGCTTCTTAATATTATTCAGTGGGTGAACCAGAATTGTTTAGTCAGAGATGGTCATTATAAAATTATAATTTTAATTGAGTACAATGAATAAGTCCGACTCATATATAAAAAAAACTCAATGCTATCTATAATAAGCTGACATATTTCAGTAAAGTTATGTGTAGTGGAGGACTAAAAAACTGGGTTACATTTTGCCAGCCACATTTTTTAATTTATTATTATTATTTTCATCACACATTAGCGGCAAATCTATATACCCCCACACCACTCCACTTATCGCCGAGAGGGGGTGTTGTTGTAGGCCCTTATCACCTAGAAAAACCAACTTATCGTCCACTATGTTCACTCTAAAGTGGCCTCCCCTGATTCCGCCCCACTTTCATCTATGTATGGTGGTTAATAAAGCGTTTTCTTATAAATGTACTGTATTATTTATGATTTTACTGTTTTAGGTTACAACATTGCGTCACTCACCTCTATTTCTACCATTTGTATGACGTGTGTTTCTAGATGTAAAGACATCAAGAGAAGAAATAAAAGTTCAACCCCAATAAAGAAAGAATAAATGGTGGCATTTGACTTGGATATTCATAAAATTATAGCCGCATAGTCGCTTTTGAAGAATATGTGACCGTGCAGCCTAGTTAACCCTCTTTTGTAGAAAAAACTATATTAAACTCATTTGATAATATGATTTATATACCAATTCCACCCTAAGGTCATATGTAGTGGGGCTTGGTTTTAGACGATTTGGGGGCGACATTAGGCGCGAACAGCAAGGGGTGAAAATTTGTTTTTTTGGTGTAATGATGTAGGGAATACAAATTGAACCCATATCTTTTTTTATTATTTTCTTTTTATAATTACACTAAACAAATAAAAATCAATTTATTTAAATAATTAAATAAAAATGCATTAAAATTAGAAAGAAATACAAAAAAATACATAAAACTAAAAAAAACACCAATAATAAAAATAAATTATAATAAAAAAAACACACCACAACAAAATACATATAAAAATACAAATAAATAAACTAATATATTCGTCTTCATCTTCGTCTTCGTCCTCGTCCTCGTCCTCGTATTCGTCCTCGTCTTCGACCTCAACGGGACGATTATCCCACATGTGTTGAACCAAACCCGTCTTCAGTTGGTTATGTATATCACTTGATGTGAGCTGGTGAATGTTATACGTTCGTTGGTCTTGGGTTAGTGCAGGGAACTGTTCTAGAACGTTTCCTGGTATATAGTGTTGACATATTGTTTTTCCCTCGTCTTCTAAAATCACAATATGCAATATGATACATGTATACATGGCATCGCTCATTTTTGCCATCGTCTATACGCGACATGGGTTTTTCACATAATGCCAACGTGTTTTCAAATACCCGAAACACCTCTCGATATCCTTTCGCAGGGACTCTAGCTTCTTCTTAAAGTATTCTCTTTTTTCTCCGATCGGGTCTTGAAACGTTTTGACGATGATCGAGTACTCTGGATATATCCCATCACCCAAATAGTATTCGTGACGATAGAAGGTATCGTTGGCATAAAACGGTAAGGCCGGTATGCTACGGCTGATGTAATACTCTAGCACGGGTGACGCATTGAGAACGTTTATGTCGTTGTTGGACCCGACTGAGCCGAAGTAGGCTGACCAAATCCAGAGGTCGTGTGAACAAATGGCTTGAACACTAACCGTTGGCACTCTATGGTCACCACGAGTGTAGTGACCTCGCCATGCGGTTGGACAGTTGGCCCACTCCCAGTGCATGCAATCTATACTCCCGATCATGCCTGGAAAAGAATGTTTGCTTTCGTGTACATCGTATATGCAAGTCAGGTCATTTGAGGTTGGTATCCTCAGATAACGACGAGAGTATAATTGTATTATTCATATACAAATAAATTATTAAAAAATATTTATATTAAAAACAATAATTAATACAAACAATTTAAATTTTACCGATGCAAAAATTCTCCAACGAGTCTCTCGTCGTTTTCTCAGCCATCTTTAAATACTCGTCGTTGATGTTGGTCGTGTTACCGTATGCGAGGATGCGTAGAGCCGAAGTACACTTTTGGATGGCGGAGAATCCTAAATATCCTGTTGCGTCGGGTTTCTGTTGAAAATATTCATACTCCCGCTCCATATCTCCACCGATGCGCAAAAATAACCGCTTAGACATCCGAAAACGACGTCGAAACATAGCGTGGTTATATGTAGGTGTGTCGTTGAAGCAATCCTTCAACAAACAATCGTTCGCTTGCTTACAATCCCGAATGATATATGACCGTCTACGTGGTGGCGAATAGATAGTAGAGCCGGACACTATGTTATTGGCGACGGCCCGAACCGCGTTCGTGACCTTTAAATGCTCTTCCGCCACTCGTGATGAATTTGATGAATTCTTTGACTCTCCTTGATTGCTTGATCCCAAATCTCGGCAGAATTCGTGGAATCCGGGGAACTTATTGAGTTTGAAGAAGTATGAAATGATGAAAATGATTGGTATTTTTATGTTTGAGTTTGTGTATGATATTGTGAAAATGGTTTAATTGGTGTGATATTTATATTATGTTTTTAATTTATTTTTTTTAAATTTAACCGTTATCCAACGGTGATAATAATATTATATTATTATTTTTTTCTTTATTCCGGCGACAATAACACCTCGCCCCATTTCGCCCCAATATCGCGGGGGGGGGGGGGGGGGGGGTTCCTTGCTTTCGTCGCCCCTTTTCGTCCAATCTCACGCCCCACTACGCCAAGCCTAAAACATGGATTGAAAGTAACTTTTCTATGACAAAACAAAAATGTGTTTTTAGATTGACTGCTTATAAGGAAAATAAGAGCTTTTGACTATAAATATCATACCCACTTAGAACAACTAATTTGTCCCACCAATGTTCTCATGGAATGATAGGCTATCTCCACTTAGAGCAACTAATATATCCAACCAATTTTCTTGTGAAATGATCGGTTATCGAATTAGCCGTCTTGAGACTCTATTGGATAGATCGGTCGAAAAATAATTTAAAAACCAGATAGTGTTGTAAATTTAAAATTTAAATATGCAACGAATTAAAAATAAAACATAACAATATTTCTTTTGGTGTTAACTTACAATATTAGTAAAATATAAAATGAGTTTTTCAATATACTATATGTCTTTAGATCAAACTTTTTAAATGGTTAAAATTAAGATGGTATGAACATAATATTAAAACCAATGTGTCCGGGTCCCGATGCAAGTGCCTAACCGATCTAATTGGCCGATGTTAGGGGTGTTCAAGAAATCCGAAATCCGAATAAAACCGAAACCCATATAACCGATCCGAATTCTTATTCGGATTCGGATATGGAATTTCAAAAAACGAATTATTCGGATACCCGTTTAATACAAATAAAAAACATGTTTTTAGTGATATTTTTCGGTTTGGTATATTAGTTAGACTATTATTTGTAGTTTAAACTTTAAATTTGTGTTAAGAGTAATTCGTATTTTACGGTTTGTATGTTTATTGTGATTCTAAACTATTAAATGTTATGAACAAAAAAAATAGGAAAATTTGTTAGGCTATTTCGGATTATTCAGATAATTTCGGTTTTTTCGGATATTATCAGAATCCGATCCGAATTGAATTCGGATAGATTCGGATCGGATAGGAATATTCCTAATCGGATCGGATTTCGGATAGGGTCCAAAAATTCTCAAATCCAAATAACCCGAACCGAATAACCCGAATAATCCGTTATCCGATCCGATGAACACCCCTAGCCGATGTAGTTCTAAAAACACTTTATCTCACATCTAATTTGTTATTTCTCAGCTCAAATCTTTTTTATTTAGTTGCATTGTGCTAAGTAATGATATGGTATCCTAATATTGATCATCGGTACCTATATACACTTCTTGACCTGAACTATAAAAATATTTATTTTCCCATGCCTTTACAATTAGCGAAGGTCAAGATCGCACTCCTCATGGTTATAGTCTTATAGATGATTAGATCAAGCTTCAATTGTACAATAGCTTAATCCCATGCTAAATACATTTATCTTTATTTTCAGTATCGACACTTTAATCCATCAAAACTAGCAAGAGGTGTTTTTTACGTTCCTCTTTTCACAATTACATCTAAATCAACTCTTATCTTTGATGATAGACTCCTTAACCAATATCTTATCGCATGTCATCACCCCATTGAGTCTTTTTATGCCCTAAAAACGCTTGTTTGATAAAACGTGTGAAGCTTCAAAACATCTTGGTTGGCATTTTTTAAGCTAACTTTTCACTTAAAAGTAAAAAATACATATTTCTTTCTTCTATGTTTTTTTAATGGAAACATTCCTAAAATGTCCATTTTTAATAATTTGGTTTAGATTTTGTCTATAACCATTATAAATTCTTCAAATGTTTATGATTAATAACGTCAGATCATCTCTTAAACATGTCAGGCTCACTTATTTTAAACCAATAGCTACTTGCCATTAATAAATTAATAAGTTAAGATCCGATGGTATATCTGTGAGGCTGACATTATATACCATCTTCCGGCGGCATATAAGTAAGGTCGAGGTTTAAAATAAGTAAGTCTAAAGAAGTTCAATGAAGAGCCAAGAATATTAGTAATAAATATTTAAGAAATATATGATGATAGATAAAAGCTTAACCACATTGCTTAAAATAAACCAGGAATTTCCTTTTCTTAATCTAGTTGTATTGAAAATGACAACACATGATTGAGCACACGTGTAAATATATATATTTCAATTTTTAAAAAGAGTTTGGCTATTTTGGTGGTTGGTAACTTTGTAATTTGTATTCACATTGTCACAAGTAAATACAGTAATAAACAAACAACAAATAACGTATTATGAAAATGGGGGTTTAAACTTACTTTTATAATAACATATAAATATAAATGTAATGACGTCATAATTCCATCCCATTAGTCTTCTCTTGAAGGTGACCACGGGGTCATGTCCATAGGGTAACTACCTAACACCCTCAAGAAAGACGTGAACTCCTGAACCTCCGCTAAAGCATTCTGAGCCCTAACGTCCGCCATCGAAGCTTCAAAATCCACATAAAACATGTACTCAAAATGCTTAGCCGTTCCAACATTCGCATCATCCACAAGCCTAATCGGACGGTTCCGGTGAGGCCTACTTTCAATCTTCGTCAAACTAATATTCCTAAACGCAAAAGCGGACAACACTTTAAACAACACGGACGTCCCTTTATCATGAGCAAACACGATACTCGTCTTAAACGGACGGTCCGTACGCGGAATGATCGGTTCACGTGCCAGCATCACAAACCGCGTGATGTTACTCGAATCGTCCTGGATTCCGTCGGCTAGGATGTTCAGATTGTAAAGCTCGGCGGCGCGTGCGGATGCTATCGCCGCCGTATCACGGAGGTTATTCGCCGCCACGAACTCAGCCGCTCCGGCGGTATCGTCAACGGCTTCACGTGTCACGTTTAATCCGAGTTTCGTTAACGTTAACTCGCACTGAGATAGTGCTTGTGGATGACTAATCACACGGTTGAGATACTCTTTCCGTACGCCTGGTAAGGCCAACAGACAGTGGTGCACCGGAAGCTGGACTTCTCCGACGATGTGAAGTCGGTGCCGGAGAAGTAAGTCATAATTCCGGTGAATACTTCCACCTAACGAGTTTTCAACTGGTAAAACTGCACGATCTGCAATCCAAAGCTCAACGGCTTGAAATGCGACTTCAAACTGGTCACACGGAATGGCTTCACACTCCGGATAAGCTTTACCGGCGGCGGCTTCGCTGTACGCGCCTGGAACGCCTTGGTAGGCCACACGCAGCGTGGAGCCGTGCATCGGCGCCGGTGAAAGGTCAGTTATCGTTAACGGTTTTGGTATTTTGTCAACCGGTACCAGATCCAGCGTCTTGTGGCCGTTTACTACGGTTATGTTATCCGCACCGCCGGTTTTCTCGGTGTTCTGTTGCTGTGAAACAACTTTACTTGCGAGGATTGCACATGAGCTTTTCCAATCGGTGCGGTTATTATTATTATTATTATTATTATTATTATTATTATTATTATTATTATTACTGGTTGGTGGTGATACGGCTGGATTGGTTTTAGCCGAGTCGAAACGGCTGGCGGCTGATAGAACGGTGAAGGTGAGTTGGTGACGGGGGTTAGCTAACGGTAACGGTGACGGCGTTCGCATTATTGACTTGATGTTAATTGTTGAAGATGGAGCTAACGACTGCATCTTTTGAAGTTGTTTGTTTTTTAAAGCTTGGTTAATTTGAGGGCCAAGCTGAGCAATGGAAATGAGAGGATGGGGTTTATATATTGGGAAAAAGAAACCGAGTTGCAGACTTGAAAAGGTCAATCTCATACCTACCACTCTCAATTATACGTCACCAATAATTTCTTTATAAAATTATTGTTTTTGTTAAACAGCAAAAGTGCACTGCCAGTTAGGGGTGTGTATGAGTCGATTTGGAGCGGTTTTGAGCCAAACCTATAACTGATACGTCGGTTAATGGATAACCATAACCATAACCGACCCGTTATGACGGTTATGGTTAATTGGTTTTGTAGGTAAGTGAGTCGGTTAACCATAACAAAAAAAAATTAATTTAGCTTAAAAGTTTGGTACCATTTATTACAAAAAAACCATAATCTAACAAAGTATATAATCGTTAATATTAATACCAAATATTCAAAAAAAAAAGAATGAAATTATATAATCCAACAATGAAATTCAACTTAATTTGATAAAATCGTTGAACCAAAAACATCAAAATGATATAATCCAACAACATGTTTGGTGGAAGTTAATCTCAAGCATATCGTTGGTTAAATAAATGGGTCGGTTCGGTTATGGTGGTTTTGGAACTATATTTAACCAAAACCGTGTATTTGACGTTTTTAAATTTCATTAAACCGACCCACCGGTTATGTCGGTTATTGTTTAAAATCGGTTCGGTTAAATAGTTATGACTGTTAAGTTGCTCACCCCTACTGCCAGCTGGCCTAACCTAGCTCTACGGAGTCTTAAGCGTTTCAAAGTTGTCTCCAGATTCAGAGAAAACTACCACTGCATTCTCTGGTTTAAAATACAAGAAAAAGAAATGATAAGATTGGATAGAGGAAGAAAGGAAAAGAAATTACATACTTAAAAGACATTCTCGAGTTAAAATAAAAGAAAAGAAAAGAAAGTGTTTATTACATTCTTGGGTTAAATTGGAAGGAAAAGATAGGAAAAAAATTTGTAACTTTACAATTATGTCCTCATAGCAACATGGAAAATAGAATTAAGATAGAGTAAATTGGTAATATGGTAATGTGATATAAACTTTCCTTCACAATCCGGCCATATATGGCAGGAAAGTTTTGAAGGAAAAAATGCTTAATTTTACTTCCATTCTCTTTCTTTTCTTTTAATGAAAAAACTCAATAATGAATAAAGAAAAATTTTCTTATCTTTTCTTTTCCAATCTCTTAAATAAAAAACTCAAGAATGCAGTGTACATGTTTGAAGACCACTGATGGTAAAACCCGAAAGACCATCGAACTAGAGATCACAAAAATCTTAGTTTTTTCTTCGTTAAGCCTCTCATGTCCCTTAAAGTGTTGTCTGTAAAGATTGAAGTTAAACCTTTATTAAAAAACTGACGTTGGAAATGGCATTGTATTTTAAATAATTAAATAATTATTTTTGGAATATTAAAGTTTATACGAAGGGCCTGGATTTGGAAAGCGTGTTTAGCGATTATTTCTTTGAAAGGTTATAGTATTTTTTTAACGTATTTTTAATTAATTAAAAGGTATGGTTAAAAGACATGTTTTCTTGAATTTGTTAATTAAGTCGTAGACAAAACTATTAATTACTTCAGAACTTGTCTTTTGAATTAAATAAAAAAGGTAACATATTTTTTATCATGAAATTATTTATGAAAATATTTAGTAATGGTTTGGTTGTTCATCACTTCATTGTTGTAACATTTATTTCATTCACATACAAATAGTGTTCACACGTGACCTCTTTGTTGGTTGGTAGTAGAGGTGTTCAAAAAAACCGGTTACGGAACCGGTTTGGCCGGTTCAACCGGAAACCGGTTTTTTAAAAACCGGTTTTTTTAAAAACCGGTTTGACCGGTTTACGTAACCGGTTTACGTATCGGTTATACGTTTTGGAGCCAAAACCGGTTTTATAACCGGTTTTTTTTATAACCGGTTTTTTTTAATAACCGGTTATTAAAAAACCGGTTAACCGGTTTTTAAAATAACCGGTTTATTACCGTTATAAAAAAAACCGGTTAACCGGTTTTTTAATAACCGGTTAACCGGTTAAACCGGTTTTCGAACGTTACCAAACGGCTTTATAGCCGTTTTTTTTTTTTTTTGACCGTTTTTTAGCCGTTTTTTTTTTGTTTTTTTACCATTTTACCCCCACAAACATCTATATATAGTTTAGGTTGGGTATTGGTTAGATCACACTTGATTATACAACTCCAAACGCTCTAAACGTTTATTTCATACGCGATTATACAACTCCAAACGCTCTTCTTTCGTAGTCGTTTATTTCATACTCGAGTATACCACTCTTAATTCGTAGTCGATTATCATGGCCTCCCAAAGTGCTGCTTCATCGGTCAACATGGGTGCCTCGAACACGGGAGAAACCGTCGTTCGGGTCATCCCCACGAAACGAAACCAAGATATTTGGCAACATTTCGACCTATGCGAAATGTCTAACGGAACCCAAAAAGCTAGATGCAAACATTGTTTGAAGTTTTATAACAAAGAAGCAAACTCCAGTTTAAGAGCTCATGTAGAAAAGCCCTCTTGCAAGGTCTTGAAGGACGAATCCGGAAGTAGTTCGCAGCCGGAGATGACGAATCAAGGAACGGTGTTTACGTACGACCTTGAAGCGGTACGTCAACAGTTTGGCAACTTTGTGATTCAACAATCACTTCCTTTCAACCACTTCGACAACCCTCAATTCACGGAGATGATGCAAAAGTATGTTCAACCACGCTACCAACACGTAAGTCGTTCGACCCTTAGAAGAGATTGTCTTAAAGCATGGAAAAACGCTAAATCCGAACTAATTTCATACTTTTCAAACTTACAAACTGGTGTGAACTTAATAACGGATGTGTGGTCGGTACCTAATGGTTCGCCCGACTCATACATTTGTGTGACGGCTCATTGGGTTGACCCCCGGTCGTGGCAAATGATGAAACGAACCGTTGCGTTTCAATTGTTTGATTACCCGCACACGGGTAGAAATATTTTTAAACTCTTGGATAAAGTCATTCGACAATACAAGATTGAAGATAAAATCTTTTCAATATCGTTGGAAGGTATGGTGGTACCAACTTTGTGAAACACATGACTCCGGATGAATTTAGAAGTCTTGATATGCTGGCTTGGTGGAGAGGTAAGGAGGATGAGTTTCCGATCCTCGCCGCCATGGCCAAAGATTTACTAACGGTCCAAGCTTCCACGGTAGCTTCGGAGTCTGCTTTTTCTGTTTCTGGCAGGGTTATATCGATTAGGAGGACTCGACTCACTCCACCAGCTGTAGAGATGTCGATTTGCTACAAGGATTACTTGGACTCTTTAGATAGGGCACAACATCAACGCTCACTCGAGGGGGAAATGGAGTATGAGGCGGCCTTGTATGAAGACGAGGTCAATCAAGGACACACTCAACCAATGACCGATGAAGAAGCCGCTTACGACGATTACCTAAGGAATAGCTCGGGATCGGGTAGCGAAGAAAATGAGTAACAAACATCAACTTGTTAATGTAATCGTGTCTAAGCATTCTTTAATGTTTGTATTTTTGAGTTACGAATATGCGATAACGATTTAATGTTTGTATTTTTAATGTAAAAGCTATAAATGAAAGTTATGTGTTTTTAATCTTCCAAGCAAAGAATGCTAACAACGAAACCCTAAACCCTAAACCCTAAAGCAAAAAAAAAAAAATAAAAAAAAAAAAAAAAAAAAACCGGTTAACCGGTTAGACCGGTTATTAAAAACCGGTTGTAAAAAAACCGGTTTAATAACCGGTTCTAACCGGTTTCTAAACCGGTCCAAACCGGTTTGGCCGGTTTGAGTTTTCATTGACAAAAACCGGTTAATAACCGGTCCGGTTATTAACCGAACCGGTTTTTTTCTGGATAAAAAAAACCGGTCCGGTTAATAACCGAACCGGTTTTTTCAAAAAAACCGATTTGTGCACCTCTAGTTGGTAGGGATAGTTTTATATATTTTTGATAAATTTTACGTAATAAAAATTTTAAACTAAATAATTAATACATGACAAGATATGAGATTAGTTTTAAAAATGTTAACATAAAACGGGAAGGTATTATCTTATCCGATTACCAAATGCACAGGTAACACATACAACCATAATTGTAAGTTATTTTTAAAATTTTCTTTTTATCTTTGGTATCCTAATTCGCTAATATTTTAGTTTGTTTTTTTTGTTGTTATGATAAACTTATATTAAAATGATAATTATAAGAAATGTATTTAGGTAATGCCCGATATTCGGTCCACTTCTCCAATACCCTTCTTGAAATTAACAAACTAATAGGTATATTCAATATCTAACATGTGTGCCCTATAATTGGCAGGTATATTTGATATTTGATGGATATGTGAAACTGTTTTATAATTTGATATGAGAATGAGATAATCAATACATATTTAAAAAGTGTAGTTGAGTAGTTTAGAACAAACATGAATAAAATAAAAAATTAAATAAAGTTTGTTTATAATAATAACATATAATGTTTTATTTTGAAGAATTTTTTAAATATGCTTTATTTATGCATTACAATATAACACTTTCACATATAATTAATATTTATATATATTAAGATTGTACATTAAGCTAAACAAGTAATTTATCGGTTTCTTCTGCCTGAATCACCCAACTTCCCCTGTCCCGAGCCATTGAAAACCCAAAATTGAATATTCCGAATAAGTTTAAAATGAATTCGATAACGTACAGCACTTTAAAAATTGTAAACATTAGTTGTTTTCAAGAAAAAGGCAAACGGGTCTGTTATGGTTGCGGTTGGTAGGGTGTAAGATGTAGATTATTCCACCTCGTCCCTTAATGGGACCACAACACCCCTAGCTTTCAAATATTTGTTACAAAGGTCCCCTCAACTTTGTTTGTTTCTTTATAACTTCTTTTCATTTTCTCGAAGGGGCTTCTAAAAAAGTTTTATGCATTTCCTATGGTAAATTAAACATTTAACTATTTAAATATATTAACCTTGCATCAAGTCGCGAAACTTGGATAAAGACGTTGGGGCTAAACTTAATACGTATATAAATATTCACAGACGGAGGGCAGATGGGGCTCGAATTTTTGTATAAATACAGATAAGTTTACATTACATATAAAACTATATTATTTTTGTTAACAATTATTGACGTAGGGATGAGCACGGTACCGTACCGGTACCGAAAATACCGATCCCAAAAATCGTGAAATCTTGGTACCGGTACTAATCGATACCGGCACCGATTTTCATAGATGTGTGATATGTATAAAGTAACTATAGCTAATTTATACCTATTTAATATTAAAAACATTTTAAAATTAAAAAAATTCACTTTTCACATGTGATTTTATAGATTCTAAAAGTAATAAAGATCTTTAAGATTCTCTAGATATTTAAGTTTATTTTCACTGAAAGGTGTGCATGAATTCGAAGAAAAAAAATCGATTCGAAACTAAAAAAACAAAACCGAAAAAACTAAACCAAATTAGAAACCAACTGTTTGGTTTTGAGTTTAATTAAAACCCGCAATATTGGTGCGGTTTTGCGTGTTGTGAATAACCGAAAAAACCGAACCGAACCGAAATAACCAAAATATTGAAAAAAACTGTAATAACCGAACCGAACCAAACCGTAATCATTAAAAACCGAACCGAAATAACCAAAAAATTTGAAAAAACCGTAATAACCTAACCGAACCAAACCGTTATCATTAAAACTGAACCGGCATATAACTTTTTGTTTAATTCTTCATGTGATTAATAATAATAATAACAAATAATATTACTCTATTAAATGTGTATTGCTTATGTTGAATTACTTTTTTGTTGAATCATTTATGTTTTATCCACTTGAATATTTTTTTGTATTTAAAGTTTACTATTGAATTTATAACATTTTATTTATATTTTTGAATGTAGACATCTTTTTAAGCTTTTAGTATTTTATACACAAATAAATAATATTTTGTTAATCATTATTTTTTTATAGAAAAATATTAAGCCCAATTCAATATCTTGGGTCAAACTTTTTTGGCCCAAAATATGAGTAGAAAAACCGAAAAAAACCGAATTCAAACACGAATTGAACTCGATAACCGAAAACCAAAAAACCAAAACGAACAATTTTGAAAAATCGAAAAACCGAAAATTTGGTTTTAGCCCAAAACCGCACCGAACCGGACCATGCCCAACCCTATTTTCACATGACCATGTACGTGTATCTATGTATTCCTTGATAGTTGATATATTTCGTTGTTAGAAGTTCTATGTATTCCTTGATATGTTTCGTTAGAAGTTATTAACAATATTTCCTTGTTGGTAGTTAAAAAAGAAAAAAAATCCTTGATATATTCACTGAGTAAATTGTATAAGAATTTCCAACTAGTTTTCTCCTCATTTTAATGAGATATTTATCGAATCTATCAGGAAAAAGAGGGTGAAATAAAGGAGAAACTATGGAAATTGTGAGAAAGGAAAATTCTGAGAAACTAAGTTCATACGACCAATTGCAAAAGGTGCTTTGATCAACACAGACTTTTTTTTTTCTGGATAAAATGTTTTTCAGATTTTCTTTTATTTACTAAAACTAAAAAAGTTCCTATTATAGGTGCATTATTGAAGTGCAATGAACAGTGTTATAACATATTGTAAACTAGGGTATAGACCCATGTGACACACGGGTGGAATAACATGTTACTAAACATAATTAAGTTAAAAAACAATTTAAAAAACATAATACTTTTTCAACGTTTCGTACCAAAATGTTATACATATACATTGTCTTTATATTAAAAGTTCAAAATTACAAGAAGTTAATTTAAACCAAACCACCAAAACACATTAACAAAATAACTAACCATGTTTTTTGATATTAAACCATCATTAACATCTTCAAAAAATATACTAAAAGAAACTCCCTTTTCCTAAAAAAGGGTTAAAAAATTATACCAAAAATTACACTAAATTAATAAATCACATTCATTACACTTTTTTCATGTGTTGCAAAACCCTTTCATTCATGCTAGCATGTTTGTTAATAATCATAAAGACATGTATACAAAACAATATGTACAAGAACACAACCAACCAACAAACAAACACGCTAACACATAAACATGATAACGATTGAACATATACATACCAACACACATTATATACACACACCAACACATTACACAATGTGAAAGTTTACTAAAGCAATGGACGACTCGCGACTTTAGAGTATGAGACTGTAACAACCGTATCACTCAATCATATCAACAAACTCAACAAAGTCAATAGTCTCCACCTCCTTTCTCTCCTAAAGTTACTCTAGTCAATATTCAAATTGAATATTCTAGTTTGTTGTAACTGTCCATTATTCTCTCCTTTGTTTTATTATTTATAGTATTGTAAATCATATTGTAAATCAATAGAGATTTCCTTCTTTCATGGTATCATCCTTACGACTCCTTTCCCTGTGATTATCATCATGACAACCACCACCAATGCTTCTTCTTCTTCATCCACCACTGTCGAAACCAAGCTCCCAATGGCCACTATTCTCCACATGCTTACCATCAAACTCTCTTCCACAAACTACCTCTATTGGAAAAATCAACTTCTACCTTTTCTAGCCAACCAAGAACTACTCGGCCATGTCGATGGCTCTATTCCTTCACCACCGAAGTCAATTATCGTCGCTTCTGTTGAGCAGCCTAACCCAGAGTTTACGGCTTGGTCGATCTCCGATCAACAGGCCATCCTTATTCTTAACTCCTCGCTAACAGAAGAGGCAGTTGCTGAAATCCTTGGCTTAACCACGGCTCGCCAAATCTGGACCGCCCTTGAAGCGGCCTACAGCAACACTTCTCTTGAACGGATGCATCTGCTCCGTGACAATCTTCGTCGTTTGACGAAGGGATCCTCAACCGTATCAGATTACGGTCGTCGTTTCAAAGCCATCTGTGATCAACTCTCCGCCATTGGCGAGCCTGTTAAAGACACTGATAAGACTCATTGGTTTCTTTGTGGTCTTGGTTCCACCTTTGAAAGTTGGTCCACTGCTATCCGCACCAAACGCGACCCGCTTCCCTTCCGTGATTTACTCACAAAAGCAGAAAGCCAGGAACAATTCCTCTTGGCTATTAATCCCCTAACCAATCCTCCCGAAGCCTTTGTTGCTCAAAATACTCCGACCCGATCCAACGGTTACTCCCAAAATCGTAACCTGAAGCGTGGCTCATCATCTGGGTCCTACGCTTGTGGCCAGTCATCGGGCTCCTCCTCTAATGGAACCCGTCGGCCTCCTCATTGCCAACTGTGCCGCACCAATGGACACTATGCGAACAAGTGTCCCAAACTTTCATCCTTCGTGGCCTCGACTTCCGGAAACGAAGACATTGCTCGTGCTTTTCACGCTCAATGTCATGTTCAAAACGAGGATGCTCCAGATTGTGCCGCCGACACTGGAGCAGATCGTCACATGACCGATGACACCGGTAATCTAACTTCCTTTTCTCCTTACAAAGGAGGGTCCTCGGTCACCTTTGGTAATGGTCAATCTTTACTCATTACTCACAAGGGTCATGTTTCATTAACCAAACATGTTAAATTAAATGATGTTTTGGTTGTTCCGTCCTTAACTCGAAACCTTCTTTCTATTAGCAAGTTGACAAATGATTTTCCCGTTGATGTTCTTTTTTCTAACTCTTTTTTTGTGATCCAGGACCGGAAAACAAGCCAACCTCTCGCTTAAGGTCGGTGTGAAAACGGTCTTTACGTGCTTCGGGATAAGTCTTTTGCTTTTGTTGCTTCTATTTCGTCTAATAAAGCCTCATTTGAGTTGTGGCACAATCGTTTGGGTCATGTTGCTTTTGACATTATTAATGTATTAAAAAGACTTGGTTATTTATCTTTTACATCTATTTTACCGAAGCCTACTTTATGTTCTCCTTGTCAACTTGCTAAATCACATAAATTGCCATTTACTATCAATGAAAAACGTGCTTCTTTTCCTCTAGATCTTGTTCATTGTGATCTATGGGGACCATCACCAATAACTAGTAAAGATGGTTTTAAAAACTATGTTGTGTTTGTGGATGACTTCTCTAGATTTTCTTGGTTGTATCCTCTTAAGCACAAAACCGATTTTTACTCGGTTCTTCAAACGTTTTTGCGTTTTGTTCAAAACCAACTTTCACGAAAAGTAAAGGTTTTCCAAAGTGATGGTGGCACGGAATTCGTCAACCAATATGTACGAATTTTTTTTGATGAAAATGGCACATTTCATCGTTTTTCAGGCCCGTATACCGCTCCTCAAAACGGTCGTGCCGAAAGGAAGCATCGACACATAGTAGAAATCGGGCTTGCTATGCTCTTCCATGCGAGTGGTCCTATCACTCATTGGATTGATGCCTTTAGCTCCGCCACTTACATAATAAATCGCTTGCCAACAAAAATTTTAAATGACAAGTCACCATTTGAAACTCTATTCTCTACAACTCCAAATTACTCAAACTTTCGTGTATTTGGGTGTCGTGTCTATCCATATTTACGTGACTATGCTCCGCATAAGCTTGCACCTAGAAGCATTCCTTGTATTTTTTTAGGATATGCTCCTCAATACAAAGGATACAAATTTTATTTCTTCTATATATTTTAATATATTATGTTTTAAAAAAACCCTACTTTACCATTGCAACGTGCTTAATTTTGTCGACGATTCAATGTAAATTTTATTTTATTTTGGGGTGTTTATGATAATGTACAAGTCAATTAAGCATAAGAGTACAACTCATATACGCACTTATAAACCTCAAATATAATTACAAATTTAACCCCTCAATTATATTCAACTCTTGTAAGTTTAATTAATAATTATCTTTCCACCCCCTTAAGTTCACCCATATATTCATCTATATTTTCTTTTTTCTTTGTTTTTCTTTTTATATCTTTGAATATATAAATTTTAATAAATTTCAACATTACAATCACGACGCATTTATTTTTGTTGACGTTCTGATTTAAGATTTACGAAATATATATGTGCATGGGATAAAATAAAATGATTTCGTGTCACTTTAAAAGAAGTATAAATTTTGGTGAGTTTCGATCATTTTGTTTTTTGTTGATTTTGGTCAATGATCAAGGACTTTGATAAGTCAAAACGCGTTCAAGTTATCACGGGTTGTAAGCCAAACGAGTTGGCTATGGGTGGACATTAAATCTTTGGTTGTTTATGAAGATTGCAAACACAAGTCTTGGGAAAGTTGATTTCACGGGCTGATCTGATCTACGACGTAAGTTGTGGGGTTGCGGGACCCCCTCCCCCGAAAAGTGAACCCCATGAGAAAAAAAATTATTGATTCGTCACTGGTTGATGTTTCATATACACACACAATGAAAGCTATGAAACCATTTTTTCGAGTTTTATTGTCTACTATATTCTTAAGAGAGGTACGCATATGTATTATTGTATTTTATGCTATCTCATTTAAAAGGTTTTTGAGAATTCAACTTATTTTTATATTTACTTACAGATGTCAACACAATGCTAAGCCTCACTTAATTGGTCTAGAAAAAAAAAGTACATTTGATTACATGTTCAAAAGGGAATATGTTTTTTTTAATCATTTGTTAATATTGGTTTGCTATTTGTTATCTTTATGATCAGTACATGTCTTGTAACTACTAAAAACGTTTAAACATATTGTCGTCGCCGCAGCATCGCGCGGGTTTACTGCTACTCAAAAGAAATATATTAACCCCTTAAAGTGTTAAACGTTAAGTTTGGATATGCTTTCTAATCGGATATTTTCGACTAATTATAACTTTTTTTTAATAAACATGTAATTGCATGTTGTCATCGCTTAGGTTTCTAACTATATATAAAATGTTATCGGTCGTTTAATATATTGGAGTCTAGAGGTGTACAAACCGGGTAATTATAATGGCACCGGGTTCGTGTATGATTGGGCATTAGAAAATCGGGTATTGAGTGAAATTGAGTAGGGTTTGGGTACGGGTATTGAAGAGAAAAACCATACCCTGTGTAGCGGGGTAGGGTATGATCGGGTTTAGGTATAACCAGTTTCGGGTATTTCCGTGTTTAAATATGGTACGGGGTATTGAGCTCAAAATAGATAATACTCTACGGGTAGGGCCGGATTCATGTTTTTTATATTGGGCATATCACCCACGATGGTTAATGATAAATGATACCAAATTAAAATCTAATTAATGACGGTGAAGGCCCAAGCCCGTTATAAACAAAGTGTCTGATAACTCATTCAACAATCCCACCATTTTTCTCTCTCTTTCCAAACAACCTAGCTCATTCTCGTTCTTGTTTTTTCATTTCAATTCACATCAATAATCATCAATGGCGGGATTTAAAAGACTGTTTTTTTCCTTGTGTTACATCTCATGACGCCGAAGAAGAAATAAATCCGCCGTCACCAGATCCCATCGGAGCCGAACTAGAACCAAAACCTAAACCCTAACTGCATTCTAATCACCAAACAAAACCCCCTCAAACGAAAATCGAAACTGTCAAACTCTGGCCGGGATTCCAATTCCAAGAAACCAAAAGCAGCCTCAAGGCCTAAGAAATCAGATTTCTTCTTTGATTCGTCGTCCTCGGGCTCTTCCCGATCTTCAAACGAGATACGATTGGACGTCGGTTTGTATCCCGTGCAATACCCACATCAAGTCTTCTCGGAAACCTTTGTTAAACATGACCGGAAACCCTCCCCACCCCAAAAACAACCTCTCGTCAAGTTCTTGGGTTAATATCGTTCATCAATGTATTGTGTTACGGTGGTATATACAATAATGGTGCGTCATGTCTACGGTGTGAGTTCCTTAGTTTCGTCAATGGTGGTGTCATGTTCCTCAATGGTGCTTGGGTTAGGGTGATGTCATCAATTCAACAGTGTATAAATTTTTGGTCAACAAAAAACCTGTATTGGGTATAACCGAATTATGGGTATTTTCGGGTTTAAATGTTGTATGAGTATTGAGCTCAAAATGCATAATGCCCTATGGGTAGGGCCATGTTCGAGTTTTTTTCTTGGGTCATGTTCCGGATAAAGGTTTTTCTGAACACTTTTATATTGGACTGCTGCTAATAACGAATCCATCGAATTAAGTTAAAAAAAAACTTGGGCCTATCTCCCCAAAGCTGAAAGAAAAAGAGACTATATTAAAACTTAATGATGTGTAATTGGGTTGTGATGAAGGCCCAAGCACACAAGTTGTTATAAACAGAGTAGCTCATTCCACAATCCCATACACGAAAAGTAAACCTTTTTAGCATAAACGTACCTTTGAGGTTTATGCTCGAGATTACTCGAATAGCCCAAAACCATATCAAACGAACTCCGATTTAGGTGATTCAAGTGGCCACCAAACCATCTTGCCAATATCTAAGAAGTAATATGCTCTAAGTCGCCGAAAACCACCGCCACAGTCACCGAAAAGCCCGAACAGTCTTCGAAAAACTTCTATTTTCACTGTTACGGTTATCTTGAAAACACTTGACTTCCCGACATCTCATAGAAGATCAGACTGGTGGAGATCTTTGTTTATATGCTAGGAACACTCTGTTAAAATTTAAGACCCACCTGACGATTAGATCTCAGAGAATCGTCGAGTCTTTATGGGTTGCTCATTCAAAAACGGGATTTGGGTGAAAGATATGGAGAGATGGAGGAGCGTGTGTTTTGTTGAGTAGGTGAAAGACGGAAAAAATGTGATCTAGGTTTTATGAAGGACTCTATATACTCCTTGGCTCATGGGCTAAGCCCATTTGTCTCTATTTCCATGTTTATTACAAGTCCATAATTTATTAAAGCCCACTTTCAACTTTAATAAACCTATACTAAGTGCATGTCTTTTACTCATATTAAATTAGATAAGAATTTCATAATATTAAATAATAAATCTTTTGTTTATCATTTATCGAACTATAGGATGTTACACCACCTCAAGTGTTCTCAAAATCCACCACCTCAAGTGTTCTCAAAATACTTCGTTAAAATGATTAGAAACCCTCCTAAAAAACCTCTAATCAAATTCTTGGCTAGATATTGGATGTGTTATGGTGTACTTTACAATGATGGTGGTTTTTGACACATGTCTATGGTGTATGTCTGTCCATTAAGTTCGTTCGTCAATGGTGGTTGTCTACTATATATAATGAATGAGCGAATGACCTCTTAAATTTTAAGAGGTATAAACACTATTGCATAAGTTACAATCTATAATGCATACAAATTTGAAAATGTAGGGGTAATATAGTATTTTTAGACATGATGTACTGTGACACTCGTCAATTTCAGGTTAACTCCGTTAACTCAAACTCCGTCAATTCAAACTTAAGATCACTTGATCTATAACGCACATTTCATTACATTTAAACTAGGGTTTAAATGACGCTTGACAATTACTACATGTGTAGTCTTTCGGGATTGCACCGAAACGCAAACGAGTTGACGCAAACCATTGGTGAATAAACGAAAAACATCAAAACAATAATTATGTGATAATTATGTGTTAGACTTATGTGTTATGTGATAACATGGTATAAAACGCTAACTCAAGATGCAAACGAGTTAATTTAAGCTAGAAAAGTAATACTAAAGAGTTGAGGGACCTATGTGTAACATGTTATTATTAATAATAATATTAAACCCTAACTCTCTCCTCTCTCTCTCTACCCGACGGCAGCCCCCCCTTCTCCCTTGCGATCGGCAGCCCACACACACACACACACACATATCACCTTGTTTTGATCTTGTTCTTCATAATCGGAGCATCCTACACTCGTTTCTAAGCATCTCTCACGTTTCCCTTGGTTGTTTCTGCGTTTTTAAGGTATAAACATGAAACCCTAACTTTGTAAATCATGTATTTAGTGTTTGCATGTGTAATTTTGATTAGATGATGATTGATTATGTGTTAGTTATTGATATTGATGATCATATGTGATTTTGAACGGTGAAAGATTATTGAATCATTGATGGTTTGTAAACCCTAGAGGGTTACTACTGATTTTTGTGATTAATTATGCTCGTTACATGTTTTGAGATATGTCGTATGCTTAGGATGCATGTTAGACGATTGTTTGTGCTTGCTGAGTTTTGACAGCAGTGATTGTTAAACTTGAACGACATGTAACTTGTTGAATATATAAGCAAACTGAGCTAATTATGAGTCTACAAGGTAGTACTCTGAGTCTAGTTTTCAGAAAGTCCAACCACGCCTAATTTGGAGGTGTTTTGGTTGCTCAAACGATTTAAATATGATTAAAGGTCAAAACTGGTTTTGGACAGATTGTAAGTTATGTTTAGACAACTGTAACTAATTGTTAATGTGGAAATTGGTTGAGGTTGTTAACACTACAGGGTACTATAATGAGTCTAGTTTCTATAAAGTCCAAGTTTGTAATTTTCGGACGAGTAAAAGTTAATCTTTATTATTTTACAAAACTGAAGTGCAAATCTGAATTGTGAGACCTGCTGTTAGGTTGTTTTGTAAATATCATATCTCATGAACTACATGACCAAATGGGTTGGTTCCACTTCTGGAAGTTAACTTGTTGAGTTAAGAACCTAACCCAATTGGTCTTGCATTAATTGGATTTTTCATTTAACGGGTATAACAAATAACATTCTGTTGGGCATGAATTTGACTGCTGTGAGTTTGTTGTAATGTTTTGATCATTATGAGTAAACTATGTAGAATAAAAATACAATAAAATATGTTCTGGAAACCTAACTCATGTATGTTTTTGTGATAATTTTTGGTAAATTAATTGAGATGCTATGATCTATTGGATAGAATAATCTTTCAAGTATAATTCTGTCTTGATGAAACTAGCTGCTAAACTATGTGAAAATACATGAAACGTGCTAATTGCTAGATAATTGTTATGTTTTGACCAAATTGCCCTTGCGGGGAATAATTGCTAGTAATGTACACCATTAACACTTGACACGTAAATAGTTGTTCACACACGTAACGTATCACTAATGTGCTTGTTGAGACACACACGACTCACAAACGAAACACGAAACGTATCTTGTGCATAGGTATTATGTGCCGAGTCTAGAGACTCGATAATAGTTCCGACACTTAGAAAATCTCCTTGTTGTTTTAGAACGCTAGTGAGAGTTTTCTGTGACGCGTATCACTTGGGTGACTTGTTTTTGGAATTCTTCGCAAACAGTGAGTTTCACGTTCCCCTTTTAACTCTTTTAAACGTTTTTCACTTGGGGGATAATACATACTCCGAAACGCTTTTAGATTTTGTTATTAGATTATATATCACTTGTAAAGGCTAAGTGGCAAACGAAACAACTGAAGTCCTACACATCGAACCGTTTAGTATTGGAAAATAGCGAGTCATTGTTGAGTAGTACTACTGGGTTTGACAAACCCCACCCAACGCTAAGCTCGACTGGAGGTCGAGTGGGTGTAATCTTGGCTAAACACATTACCATGGTCGGGATAGACCTGGTGGCAAGGCACATGATAAACAGTCAGCTTCGGTGTCGAACATTTAGTAATACTTGCTTTATAGGCTAGCTACCTATAGATATATAATTGATTTAACACTATCTGGTAACGCAAAATGCTAAACGCAAAACGCTAAACGCTTTATTTTATACAAACTTGTGAACTCACCAACCTCGTGTTAACACTTTTAGTATGTTATTCTCAGGTAGCCGAGGCGGGCACGCGGTATAGGATCATGCATTACTTTGAACGCTTATGTTTATTCAAACTCATTTTTAAACTGTTATTATTAATTGGGTTTTAAGTCGTCCGGCGTGACGCAACACTTGGTTTATGGTTTTACGCTTCCGCACTTATTTACACTTAAACGTTTACGTGGTTTGAAAACTTTATTTATGGTTTGATTATAACTAATGATTCCGATCCTGTTAGTTCACACCCTCTGACGGTAAAACTCCGTTAGTGGATTTTGAGGGTGTGACATGTACCGTTAAGAATATTTTAGTTTTGAATATATTTACAATTATGATCCTTTAACATCAACAAAACTTTGTTAATTTTATCAAGTAGTTACAAATAAACCCCTTTAACTTTACCCATTTATTTGACAAATTCATTTAAAATTTTTATTTCTTCTATATATTTTAATATATTATGTTTTAAAAAAACCCTACTTTACCATTGCAACGTGCTTAATTTTGTCGACGATTCAATGTAAATTTTATTTTATTTTGGGGTGTTTATGATAATGTACAAGTCAATTAAGCATAAGAGTACAACTCATATACGCACTTATAAACCTCAAATATAATTACAAATTTAACCCCTCAATTATATTCAACTCTTGTAAGTTTAATTAATAATTATCTTTCCACCCCCTTAAGTTCACCCATATATTCATCTATATTTTCTTTTTTCTTTGTTTTTCTTTTTATATCTTTGAATATATATAAATTTTAATAAATTTCAACATTACAATCACGACGCATTTATTTTTGTTGACGTTCTGATTTAAGATTTACGAAATATATATGTGCATGGGATAAAATAAAATGATTTCGTGTCACTTTAAAAGAAGTATAAATTTTGGTGAGTTTCGATCATTTTGTTTTTTGTTGATTTTGGTCAATGATCAAGGACTTTGATAAGTCAAAACGCGTTCAAGTTATCACGGGTTGTAAGCCAAACGAGTTGGCTATGGGTGGACATTAAATCTTTGGTTGTTTATGAAGATTGCAAACACGAGTCTTGGGAAAGTTGATTTCACGGGCTGATCTGATCTACGACGTAAGTTGTGGGGTTGCGGGACCCCCTCCCCCGAAAAGTGAACCCCATGAGAAAAAAAATTCTTGATTCGTCACTGGTTGATGTTTCATATACACACACAATGAAGGCTATGAAACCATTTTTTCGAGTTTTATTGTCTACTATATTCTTAAGAGAGGTACGCATATGTATTATTGTATTTTATGCTATCTCATTTAAAAGGTTTTTGAGAATTCAACTTATTTTTATATTTACTTACAGATGTCAACACAATGCTAAGCCTCACTCAATTGGTCTAGAAAAAAAAAGTACATTTGATTACATGTTCAAAAGGGAATATGTTTTTTTTAATCATTTGTTAATATTGGTTTGCTATTTGTTATCTTTATGATCAGTACATGTCTCGTAACTACTAAAAACGTTTAAACATATTGTCGTCGCCGCAGCATCGCGCGGGTTTACTGCTTGTATAATAATAAGACAAGTGTAATGTAACCTAAAACTACAAAACAAATTGAAATGGTTAAACTAAACTAGTGTTATCCGTTGTGGACAACCTAAAGAGTAAAGAGGATGATCACTATGAAACCTTATCGAACCGAACCGCATAGAGGGGCTTTTCTTAATTGATTAACTTGATTCTCGTTTTGGTTATGGTTTGGCTAAAACAGGGTGAAAACCTAGAAAGCAAACCACCTTATAGCCGGCTGTTCTAAAAATCGTTACTCGAAGTTGGCTCGTTAATAAACAAACCAAACTCAAGCCAAGGTAAAGTCATTCGTTTGATTCGTCTAACTAAGCCTAAGTTTTAATACTTAAAACTTATATGCCAATCTACTACTATAATAAAAGAATAACCACTTTTGACACTTGTCACTCTCTCAGCCCTTCTACCTTTTTCAAACCCGTTTTCATATATGGTTTGTTTCTTGGATTTATTGGATACCGCATGGGTTATTATCCGATCCAACAGGTCAGATCTCTTTCAGTTTAGAACCCCCTATCCCAAACACCACTGTAGATTTAGATCCAACTCCTCGCCACTGCCGATGTAGATCCAACTCCCAAACGCCATGACACCATTCCGCCATCGGACCACTGCCACTACCTCTACCGCAGCTCCTCCCACCGTCTACCGTAGCCCCTTCACTCCCTCCATAGCGTATGTTCGTTCTTCCTAAAACAAAAATTAGGGTTTGTACTTTGGTTTATAAGTTGAGATCGATTTTATTTTGATTTTGAGTCTTATACATTGTCTCACGCACACACTCCGCTCATCCGTACTAGAAGCTTCTATGTTAGCATTGTGTTATTAGTTTTAAAATGATCTTAATTTGTGAACGAGGAAGAAATTATCATAGTTTTGTTAGACTTTGCCAACAACTCAAATAACTAACTATGCAATATTTAATAAATCGTGTATTCACATGGATTTGTAGGACGTGTTCATTGCTTATGTGATTATAAGGCATCAACTAATTTTTATTTGTAACACCTGCTTACTCAATATATATTTTAATATTGAGGAAGAACACGACATTTGAACATCTTTATTGTAAACGTTAAATTTGCAAATTAATTCTTTGGTACATCATGTTTGCAAATTAATATCTTACTTCGTAGGTTGATTAGTGTTACCTTTCATAGAAAGTCAAAACAATGATGATAATTCTCATATGCCAAACAATTAACCAAACCTTTAAGCACAAAAAATGTAGATGAAGTATTAATAAAATAATGTTGTAATGAATTTTAGGCTATGATTAACTTGAGCTGTAACATATGCATGTTAGGTTTGAAAGTCTCTGCTTTTAAAGTCACTTATTAAGCATTACACATAGCGTGCTACAAATTTAATGTATTTAGTATTTCCTTACAATACTCATGAAGTTTGAGACACAACTTTTGTTGTTTCAATTTAGGCAAGCAAATGCGACTACAGTTTGTTGAGTGGGAGAAACATATTAATGGGATGATTGGTGCTGCTAAATATGGTGATCTTGCACCAATGTTCATTGATGGAAGCTATGACTTTGAAATGGTGAGTTTTCGTTGTATATGATCGAAGTTATTAGTTTTTATAATTGTTTGAAATATGTAGCTTTTAGTTTATGTTACATTTTGTAGGAGACATGTAACTTTCTTATCATAATGCAAGTTCATGTACTTTCTATTGTTATGGCGTTCTTAAACATCTTGATTTATTCAAGATGTTTTAAGAATCTGCTGCTATAATAAAAGAATACCCACTTTTGCCACTTATCACTCTCTCAACCCTTCTGCCTTTTTTAAACCCGTTTTCATATATGGTTTGTTTCTTGGATTTATTGGATACCACATGGGTTATTATCCGACCCAACAAGTCAGATCTCTTTCAGTTTAGAACCCCTATCCCAAACACCACTGTAGATTTAGATCCAACTCCTCGCCACTGCCGATGTAGATCCAACTCCCAAACGCCATGACACCATTCCGCCATCGGACCACTGTCACTACCGCTACCGCAGCTCCTCCCACCGTCTACCGTAGCCCCTTCACTCCCTCCACAGCGTATGTTCGTTCCTCCTAAAACAAAAATTAGGGTTTGTACTTTGGTTTATAAGTTGAGATCGAGTTTATTTTGACTTTGAGTCTTATACATTGTCTCACGCACACACTCCGCTCATCCGTACTAGAAGCTTCTATGTTAGCATTGTGTTATTAGTTTTAAAATGATCTTAATTTGTGAATGAGGAAGAAATTATCATAGTTTTGTTCGACTTTGCCAACAACTCAAATAACTAACTATGCAATATTCAATAAATCGTGTATTCACGTGGATTTGTAGGACGTGTTCATTGCTTATGTGATTATAAGGCATCAACTAATTTTTATGTGTAACACCTGCTTACTCACTTAATATATATTTTAATATTAAGGAAGAACACGACATTTGAACAACTTTATTGTAAAAGTTAAATTTGCAAATTAATTCCTTGGTACATCATGTTTGCAAATTACTATCTTACTTCATATGTTGATTAGTGTTACCTTTTATAGAAAGTCAAAACAATGATGATAATTCTCATATGCCAAACAATCAACCAAACCTTTAAGCACAAAAAATGTAGATGAAGTATTAATAAAATAATGTTGTAATGAATTTTAGGCTATGATTAACTTAAGCTGTAACATATGCATGTTAGGTTTGAAAGTCTCTGCTTATAAAGTTACTTATTAAGCATTCTACCTAGCGTGCTACAAATTTAATGTATATAGTTTTTCCTTACAATACTCATGAAGTTTGAGACACAACTTTTATTGTTTCGCATTAGGCAAGCAAATGCGACTGCATTGTTGAGTGGGAGAAAGATATTAATGGGATGATTGGTGCTGCTAAATATGGTGATCTTGCACCGATGTTCATTTATGGAAGCTATGACTTTGAAATGGTGGGTTTTCGTTGTATATGATCGAAGTTATTAGTTTTTATAATTGTTTGAAATATGTAGCTTTTAGTTTATGTTACATTTTGTAGGAGACATGTGACTTTCTTATCATAATGCAAGTTCATGTACTTTCTATTGTTATGGCGTTCTTAAACATCTTGATTTATTCAAGATGTTTTAAGAATCTACTGCTATAATAAAAGAATACCCACTTTTGCCACTTATCACTCTCTCAACCCTTCTGCCTTTTTTAAACCCGTTTTCATATATGGTTTGTTTCTTGGATTTATTGGATACCACATGGGTTATTATCCGACCCAACAAGTCAGATCTCTTTCAGTTTAGAACCCCTATCCCAAACACCACTGTAGATTTAGATCCAACTCCTCGCCACTGCCGATGTAGATCCAACTCCCAAACGCCATGACACCATTCCGCCATCGGACCACTGCCACTACCGCTACCGCAGCTCCTCCCACCGTCTACCGTAGCCCCTTCACTCCCTCCACAGCGTATGTTCGTTCCTCCTAAAACAAAAATTAGGGTTTGTACTTTGGTTTATAAGTTGAGATCGAGTTTATTTTGACTTTGAGTCTTATACATTGTTTCACGCACACACTCCGCTCATCCGTACTAGAAGCTTCTATGTTAGCATTGTGTTATTAGTTTTAAAATGATCTTAATTTGTGAATGAGGAAGAAATTATCATAGTTTTGTTCGACTTTGCCAACAACTCAAATAACTAACTATGCAATATTCAATAAATCGTGTATTCACGTGGATTTGTAGGACGTGTTCATTGCTTATGTGATTATAAGGCATCAACTAATTTTTATGTGTAACACCTGCTTACTCACTTAATATATATTTTAATATTAAGGAAGAACACGACATTTGAACAACTTTATTGTAAAAGTTAAATTTGCAAATTAATTCTTTGGTACATCATGTTTGCAAATTACTATCTTACTTCATATGTTGATTAGTGTTACCTTTTATAGAAAGTCAAAACAATGATGATAATTCTCATATGCCAAACAATCAACCAAACCTTTAAGCACAAAAAATGTAGATGAAGTATTAATAAAATAATGTTGTAATGAATTTTAGGCTATGATTAACTTAAGCTGTAACATATGCATGTTAGGTTTGAAAGTCTCTGCTTATAAAGTTACTTATTAAGCATTCTACCTAGCGTGCTACAAATTTAATGTATATAGTTTTTCCTTACAATACTCATGAAGTTTGAGACACAACTTTTATTGTTTCGCATTAGGCAAGCAAATGCGACTGCATTGTTGAGTGGGAGAAAGATATTAATGGGATGATTGGTGCTGCTAAATATGGTGATCTTGCACCGATGTTCATTTATGGAAGCTATGACTTTGAAATGGTGGGTTTTCGTTGTATATGATCGAAGTTATTAGTTTTTATAATTGTTTGAAATATGTAGCTTTTAGTTTATGTTACATTTTGTAGGAGACATGTGACTTCCTTATCATAATGCAAGTTCATGTATTTTCTATTGTTATGGCGTTCTTAAACATCTTGATTTATTCAAGATGTTTTAAGAAGCCTAAAAGGACAAACCAGAGTCTTAAGCATCGGTTCTGGTCTACTACATGGAATGTCTTAATGCTTATTATATCTTCGCTTTTCTTTTTATATTTTAACTTTATCTTTATCCTTAAGTAGTAATATGAAACAATTTAGCTACGGAAGAAGGCATGTGAAATGGGATTGAAGTGGTGGGAACGTTGCTTTATTTTAGTTTTTGTTGTATTTTTAGAGATATAAAATAAAAGTCAATTAAAATACTTTCTTTTTTAAAAATTTTCATTATATATATTGACTACATTACCATAAATCAACATACTAACAATTTAATTTGTTCTTTTTGTTTATTTTGGAAAGCTAGAATCATTAAGTTTTTTAGCTAACGCGTATATAATTTAACACCTAATTTGTATATTATTAAATATTTTAAACATGTTAAATTAGCACATAATTTCAATTTATTTAAATTAATTGAAGATATGTTCACCTATCTCAATCTTTTTAAAATTTTCCAATCTTCACAAAATATATAATAATCACACGTATCTAAATATTCAAAATTTGAAGTTTCTTGATCAATAAGTCAATTTAGCTATTATGGCAATAGTTCAGAAGTTTATGTCAAAATTCGATTAACTATAAATCCAAATGATTTACTTATTTGGAAAGCTACAATAGCGGTTTATTAGTTGTCTCAATTTCAATAATTATTAATATATCATATATATTGTAACAACTTTCTAAGATATTAACTAATCATACGGGTTAATATTCAAAGATGACTGTTTCTTATTGTAGTATGTTTCATGATGACCATAAAAAAAAGACAAGGTCAATTATTATCTATGGTTGGTTTGTACATGAAAGACCTCACATGGACAATTATACTTCGCATTGTCAAGAGCTCTAAGTCGGCATGAACTAAAGATTTTGATTCTTAATAAATAAGCTATATTAACTAATACAACAACAAACGTAGTGTATGCGTAATGTTTTTTTTTTAATTTCTTTAATATTAATGTAAATTGTAATCGTATTAACAATACATGATAATAATTGTGTTGTTGATTGTATTTTGCTTAATATTTATATATTAAAAGTTTCATCAATTCCCCGTGTAATACACGGGCCTCAAACTAGTTTCTATTATAAATCGAACCTTATATATGATTGATGAGAAGTTGAGAACAATAGAGAACACTGAGAACCCTAGTTTTAATATTACTTTCACTTAAGACATTAAATACTAATTTTGTTTAAAATAAGTTGGCTCGTCAAGACGAGTTAACTCAAGCTTTTTACATGCTTGTGCTAGAGCTCAAATTTCAGCTCGTCGAAAATAAACATTGAGCTGAGTTGACTCATTTAACTTCAATCTCAACGATAAGTTGTGGCTCATATGAATCCTATCACGTTATTATAGAATGAAAATTGTGCATGTGGTTTAATAATTGTTCATGCAATTGTTACAACATTAACGATACATATTAAAATATGCATGGCCTGATGAGGTTTCCAAATTGTTACAACTAGAATAAAAATTCTCATGATACTACTGGTCAAGATCTAGGAGACTATTAAAATTTTAATCGATGCGTTAGTCATTACTAAAATCAAATTAACCATGGCTTGTATCTGATTTGATTTCTTGCAGAAACAAATCCAGACACCCATGACCCAACAACAGTTACCAAGACTAAAGTTATAGTAGTTTGTATTCGTAAAATATTTTTTCTTCTACATGCTTATATTTTTAGCTGAAATCCAAGGCCGACCTCCAGGATTAGATACATTGACTGAGCCAAAATAAAAAAAAAGCCCTTTAGCCCTAACGAGTTATTTGATTATTATTTTTGTTTGTTTGTTTTTAAATCTAGTTTGGGTCCGATAATTTTAATGGATTATGATTAAAAAAAAGTTTTGGCCTGACATATTTAAGAATTAAAATTATTAAGATCCATATCTAATTTATAAATATTTTTAAATATATAAAAAGAAATTTTTGGCCCTTGAAAATTACGGGGCCTCCACCGGTTGTCCGGCTCACACTACCCAAGACTAACCTTGCTGAAATCGTATGATAGACATGTAAAAGACAGACTAAGGAGCCAAAAGAAATCAATTCATTCATTAGAGCATGTGTTTAAAATAATATTTCAAATATGTGCTCTATCCATATTATACTTGAAGCAGCCGGCCTCAAAGTAGATGCTAGAGTTGATCATTGTCCCGGTCAATTTGTATTTATGTACGTTTTTAAAACGTGATAAGTGCTTTTCTTTTAATTTTTATGCAATTAGAAATTAAAGAATAAAAATATAACTACCCTATACGAAGCTAGCTACATGGCCTATGTTTATGTTTAAATATTTAAAAAAGTGGTCCGAAATTTGCAATTTATACATACACCAAAAAGGTAATCACGAGACATGAAACTGGTTGATTTGACTATCCACTAAAAACACCTAGGTCTATTTGGTATGAGGTAATGGAATGAATGAAATAATATAATGAACGTGGTAATAGAATGAGCAAAGGAATGAAATGAGTTATTACAATTCCATTGTCATGTTTGTTTACCATATCGGAATGAAATGATTCTTCACTTTATTATTATTATTATATAATTATTCACCAATGATAATAATTATTATCATTAGTGGATATTATTATTATTAATAAATAATACCAATAAACATACTCGTAAAAATGTTGAATAATAATAATAAGAAGAAGAAGAAGAATAATTAATAATATTATTATTCATAATAACTAGTTTTTAAGACCCACGTCTTACAACAAGATTATTTAACCAAATAAACATACTCGTAAAAACGTTGAATCACACATGTACGTTATGAAATGTTAACTTCTCAAAATTTTAATACAACAGTAATTCTAATATAATAATAGTTATATTATAATATGCAATCTAATAATAATATATTATTATAATAATATTAATAATATACAATAACTATAACATAAATAAATAATTATAATATAATATTGATATAATAAAAATAATCGAGATTAATATTATTATTATTAATTGTTCATTTCATTTTTTGAAGGAATGAAAATCCTATAAATGGAAGGAGTTTCATTCTTTAAGGAATAACCCATTTCATTAACACATGACAACCAAACATGTTTTAAATCATTACATTGAATTGATTCATTCCATTCCACCTTTTATTCCATCATACCAAACACTACCCTATAATTAGCTCTACATTAGACTTTAGGACGGTTAAAAAGCTCGAAACTTAGAGCTTGCTTTGAGCAAACATCTACTTCGTATCATAAGTAAAGGTGCATACATCAAAATCCACTTGATAAATTAACCTAGTTATTATAATAATTTAATATATCATACATTTCACTGTTATAACCGGTTGCTAGTTGAAATAAAAGGATTGTTTTGCAAGAACCATGTCTACTAACTGGGCTTTGGACTGGATTCATTTAACTATGGGTAGGGTCTAGGCCCATTTGTTCATCTCTACATTAACGGCTCTTGCATGTTGCAACAATGCAACCCATTTACAACATGGACTACAATTGCAAATGATAGATCTTTTTAACTTATGTATAGGGTGTGTAAAAAATCAAAAAAACCGATCTGCAACCAAAAAAACCGAAAAATTGAACTGAAATAAAAGTCGATGGTTTGGTTTTATATTTTTGTAAAAAGCGAACTAACGGTTCGGTTTTGGTTTTGTATATAATAAAACCGAACCGAACCAAATTCCTAATTTTTTTTTATATTTTATATGAAGTAATTTATAAGGATTTAATAAACATGTAACTCATATTTTTTTTGATCAAATATATAATAGTCTATTATTTTACAATTAACAAAATTATTTATACCTAAATTCATTATTTTTTTGCCAACTTTCTTTTCGGCTTAAAATTTTCAAGCTCAAATGACAAAATCCGAAAAAACCGAAACCGAGCCGAAATCAAAACGAAAACCAAAAAACCGAAACCAAAAAAACCAAAACCGAACGTGTTCAAAAACACCAAAAATCGAAGTTTTGGTTTAGCTGAAAATCGAACCGAACCGCCCCACGCACACCCACTTATGTATATTTTTTTTTCTTTTATTGTTACCATCTTACGGATCTCAATCCTATAAGTAAAAACGTTAATAACCTTTTTCCAAAGAAAAAAACGTCAAATTTTTTATTTTGCTTTTGAAAACCAAAATAGAATTCACTGGCTCTGCCTTACTTCAAATGCAATATAATAAATTAACGATTATGCATTTAGGTTCCCACAATAAAGCCATCTTAAGTTACGAGTGTGACTATGAATTGGCAACTGGCTTATGAAGTGATCAGAGACATGAACATGCTCGAAGAAATACAAAGATGCATTAGAATTTCAAACTGTGAAGATTTGAAGCTAAGTACAAGAGATCGAGTGAATACACGATCGAGTCTTAAAGGTTAAATTCAAATATGATTTAGCACTTGAGAAGAAATGCTCTCTTTCTTTATGTAACACACGAATACGTGATGCATGCTCGATGACTTTCAAAATCATCTACTGCCTCTAAGGGTGTAAACGGGACGAGGCTTGATCGAGTTGGGTATATCTAGACGACTTGTTAATCTTTCTTATTCGTGGTATACGAAGACTTGCGCAAACCTTCATTTATATGCCACACATCTACAATCGCATTTTACATCATCACATCTACTATCACATTTTTACATCTCTCAAGTATTTGTAGAATATTGCTATCATTTTTGGACCATGCTTCATATGGAATAAATATGGAATCATAAACCCTAGTTAAAGAGTCAACTAGTTGGATAATAAAGCATCAAAATATGTGTCACTTTCATTTTTACTTAGCCAAGTTGCATGCAACTAAAATCTTGGCACTTTTACTCAAATCTTGATAAGGTTTGATAAAAACAAATGGAACCTTTGTGATCCGGGCATATATTCTTTCAATGGGCAAAGATAGATCAAATAATCGAAGTCAACTTAACTTCTCAATAAGATTTTGGGCATTAAACAACGAACATTTGTCACTTTAATATCGGTTATATTCGCTTTGCATTATGTTGACAAGTTCAACTTCGTCACGTGCATACGAATCTTTTAGGTATCGTTGTCTACTTGCCTGCCCATATGGATTAGGACAATTCTGAGCCCAACAGAAAAACCTGAAACCCGAAACATCCGAGACGGGTAATCAGGTATGAGACCGCGCATGGGATGAAGGAAAAAACTATTTCACGTGTATAGGGTGGGTATGGGCTTATGTGATACTCGACTCGTTTATCTGAAATCATATATCCGAAATAATTTTAATTTTATTTTTATTTTCCCTTCATGTCCAATAACACATTGCTGCAGTTTAATACAGTGAAAATAAACAGTTTATGGCAAAGTTGCAAAAGTAGCCAGGCAAACCCTAAGTAGCTTACTAGGGAGTTGGGATTACAGGGAGAGTACTTAAACATGGTAAATGTAAAGAAACTAATTTTTAGAAATTATATGAATGTTAAAATAATCATAATTCATGTTAAAAGGATACCCTACCCAACTAGTCGGCGTCTAGCCTAACTTTTGACCTTACTTTTCACCGCCTAGCCCAACCTTCGACCAACTCGCCGCCACCTAGCCTGACTTTTGTCCGCATCCAACTAATCTTGTTGACTTGAAGAAAGTTGCCTCGAAAGGAGGTTCAAGGACCGACTAGCTACTTCCTGCCCATGCGACTTTTACAACACTAGTTATGGTGATATGACACGTTTGTATTTCTTTCATATATAACTTATTGTGGTTGTTAACACAAAATTTTTTATAAAACTTATAAAATATGAGGATGGAAAGAAAAAAAATAATTAAAAATCGCAACAGGTATTCTTTACATTGGGTACAGATACTCGCAAATATGCACGATAACCACTGGGCAACAGGTAAGTACCCAACAAATACCGACATGTATTGGTTCGGTATGGGACATGGTTTAATAATCAAGCATGACTTATGACACTTGGATTACCAATACACACTCAATGTCAATCCTAGTATTATCCTAGTATTGTATGGATCGATATATTCATGTGAAGGTGGAATATGTAGAAGATCCTTGTAAAGATGGAAAGAGAAGGCCATTTGACATAACACTGTTGTATATATTCTGTGATGGTGTGGAAATATGAAAAGGAAACGACATCTAGCATTGCCTATAAATAGATGGTTTACTTCACACAAATTACAAGTAACATGAATCGAAAATATAAATAAATGAATATGATGAGAGGTTCACACATGAGAGGAAGAGCGTTCTCATTAGGTAGCCAAGGATGATTTGTCTAGTGACAACATACTCAAGGTGCTTGAAAAATAACACCTTGTTTGGTCCATTAATTAGACGGTCATTCTTAGCTCACTTAATGCACTCTTCTGTCTCATGTGAGACCTTCTTATCGTGTAGCATACGACACTCAAGATTCCTAGAAGCATTGAAAATATATGATTACATTCAGGTTGGTCAGGTATGTGTTATTGTGTTTTGTATCTTCATTGGTGGTGGTAGGATAAAACTTTTAATCCGAGTTCAAGCCGCTTGGAGCGAAAACTTGTTTATCGGCTAGCTACCTCAAGTAAAAATGTCCATAAAAGAATACATATATAGATGTCTTGATAAAAATAAACAAAAAAATACATAGGGGTGATTTTTTTTTGGGAAAATTCCCAAAATAGCCCATTTATAGAATGTGGTTCCAAGTTTGTCCCCCAAAATTCAAGTTTTCAATTTTGTCCATTTGGTATCTCGTCGTCGGCGACATGTTAGCGAACACCGACGATGTGTTAACATAACATAGGGTTGACAATGCGTTATGCTGCTAACATAGAATAGCAGCGATGCGTTAATGTTTAAAGCAGGGGTTCCACGATGCGTTAGTTGATAACGCGTCGCTGCTACCCTATGTTAGCAACATAAACGCATCGTCGGCGACTTGTTGACATAACATAGGGTTGACGATACGTTTATGTTGCTAATTTAGGATAGCAGCGATGCATTATCAACTAACGCATCGTGGAACCCCTGCTTTAAAAATTAACGCATCGCTGCTACCCAATGTTAGCAACATAACGCATCGTCAACCCTATGTTATGTTAACACATCGTCGGTATTCGCTATCATGTCGCCGTCGACGAGATACCAAAGGGACAAAGTTGGAACCTTGAATTTAAAGAGACAAACTTGGAACCACATTCTATAAATGGGCTATTTTGAGAATTTTCCTTTTTTTTTTTGTATGTCACTAGTTTTTGGCCCATTATTATTTTCTTTTATATATAGTAGCGAAATTGAAGCTTGCTAGATAAATGGAGTTGCAAAAGAATAACGGTAAACTGTTGGAAAATTAATGAAAATGTAAACATTTGAAAGTATTGTTAAACTCATTAAATTTGGACATAAATAATTATATTTAACCATTGTTAAACTCATTATTATTCAATGTATAGAGGTAGGGTACTAAAAAGATCTAAATACCCTTAAATAAGGCCCGCGGGTCAATCAGAAGTCCCTCATAAGGCACCCAAGGGACATATAAACTATCCGCATAATCAATTGAGGAAGAAACACTCTCATAGCACATGCGGAAGCATCATAGCACCCTCAGAAGTCATCCGCAAGAAGGAATAACCTTCCGCGTAAATGGCCACGAGGTAATGCTCCGGGACAGCTGTAACCTTCTAGAAGATTTACCAAGATGCTTTCTTGGGTAATACGTGATCTTTAGGCCAAATAGCCAATGACATCTGGCAAGGTCGTTATAACTGTGCACATGACCAATATTCCCCCGATAACCAAATATAAAGAGACACGTGTCCAGGTTGTTATACATGCACATTCAACGTATAGGTTGAACCTATCACATAGGGACACGTGTCCAGACGGTTATGCAGGCATATTCTTAAGGGACAGCTGGCCCAATCACCTTCCCACATCCTTCGGCTATAAATACCCTCTCGATCATCATAAGGTATTCATTCACAATCACTGTACTCTCTCAATTTACTTAAGTACTTTATCTTCTCATCAGGACTGCCTTATTCTCACGCTGGAGGGTGGTTACGGGAAGACCCCCTACATCATCCTTCCCGTAACGAGCTCACGGTGTTCTGTTTTGCAGGATTCACGTCATTGGACTTTGGAAATTGTGTTCATATCGTATTGAAAGTTAACCGTATACTACTCTGTGGATTCATCGGATCTAGGACCCATAAGTGGGGAGTAGATCCCTGTTTCTTCATTGGCGCCATCCGTGCTTGTGTTAGAACAGCAGAAATTTTTTCCGTTCTCTTTACGATATGGCTCAGTTACCTAAAGGGCCGACGGAGAATCAAACACAACCTTCACGTGATCTGAACCTTGAAACACGTGAAGGAGCAATATCTGTGTTTAATCGAATTACACCTCCTGCTACACGAACTGATTCCATGAACCCTGGAGGTTTTACCTTGGGTGGTTCAACGGCTCGGGGGTTGTTTGCTCAACAGGAGGACGTCACTCCGGCGGACACCGGAAACGTTGTTACACCAACTACTGACTTGGGGTATATCACAACCCCAGGAGGTTCTAATATAAAGAACCTAGAACGTATTCCAAGAGAAATCCATCGAACTCAGTCAGAGTTAGGTTTAGAAGAAGATTCCGGTGACTCTAATCTAAGAAGAGCTCACCGTCTTAATCTCATAACCGAAGAAATTTTGTCTCCGGACGAGTGGCTTCGTGTTCAGCAAGAAAGTTTAAAGCAGAGTATGAACGTCGGGTCCGGAATGAGCGTTTCCATGGCCGTACCTTGACATACGATGAGCCTCCCAGGAGATCAATTTCTCCTCCCATAAGGGGAAGCCACATCCAATACAGTTTGCCACCAGAGCGAAACATGAGCGAAACCCGAAGGTTGCGTCCTCGTCCCCGCATAGATATGCGGGTGCCATCATATGAGGACGAACTGGACGGGTACGACTCATCTTTTCGGCCGGATGGTAGTTTTTATAGCGGGGATAGTCTTCTTCCTTCTTACGGAGGAACTAGCTACCCGCGACCAGTTGTCCGCCATGCGGAATATCACAGCAATGCTGAACATGATTTTTCGAAACCATACCGTCCAGAATCTTTTGCAGAGAAGTCGAAATTTATTCCAAGTATCGCACAGGCTTTATTTCCAGTAAACGCGAAGATTACAACATCTGTTGGAACATATAATGGAATGACAGATCTTAGCGATCATTTGTTGAGATTTGTGGCTGTCGGGGGAGTCAGCGGTTGGACTCTTCCGTACTGGTGCCACATGTTCGCACTCACACTCACGGGAGCTGCGATAGAGTGGTTTGAGAAACTGCCTGCTGGACAAATCAAAAGCTGGAATGATTTCATAGCAAAATTCTCCCAACATTTTAGTCAACAAAAGAAACATACTTGTGACCCTTCGGAGATATTAGATGTTACAAGGCGAAATAACGGGTCTATTGAGGACTTCATTACTCGTTTTACTAACGAGAGCCTTAATATCGGAGGAGTAAGTGAAGACATGCTGCGTGGAGCATTTTGTAAGAACGTCCCCAGCGATGCCTTGATCCGTACCTTAACAGGAAGGGACGGAATGCCTGAGTCATGGGATGAAATCATGAAGGCATCAAAGTTGTTTGCAAGAACTGAAAAAACTCTAAGTTCCGGCAGTCAAAAGTAGTCTCCAATGGTCGAAGTCCAAACTCCGAGACCAAACAGACAAGCTAAGGGACCAATATGGTCAAGACTTCAGCCAAGTGCAGAAACGCCTAAACCTTTTGATGCAAGATCTTTGATCGGCAACAAGGGTAAACGTAATTTTTCAGCTCGTTCCACCAACAGTTGGACTCAGTTATCAAAAAACCCTCAGAAATTCTCACAACCGAGAATTTGACTTTTCGGAAGCCTCAACCAATACCAAGGAATTCATTCCTTGATACTAAAAAATATTGCTCATATCATAATGATGTTGGACATAACATGAATGAGTGTGTGGCCCTCCGAACAGAAATTGAAGCAACAGTTAAAAATGGTAAACTCGAACATTTGGTTAAGGGCGTACGAGCATGGACTGGCAAACCTCCCGCAAAGGATAACCAGGGCCCAGCTAAAAGGCAAATCAAGGATCTGAATATCCACATGATTCAAGGGGGACATTCAGGTAAAGGAAAGAGGAGGGATTATGAGGACGAAGAATGGAAGAGTGAACCGGTGATCTTTCCTCGGATCAAAGGAGGTCCGTGTAATAAACACCCACTGATAATTACTGCCGAATTTGGTCACTACCGGTCACAATATGTATTCTTCGACACAGGCAGCACGTCCGACATTATGTACGAACAGTGTTTCGAACAGTTGGACGATGAAAACAAAGAAAGACTACAGCCAATCCATGTTCCTGTCTCTGGTTTCGGAGGAGAGATAATGTACCCGCGCGGTGTTATCACTTTCCCGGTCACATTAAGCGACGGAGTACGTTCGAGAACTGAAGAAGTAGAATTTTTGGTCTTACCAGCAACTTCCAAGCATGACATTATTTTGGGACGAGAGGCGGTTGGAGATTTCAATGCCCACCCGTCCACAGCACATGGTGCAGTAGGAGTTCCGACTCGCACTGGTGTGGCGATAATTCACGTAAATCAGCATTGTTTTGCAACAGGAAGCTCAAGACCAAGCAAGGTCCCAAGACAGGCTCAGAGGACTGAGCCAGAGAAATGGATCCTCAATAAAAAGTTTCCGGACCAAACCGTAATAATTGGTCTGTCCATCTCTGAAATCGTCCGAACCTTTCTAAAGCAGCTATTGATCAAAAACATTGACATTTTTGCATGGCAGCCTGCGGACATGACCGGTGTCCCGCGGAGCATTTCAGAACACAAGTTGAAAGTGAATCCATTAATCACCCCAATCGTACATAAGAAGAGAAAAATGGGCCCGGAACAAACGAAGGCCATGAATGAACAAGTACAAGATCTTATTCATGCTGGGATTATAAGAGAAATCAAATACCAAACACGGGTAGCCAACCCATTGATCGTTCCAAAAAGCAACAGAACGTGGAGAATGTGTATAGATTATAAAGATTTAAACAAAGCATGTCCGAAAGATTGTTACCCACTTCCGGAGATCGATTTGAAAGTAGATGTTGTAGCCCCATTTAAGTTCAAGTGCTTCCTCGATGCCTACAAGGGCTATCATCAAATCCATATGGCAGCTGGTGATGAGGACAAGACAGCATTCTGCACTGACCAGGGAACATTCTGTTACAGAATGATGCCTTTCGGGTTAAAAAAATGCGGGAGCCACATATCAACGACTGATGGATCAGGCCTTCAAAGGACAAATAAGTCGGAATCTTGAAGTCTACATGGACGATCTGGTAATCAAAAGCACTGAAGAGGATCAAATGTTGAGGGATATCGAGGAAACTTTTGAAACACTGAGTAGTATCAACATGAAACTTAACCCAGCAAAGTGCTCCTTCGGGATGGAGGAAGGGAAGTTTCTCGGAGTAATTGTTACAGGCACAGGCTTTAAAGCTAACCCAGACAAGGTTCAAGCAATAGCCCGCATGCCATCTCCCGAATCTCTCAAACAAGTTCAACACTCAACGGCAGACTAGTAGCATTAAACAGGTTCCTGGCAAACCACGCTGCTAAATCTTACCCGTTCATTTCAACATTAAGGAATTGCCTCAAAAATGCACAGTTCAGATGGACTCCGGAAGCCGAACAAGCATTCCAGGAAGTCAAGAAGTGTTTAATGGAATTACCCACGCTAACTGCTCCTCACGCGGGCGAACCATTAACACTATATTTTTCGACATCTGACATTGCCGTAGGGACGGTCTAACTGACGGATAGGAAAAATGTTCAAACACCAATTTACTACGTCAGTATAACACTATCGGACCCGGAAACAAGATATTCAATGTTGGAAAAGCTGGTTTTGGCATTGGTATATGCCGCCAGACGGCTCCGCAGATATTTCCAGGGCCACCCCATCAATGTATTAACCGGGTACAAACTCAAGAACGTGTTGAGTAAACCCGAGCTGTCCGGACGACTGGCGAAATGGGCTATCGAATTGGGTGAACACTCGATTGAATATAAGCCGAGACCAGCGATCAAGGGACAAGTACTCGCGGACTTCGTTACGGAAGTCCCATAGTTCAAAGAACAAGAATGCCTAATCGAACAACAACCCCAAGCACCTCCGGAACAAGGGCAAGTTTGGTCATTGTTCACGGACGGAGCTTCCAGCAGCGAAGGGTCAGGTGCAGGCTTAAGATTAATCAACCCTGAGGGGCATGAATTTACGTATGCCATCAAGTTGGACTTTAAAAGTACCAACGACGAAGCGGAATACGAAGCCTTCCTGGCGGAACTGCGGATAGCAAGAAAGCTTGGAGTGAAACATTTAGAGGCTCGGGTGGATTCTATGCTAATTGCGGGACAAATAAACAGAACATACGAAGCTAAAAACGATGTCATGGCTTCTTATTTGTCATAAGCACGGGTCTTGATTCGCCAGTTTTCCTCTTTCAACATTGTTCACATTAAGAGGAGCGAGAACAAGTCGGCGGACGCTCTTAGTAAGCTAGCTTCAACGAATTTTGAGTATTTTGCCAATAATATTCGTGTAGAAGTTCTAGACCATCCATCCGTTCCACAAAATCAAGTCCTGGTAATTCATACTGGTGTCGAGTCTTGGATGTCACCCATTATAGCTTACTTATCTTCCAGAGCACTTCCAGCAGGAAAGGCTGAGGCTCGGAAGATCAAGCATAAAGCTTTGAATTACCAGTTGACTGATGGTATCTTGTACCGAAGATCATTTCTTGGCCCACTCTTGCGCTGTGTAGACGCGGAAGACGCAAATTACTTAATCTGAGAAATTCATGAAGGCATTTGAGGATTACACGCGGGACCAAGAATGACGGTTGCAAAAATCATGAACGCAGGGTATTGTTGGCCCGGCATGCACTTAGAAGCTGTGCAAGAAATCAGAAAGTGTGATTCGTGCCAGCGCCATGCCCCCAACATCCTGCGTCCAAAGAACGAACTGATTCCAGTAACTTCTGCCTGGCCGTTTCAGAAGTGGGCTATTGACATTATGGGACCTTTCTCAGAAGCCACGGGATGAGTCAAGTTCCTGATAGTGGCCATTGATTACTTCACCAAGTGGGTGGAAGCCAAACCAGTCGCATCAATTACGGCTTCAAGCGTGAAAAAATTCCTTTGGGAATTTATCATTTGTCGGTTCGGTCTCCCGCAAGAATTGGTAAGTGACAATGGGACCCAATTTGCTGACAGTGGATTGCAAGCATGGTTGAAAGAACTCCAAGTCATTCAAACTTTTACATCCGTTGCTCATCCACAAGCAAATGGTCAAATCGAGAGGACCAACCGAACTATCAAATAAGGGATTAAGGCAAGACTAGGGACGAAACGAACAGGGTGGGTGGATGAACTGCCTCATGTACTTTGGGCTTTTCGCACACAAAAGAACTCCAGCAATTTGGAGACACCCTTCAACCTGACATACGGAACCGAAGCCATGATCCCCACAGAAATCGGGATTCCATCCGCGAGAGTTCTACTAATCAATGACAACGATCACGAACTAAAGATGAATCTGGATCTGTTAGAAGAAAGAAGAGAGCTACCATTGATTCGTGAACACAATTACAAACAACAACTTGAAAAATATTACAACTCACGAGTCCAAAGTTGCAAGTTTGATGCGGGAGACTTTGTATTCCGCAACAATGAAGCTTCCGGCCAAGAGCCTCTGGGCAAACTAGCCCCCAACTTGGGAAGGACCTTACAGAGTCAAACAAGTACTAACAAAAGGTGCCTATAAGTTGGAGAAGTTAGATGGGACTGAGGTCCCTCGAACTTGGAACGCAACACAATTGAAAAAATACTATATATAACAGTTTTGTTCATCTTTTACTTTTTAGGCCTGCGTGCCCACATAGATTAGCAAAATATGCAATTTCTTTTTGTAAGGCTTCTGCCCAACGAATACAGAATGTCCAGTTATTTCCATGACATTTTAAGATGTAGTCTTTTATTGACAAAACCGAAGTTCCGGATAAGCACTTATATTATAGTACATAAGACTAAGTGCACCGGAAGAAACATAAAGACTTCTTGTTTTAGATCAAAAGAGATTACAATAAAGGAAGCAAGATTTACAAAATAGAAGTACATATACATCTACGGAGCAGCTTTTTCGCCTTCCGCAGAGTCTTCGGCGTCCTCATCGTCTTCCTCTTCAAGGTCTAGCAACTCCTTTAGTTGCTCGATGGCATCCTCTTTATTTGCAAGTTCCGATATATGGTCAGAATGAGAAAACTTCAAAGTATCAAACTCCTTGGTTTTCTCCTCAAGGATAGACACAGTATCCTTGCCGGCCAACACATATTCTTCGGGAGACAGGCCCTTGGAACCAAACTTATAACCCTCCTCAAAACCCATTTGTCGGCCCACCTGCTCGGAGGCACGGAGGAGTATCATAACACAATTCCCGAGATCATCACTGTTGCGAACGTCGGTAATAACCTGTTAAGTCACACAAGTATAAGTAAGCACGCATGAACCCGGATCACTTATATCGGTAATAAGACTCGATACCTTGGGAATCGATGTCGATAAGAGCCGTTTTTTATTCGCTTGAGCCCGGAGGAGATCCATTTTATGACCAGCACATTCCAGAGCTTGGTCCTGACTCCTGGCATTCAAGCCAGACAAACGTTGATCTTTTGCCGCTGAGTCAGCTTGAAGGGTCTTGATACCAGTCGTTTCTGGAGAGCAGTCTTAGCCTCCTCAGCTGCAAGTTGCGCGGCTTTCGCCACTTCCATAGCCCGGTGACTATCTTGGGCGTCGGTCAGCGCCTTAAGAGCCTCTTTCTTGGCCCCAAGCAAGTTCCGCTCAGTCTCCTCCAACTCGTCATTCATAGCTAGCCAATCCTGGCGAAGTTCCTGATTGGTAGACACGACGTTCGCCACATGATAAGAGTTAGAGTTGAACAGTTCTTGGCGGATGCGACGACGTTGTCTTTCCTTCTCTGCAGGAGGAAGGCTCTCATCGAGATATTCCTGACAGACATCCGCATTGCTCAGTACTGAGTTCTGCCGTAACGTCCATCGAGGATGATACGGAGCAATGTCCTCACCCACCTGAGAGGAGGAAGCCTGTCCCCCGCGTTTAAACACACCTACTCCACCCTGATCTCCAAAAATATGCTAATGATGAGATGGAGATGTGTGAAACTGTCCAGCTTCACCAATTTCTTTATTTTTAATAGGAGAAGAGTCCGACAAATCAATCGGCTCTTGAACAGTGTTAATTGGTGAAGTGGGTGGAGTCGGGAGTTCAGTAGCAGCAGAATCCTTCAGACCTGAAATAAGAACCTTCAAGTTATCCGGAAGCAAGGGATTAAGAAATAATAATAAGAAGTCAAGTTTTACCTTTCGAAACGTCATGGGCAGCAAGCTCCCGAAGCCGAGCACCCAGAGCCGGGACCTCAACCTTGGTCTTTTTCTTTTTCTTCTTCTTGGGCTCAGCATCGGAAGCTCGTACCTTCCGTTTCCCAGCAGCCTTGGAGGCACCTACCTCCACAACCCGAGGTTCACCCTCAACGGATTGAGGACCACCCTCCTCACCTGCGGACGGATCGGTGATGGTCTTCAAATCTTGCTTACGGCTCAAACCTATAGACGAAAGTGGAAGGTTAGCAGCACAAATCGGTAACTCCCCCTCACAGAGTGATAACTCCTCGCTGGATGAAAGAAGAACTATCACTCCGCTTGAGGTAACGGCGGTTACAGGGCGGGGTTGAAAAATAACTTCGCATTTTTTTGACAAATTCCTCACCTTGGGCGTACATAGCCTCGGAGACAATAGGCTCCGGCGTAAGGCTTGTGGAGAAAACAAAATTACTTTGTGTACGCTCCAGAAAGGGTACGTCACCTTGAGTGATAGGACGGCGAACCATCATGCCTCCTCTCGTGTCCACAAGCGTAGAGAAAATCGTACCTTCACCTACAAAAGAAAAACGTCAAAGAAAGAATACTAGGAACCAGGAGTATGACAAGTAAACACTTACTCCCATTGGAATTCTCGTAATAAGGTTCCAAGGTAGGAAACGGCCACAATCGACTCATCCGGACATGAACCATCGCCCCTTCGTGAATAGGACGCATGGGCGTTGGCGTGCTGGTCAATGTGTCAAACCACTTGTGTCCCTCATATTCAATAACGGAAATTTCGGGCGCTGCGTCTTCCGGTTTCCGTTTCGTCATGGCAAAAGGAATGACATCTTCCCGAATCCAAAAGAACTTGGATTTCCATCCATGAATACTCCGGATCCATTCGAAACCAATCGGACCCTTTCCGGTGGTAGCAAAACCGTACCACCCATCACGATATGTCATTTTGTAGAAAATGGCAAACATGTTAACGGACGATTCGTAATTGTGGGATTGGCAACAGAATTCGAAGTGACGAATCCTCAGCATCCCGAACGGGTGGATTTTGAGATAAATGGAACCCATACTTTCTTAATATGGAACGAACAAACTTCGTCACGGGCAGCCGGAAATTACCCGTAGTGAAGTGGTCTAGGTATACGGCCATCTTCTTCGATGGCGGTGCCGTTGCAATGGCCCTAGGGGCAGGGCGTTCAGCCTCCCACTCCGGGGGAAAACCGTATACATTTTTAACATCCTCGAAGTCTTTTTCTTTAATATCACATCCAACTTCACTAATGGTGGGAGAATTCCTTTTCTGAGCAGCCATGGGAATCAAGTATTGAATACAGGTGTATGAGAGCAGAATTCTCTGATTAAAGGGAAAAATTTGTAAGTAATAAGAATGGTTGAAGACATTAAGGCCTATTTATACTCATCGCAATTATTGTGACCGTCTGACTAACAGAGGAGAGAGAAAATAAGAACCATGGGATGATGGACACGTCAGGCGGGAGAATCGAAAAAGTGGTTACAGGTTGTCAAACAAACGTCCTGTCAGCTCCCGCCCAAAATTTTCTCTCTGCCAAGTCACCAGTATTATCCATTCAATTTGCACAAATCTAAAATTTGAAGAAAGATATTTTGCAAAGATTCCTTTCATTAATATCCAAAATGGTGATTACAAAAGCATGAAAAGAAAATCACAAGTGTGAGTTTTGACACATACATCTACCCTATGGATCCTAAGGCGCCGTGCCTTCCGGAGCATTCTGGTCCGCATCATCAGCCTTGTCATCACTCGATTGGTCATCATCAGACTCATCGTCAGACTCGTCATCAATGTATATCCGCAACTGCTTCACTCCATCTTCAGACAAGGCAAATTCCTGAAGCATATGTTGCAGCGGAAAGACCAAATTATCATATTCTTGAACCCGCATGTCAAGTTCTTGCTCCGCGTCAAGTCCGTAAAGAGGATGGCTCTTGACAGGTTGTCCTGATTGGGCAAAGGTCAACCCTTCGTTAAAACCTTTCACCCAGCCAACCCCTTCAGAAGCAGTCGTCAAGTTCACAAAGCAATCTGTGAGCTCCGTACTTCTCTTAACATGACGGATGACCTATAGAAGCGGTCCGTTAAACGTCATAAAAAGTAGTAGACAAGGAAATTAAACAATATCCAAGAAAACACTTACCGAGTCAAGACCGCGGGTGAGGAAATATCTCCTCTCCTACTCAGCACGTTCCGCCCGGCTACGAAGTTGTTGCAATTCGGCAGAGGCGCGGTCACCAGCTTCAGTGTGAGACTGCAAGAGAGAGTCGTATGCGGACTGCATTTCGACAATAGTCTTGTTTTTCACCTCAGATTGTTCTCCTTGCAGTCTTAAAGCTTCCTCAAGCTCTTGAATCCGGGCGTTTTGTTGAGACACTTCATCCTGTGTCTTCACCAATTCATCCTTTTTCTTTGAGTTTCTGCTCGGGAAGCTTCAAGGGTGGCATTGGACCTCTCGCAAGCCTCCTTCCACCGCTTAGCAGCATCAGCCTTCCGCTTCTTTTCTTGTTCAAGTGCAGCCTCAGCATCAGATTGTTTCCACCTAGCTGCACTCGCCGCTTTGCGGTGCTCCTCAGCCTCCTTTATGGCAGCTTGCACTTCATCGGAAGCAGCACCAAGCTTACCACCCATTGTCCGCCACTCCCGTGAGATTTCCTGACTACAGGCTAGACTGTTAGTCAAGGAAACGGCTAAGTCATAATGGAGTTCATCGCGGGAACGGGTTAGCTGGTATGCTTTCTCAGCCGGTGGCATGCATGTTCAACAAAACTCAAACAAGTCTTGGAAGAAGTAACATGAGATCCGTTGACAATGTCCCAAGACGGGACAAACAAATCATAATCTCCCCCCCAATTGAACGTTCTCCAAATACTGGAAACTAGATGTCCCGAGACGAACAGGAGTGGAGGAAGATTGTTGAAACCCACCCTGGGTGGAACCTCCCCCAGCTTCATGGACATACGGTCCAGAAAAGAAATCATCTCCCCCCACCCGATGAGAAGGGTAAGGAGGTAGGATTAAATTGAGGAACAGACTAGGGAAAAGTTTCATCAACCCTAAAACCTCCCGAAGTATCTTCATGATTCTCTTGTTGAGGACCAGTGGCTTCAACATCTTGGAACAAATGGTTCAAAGACCCGGAGGTTATTGATTGAACGTTAGATCCCTCCTCGACTGCCTCAACAAGAGGAGTAACTGGTTTTTCCGTCTCTTTCTCCGGGGGAGGTGATGGTTGTTTCTCAAAAGTCGAAGTTGGCTTGGACAGCTTACCAATCACCGGACGATCAGTAATAGACGAGTCTGCATAAGAATACCATACTCAGATCCCATTACAACGGTTGACAAAAGTTAGCAAGTAAAAACTTACCTTTTACTGTCCCCAAACGCTCCGAAAGGTTGGCTGGTAATGGCTTCCTCGGTCGGTGCGTCCGGTGCTTCTTCATTTTTGGTTCCTTCCCGGCATCCGCAGCACGGGTGCCCGCGTCACTTGCCTGGGATGCACGAAGGGACCTCTTCCGGTACAGTTCTGCCAATAAATGAGAGATAGATGAAACTTCAGGAGCATCATCTGAGCTTTCCTCCTCAAGAATGGCAGAATCGTCACTTGGAATGACGATTATCCCATCGGAGGTCAGCATGTTAAGAGGAGGAGGGTTTAAAATGTACGCACCTGTTTCAAAGATAGCTTCCGAAACAACTGGTTCGGCACGTACTTTAACCGAAAAGAGGAAATATTGGGCAGTCTTCTCCAATATAGGCGTATGCTTCACATCGCGTATAGTTTTACTCACGCAGCCCTTGTCATCCTCAAGCACGTTCAACATCGGACCAAAACCTGAAAGCAAATAACACACATCACCAACAAAGCCTCAAAAACACGAAAAAGTAGAAAAAATAAAAACAGTAAGACTTACGGCTGTTAATTCAACGAAGACAGGCTACATGAAAGGTGAAGACCACAACCGGCTCATTCCCGCCCATACAAGGGCCTCCTCGGGAAGTGTCCGCATCGGAGTGGGTGATGCGATCAACTTGTGGAACCAATCACGCTTCTCGTGAGTGGCTGGAACGATATCGATCAAGGCGTCGTTCGGAGAACGACGAACCATGACCTCCGGCATTACATCCTCGGAGATCTAGAAGAATCTTTTCTTCCATTTCTTGGAAATTTCTTCGATCATATTGCCGATAATCCTATCCGGCACACTGTGGCAAGTATACCATCCGTTCCGATTTGCCATCTTATAAAATACAGCGAACCGATCCAACCGAGGAACTAAGTCGTGTGCTATACACACGAACTCGAAATGTTGAATTCGTATGACAGCACGCGGGTGAAGTTGGGACAAGTGAATCCCAAATGCCTTAATCACCCGTTGGAAGAACTTCGTAATAGGAAGACGGAAGTTCCCATGCTCAAAATAATCGGCATATAGCGCCATCTTTCCTGGATGAGGAAAGCTGGCTATAGAACCAGTAGAAGGGAACTCCGGACCCACTCCGATGGAATACCATAAGTCGTAATAAGCTTTAAGTATTCCCCTTGGTCCCAATAGACTTCTATCTCATCGACCTCAGATTGTGCATGAGCCATTGGAAACACTTGGTAAAAAATGTTTGGATTAGTTCAAAGGAATTAAACAGAAAGATCGAAAGATAGAAGAAAGAAAGCAAATCCGTAGTCAAGATTTGAAGGCGATAAAACTTCGAAAAGAAGTTAACTCTCTCTATTTATACTCACCGCAATTAATGCGATGGGATATGAACAGTAGAGAGAGGAAAAACCGACCAGTAACATATCGCCACGTCACGCGGGAAATTTGAAAAAGAGAAAAAGTTGTACAGTCGGGTATAGTAACAGCCGTCAAAAATGTCATGTCACCTGCACACGCGCCTGCGAATGGTCAACTTGTCCTTTTTCATGATTATCCACAAACAACAAAAGATATCACCCACCAACTTGCAAAGTCAAAAACCCCCAAATCCATATCAAGTCCAGAATTCCATCCGCATAAAATACTTCACACGGAAGAAACACTGGACTTAGGGGAATTATAGAGGTAGGGTACCAAAAAGACCTAAATACCCTTAAATAAGGCCCGCGGGTCAATCAGAAGTCCCTCATAAGGCACCCACGGGACATATAAACTATCCGCATAATCAATTGAGGAAGAAACACTCTCATAGCACATGCGGAAGCATCATAGCACCCTCAGAAGTCATCCGCAAGAAGGAATAACCTTCCGCGTAAAGGGCCACGAGGTAATGCTCCGAGACAGCTGTCACCTTCTAGAAGATTTACCAAGATGCTTTCTTGGGTAATACGTGATCTTTAGGCCAAATAGCCAATGACATCTGGCAAGGTCGTTATAACTGTGCACATGGCCAATATTCCCCCGATAACCAAATATAAAGAGACACGTGTCCAGGTTGTTATACATGCACATGCAACGTATAGGTTGAACCTATCACATAGGGACACGTGTCCAGACGGTTATACAGGCATATTCTTAAGGGACAGCTGGCCCAATCACCTTCCCACATCCTTCGGCTATAAATACCCCCTCGATCATCATAAGGTATTCATTCACAATCACTGTACTCTCTCAATTTACTTAAGTACTTTATCTTCTCATCAGGACTGTACTTATTCTCACGCCGGAGGGTGGTTACGGGAAGACCCCCCACCTCATCCTTCCCGTAACGAGCTCACGGTGTTCTGTTTTGCAGGATTCACGTCATTGGACTTTGGAAATTGTGTTCATATCGTATTGAAAGTTAACCGTATACTACTCTGTGGATTCATCGGATCAAGGACACATCAGTGGGGAGTAGATCCCTGTTTCTTCACAATGAAATCGTAATCTTCTTGATGAGAGCTTCGCAACGAACTAAGATGTGTTCAAATTGATGCTAAGATTAATTGAATGAATTATCAATACTTAGAATGGTTTGTTCAAAATTCATATTTGTGAGCAGGGACAAGAGGAAAATGAAACCGCAGTAAGAGAGTATTGTTTTCGTTTAAATCGATACCCAATATATTCTTAAAACGTGTTACTTTTAAATACATTTAATCTTTATATTGGAACTTGTTTATGTACTTTCATTTAAGAATCAATAACATGTATGATCTATTGAATATTTAAATTTACATCAACAATCAACATTTGAATATGGATTCTGTAGTGTCAGAATAAACATGGTTGATTAGTTGTTACTTGAGTTAAGTTCGATCATACAAGCTAGGATTGGAGATCACATACCCGCTCATACTATTTTGAGTTTGAGCCTACACCCCCGGGTGATGTTGTCTCCAGGGGCGGATCCAGCCCATTAGGAGGGTGGGCCAAGGCCCACCGTCCAGTCCAGCTACACCCCATATTTTGAGTGAATTAATACCTTAATCTTCTTTTCTAGGCCCAAATGCCCACCCTCCATAACTCCCAACCCAACGGCAGGCCCAAACCAGTATTGAAATTGGAAACCTGATTAGATCGTCGAATAGACATGATTTGACAAACAGATCATCTACATGTACCACGGCTTCATTGTACAGACTCTACTGTTGCCGGTGTCGTCCGCCGGCCGCTACTGCTGTCGCCAAATACCGCTGAAGGAGTGTCGCTGCCCGTCTAATTGTCTATTGTCTATATTTGGTACTGGTATATAATAACTTTTGTTGAATAATAGATAAAGTGAATAAGTGATGATGTATTGATGTTATATATTTACTTTATTGCGTCTCCTTCAATCGATATTGTTTGTTAGTTAATAGCCTATAATAATTCAATTTTGGTATGATATTTTATAATGTTCTAAACTGTCAAGTAATAAGTTAAGGGAATTTTGTGGTTTAAGAGTTTTCCTTTTGTAATCTTGTTAATTGTTAAAGTTTTTTTTAATTGAATTGTTGGTTTGTAACTTGTTATATGTCTCGTATGTTGTACCGAACATCTCTAACTTTCTTATTTACATAATTTCTTGTAGATTGTTTTTAGCTCATTTAGTGACTTGGTGATGTATTCAGACGTAAAATAGCTACAAGGTACTTATTTTTATCCTCTTATATAATTGTGTTGATTGTTACAATTATTGTGTTACAACTGAAATCTAAACAAGATTGTTCAAGTGAAACCCTTTTAGACCTGTTTTGATTAAATTAGAACCTAAAACGTAATCCATTATATATGTATATATACACACACAAACCGAGAGATGTTTTACAAATTAAAACAAAACGAAAGAAAGCAAAACAAATTATATATATGCACAAACATATAAAATTCAAGGCCAATAACATTTAAAATAAATTTTCTAGTTTTAGGCCTTTAAAATAGTTGGGTCATCCATGCATATTGTGCCCACCGTCAAAAAAATTTCTGTATCCGCCTCTGGTTGTCTCGACCCGTCTCTTGTTGTACATCCTTAAGACCTTAACTGGTTGATGACTAGCAACTAAATAAGGTAAAGGTATGTCTATAAGTTAAATAGAACATAATACTCAAATGTAAATTTTTATAAACTGTTTATTTATTTATTTATTTTGTAAGTATTTCTATTTGTTTTCACAATATTTCATATTCGTTTTGGGGTTTGGATTTTCCCATCGCATATTTGGGGCCAAAAATTAGGCCCATTATGTATCAATTTGATAAGAAATCCAAATGGAAGGAGATGGACTGGACTCACTCTCATAGAACCCGATAAAATAATTTTATATATAAAATATTAAATAAAAAAAGTCACCACTCTATTTTTAACCTATATATGGAACATGTAATCTATGAATTTACAAGTTTCCGCTAAGGCTATGCGTAGTGAAGGGGCTACAAATGAGGGCGAATTTTAACACGTGGCGCCCGGTCAACAAAGGGTGTGAATTTGTTTTTGGGGTGTAACGGTGTAGGAGCTACAAATTGGGCCCACGTTATCTTTTTTTATTATTTTCTTTTTATAATTAAACTAAACAAATAAAAATCATTTTATTTAATTAATTAAATAAAAATGCATTAAAATTAAAAGGAAATACAAAATAACATAACTAAAAAAATACATAACTAAAAATATAAAAAAACATAACTAAAAACATACTAATATCCGTAATATTCGTGCATTAAGTTTTGGGGGCTGAGATAGTTGGCGTACATGTTTAAGTTCGGGTCGGAAAATTGAAACGGATAGCTCGGTTGGTTTAGGTTCATCGGGTTTCATTGTAAGTTCGATTGGTTCGGTTGGCTCGGTTGCGAACCATACGTTTGACCGAAATGAGGGAATTGGTAGTTCGGTTGGTTCGGGTTGTTTCTAGGATTCATTTTGCTAATTTTTTTGTAAGAATTTGGGTATGAATTGTGTATAAAATGGAGAAAAATGATGTATGTTTATATATATATATATATATATATATATATTGTTTTAATTAATTTTTTTTACATTTGACCGTTGCAACGGTTCATTTAATATAATATTCAAACAATCCGGCGACAAAAGAACCCCGCTCCCGCCCCTTTTCGCCCACTTATCGCCGGGAGGGGGGGGGGGGGTTCGCGCCCCTTCTCGCCCCATTTCGCCCAAGCTTGAGCCCCACTACACATTGCCTAATATATTGTTAATTCTAACCAATCATAGCACTTGGTTAACATTTGGTATGCATGAATAACAAGCGGAATCAAATGATTCATTGATGAGAATGAAAAATGTAGTGTTTAGTTGCTCGCTGGAGCTACCACCACCACCGTCGCCATTGCATTTTCTTTTTATTTATTTTTTGGGAAAATATATATATATATATATTTATTTATTTATTTAAGATAAGAATGTTTTTATTATTTCTATTTTATTCTTAAATTTTCTTTTTGAATACCAAACAACATGAAATAATAATTTATTTCATTTTTATAATTTAACCAAACAAGACAAATGAATGATAATAATCAATTTTATTCCCTTCTCCATTCTAGTATTTCTCCAATTCCATTTCTCTTTGTTCTATTACATTCAACCAAACATTTATTATAGAAATATCTAAAACCGGCTCCAATTTAGCTTTACCCATCTCACATGCAAAACTGACATAAAAATGTCGTAAAAATGTGTCCTCTCTCATACATTCTCCACCTTCTCTCACATAGTCTCATACCTTGGTTTTAGACATTTTTTATAAGTTAAACGAGCTTCTCTCCTATCTTCTACATCATACACTCTAGCTTATATATCATATTGATGGTGTTTCTCTTATATTCTAGTACCAAGTTAGGCTGAGTGCAGTGGGCGTGGGCGTGGGCTTGGGCGACAAACGGGTGCGAATAGGCTAGAACACCACCCCCCCCACCCCCCGCGATAATTGGGAGAAAAGGGGCGGGGGCGGGTTGTATTTGTCGCCGGTTGGAGAAGAAAATAATAATATTATATATAAATGACCATTTGACAATGGTCAAATGTTAAAAAAAAATAATTAATTTAAACAATATATATATATGTATGTATATAAACATTCATCATTCTTCTCCATTTCATATCCGTTTCATACACAATTCATACCCAAATTCTTCAAAAAATCTAGCAAAATGAATCCTACAAACAACCCGAACCAACCGAAACTCGTGGAACTCGCCGCTACCATGAAAGAAATTATCAAAAAACACAAAAAGTGTGTCGAGGAACTCAACGATGTCATGAGAGAAACCAACAAACAACAAGAAAAGATTGCCGCTATGTTGGAATTGCGGGAAATGAGTGAAGAATACGAAACCCTCAAAGCGGTCGGGTTACACGAAGAGGCCGCATTATTGCAACGACAACGAATTGAAAAAATGCTCGAATATTATGGATATTAGTATTTTTTTAGTTATGTATTTTTTAGTTATGTATTATTTTTTTAGTTATGTGGTTTTTTTTAGTTATGTATTTTTCTTTATTTCTTTTTAATTTTAATGCATTTTTATTTTATTATTTAAATAAATTAGTTTTTATTTGATTAGTTTAATTATAAAAAGAAAACAATAAATAAAGATACTGTGGGCCAAACTTGTAGCTTCTACACCATTACACCCCAAAAACAAATTCGCCCCCTTTGCTGACTGGGCGCCACGTGTCACAATTCGCCCTCATTTGTAGCTCCTCCACTACGCATAGCCTTATGTGAGAGAAGGTGGAGAATGTATAAGAGAAGACACATTTTTACGACATTTTTATGTTTATAATTCATTATTTTTTTTTCGAACGGTGACTTTCACAATTAAGCTAGCACTGCGCGACCAAGTCGCGCCCCATCACCCCACTCAGGCCAGCTATGTTGACATGATCGGGATCCACGCCGACGTCCAAGTTTGGCTTGGCGTTCCCGGTAAAACCCAGTTTGCTCACCCCGCCCGAAAACACGACGGGTTTATAATTCATTACTTAATCGGGTCTTTGTACTTTGTAAGTTATTAAAATCCATAAACGATTTTTTTTTTCAATTTACTCCACAAATTGATGAATAATCAAATGTTACTATTAGCAGATATTTTTTTCTGTACAACGTGCATTTAAAAGCAGTACATCAATTTGCCATATACCTCGTTTACTTTTTTGGCATCTTGTTTTATTTATTTTGTGATGTCGTTTATTTTTTATTAACAATATATTCTTTGGTTAAATAATGACAAAGAAGAACTCTTAAGGCTATGCGTAGTGGAGGAGTTAAAAATTGGGACGTTTTGCACCGTGTAACGCCCAGACAGTAAAGGGTGAAAATTTGTTTTTAGGGTGTAATGGTGTAGGGGCTACAATAGTAATATAATATATATATATACATATATATATCTCTTACACACAAATATAATAATAATAAAAACAACACAACAGAACAAACATGCTGGGCGAGAAATAGTTACCGCCCCCGCCCCTTTTCGCCCCAATATCGCCGGGGGGGGGGGGGGGGGGCGGTGTTCCTCCAATTTGTCGCCCCTTTTCGTCCAAATTACCGCCTCACTACACTCAGCCTAAGATCATGTCAATGGGTAATCTCGTTATCTAATTCTGGTATAATATTTTATTTTAATCTGAAGTTGTTTATTGTATAAAAATATAACATAAGTTTTAATAAAATAATAATAGTATTAGCTAAGCTTGAACCAAAGATTATTAAAATAATTGTAGCCTATGGAAATGTGAGAAAGAATTAAGTGTCGAATTTTTAAATACAAGTTAAATTTCGTGTTGTTTGCATAAACGACATGCCAACAACTGCTTCATTAAACCATCACTAAATTATAACATTGTTTATAATTTTGTTTTCTTGACCAAGGTATAGAGTTTATATTTTACAAACAAGTTGGAACATGTACCTTTAATATAGGATCTCCTCTTTTCAATAAAACATGTTCAAAAAATGAAGCGACCTACAATATGTTTTCTTCCCATATAAATTACGGAAACATGTTTATTACATATTATTTTCTTGTGTAAAATGTGGTTTTTGTCTCTATGTTTTGTCCAAAACTGCGGTTTTATTCTTATAGTTTCAAATTTGCGATTTTCGTCCTTGTGGTTTCATTTCACGTGCATTTAAACCCAACCTCACTTACCCCGTTAAGTCTGGTCGTTAAACCCATCAATGTGTCCCTCACGTGAAAGACAGTTTTGTCCCTTTTTCCCCAAATAAACCTCAGCCTTAATTCGCAAACCCCCTCACGTGAGAGGCTGAGGTGTATTTGAGGGGGGGGATGACAAAATTGCCCCTCACGTGAGGGGCATGCTGATGGGTTTAACAACCAGACTTAACGGGGATAGAGAGGCCGGGTTTATTTGAAAGTGAAATGAAACCACAGGGACGAAAATCGCAAATTTGTAACTATTAGACTAAAACAACAAATTTGGACAAACTGCAGGGACGAAAATCGCAGTTCACTCTACTTTCTTTAATGAGTTTGGATCAAATAAAAATGATTTTATCATGAAAATTGTACAAATAATTATAGTAATTATGTTATCAATAGAGTAAGTATTATTGTTCTATAATTTTTGAATTAAAGTAATTATTATTACACTATTTTATTTTTTACACCATAATTACTCTACTTCAAACGATAATTACTCTAGTTATTTGTATGTTTAGTAGGTTAATTTTATTTGTATAGAAACTCAACCCTTCTTTAATAATTATTATTGTAGGGTAAAAAATGGTGTATGTTTACGTTTGCAGGTTGAACATGACATGAACGCGAAAAGGATAACACATACATAACATTAATATGAGAATTGTGTTAGATACATGAACCCAAACACGACATGGATATTAGCAAGTTAACACATACACGACTACTTTAACTCTTTTTTTGTTTTTTTTTTTTGTTTTTTACTTTTTGCATATTCTATCACTAAAATTACAAAATTATAACTAAAAAGACGAATGTGGACAAAGAATTGCAGTTGAACAATAAAACACAAAGAAATCATCCTTTTAATTTTTTAAATTTTAGCATAAAATACCCGACGTGTTTAATTTACGACGCAAAATACATTATGAAATAATTAAAAAATGAAATGGTTAATGGGCCAGCATTCGAATTCACAAGGTTCATCTAAACCTGCCCGTTAGCTAATCATGTTTATTGTTTCAACCAAGATCTAAACCATATACACGTTTGGTCTTAACCCAAATATGTGAAGTATGTGTTAGATTGATGTTAATATGTTATGCATCTTGTGATTTAATAATTCACACCCCTAATTATTAAGCCAATACAGAAATGGGTCTTAAATTGTCCATATTAACAACCTGAATTAAGACCGACCAGATGATGTAGTATAGTCTATGTTTATGTAATCAATTGATCTTCAGTACGGTTATGTCCAAGTAAAACCGGCCAACCTTTTTTTCTTTTGTTATGTGTTATATTGTTAACGGAATTTCAGAATTAGTAAAACAAAAATTTAATTTTCGAATCTCATGTTTTGATATGAGGAGATACGTAGTAATTTTTTAAACTTCCAAATTTGAAATATGTTTTTGAACAACAAACCCCTAGATCAGTAAAATCTACAACATGTTTAATGATGTTTTGCCTAAGGCAAATACAAAAATTAGCAATGTATCAAACTGATTTGTAACAGTCTCTAGTGAGAGCTCAAGTTCTATACTTGACCAACAGTTGGTGTAACAATTTGTCGATCAGAAAAAAAAAAAAAAAAAACTAGTTATAAATCTAAAATCCCTATTAGAAAAACAACACTATATGATACGCATTTACTGTAAACAAATTTTGATGACCTAGTTCAGAAAGTAAAACATAACGAGTTAACTAACTAGTTGAGTTATTTGTCAAAGAAGATGGTAAGAAGGCACCTAGAAGATATGGTTATGGTGACTGGACACTTCAAATGATAAGAAAATGACACTAAGTTTTTCTTTAGATCTATATATCAAAAGTTGACTTGCATATTGCTTATTGCCTAATTAAAGTGATCTAATTGGATCTTGTGTTGTTCACCCACCAGAAGACTTGTGAATTCACTAAGTTTTTCTTAGTGAAAATTGCACTTCTCTTATGTTTGGAGCATCCTCATAGTGGGTAATGGTGACAAAAACATTTTGTTATTTGGTACAAACACACCTAAGAACAATCTTCAAACTATTATTATTTTCTTATAAAAGAATATGATCGTTATACATAAATTCTAATCATATTGACATTTGCGAAGTAAAATTTTAACGACATAGTTGTCCTTTCTGTTTAACCTTTAAAATTTGCATTTGTAAAGTGGTAAAGTACTATCTTGTTTCTAGATTTTATAATTTGGTTTGAGTTTGAACATTTAGTTTATTTAGTTGTATTTTTGTTGTAGTGTTTATTTTTAACTTTGTACTTTGAGTTTAACGTAAGTAGAAAAAGATAATGTTTTAAGTTAACAGTCTTTTACTAAAAGTATGTGGTTTAAAAAACAAAAAGAAGTTGACTATTATTTTATTTTGGAAATAAAAAAAAGTATATTAATCAGGTAAACAGTATGTTAACAAATTATTCCAGTTAGGTGACTTATACTTTAATCAACATAATCATACACGTTGGTAGAGAAGAGCAAGGGAAATACTATTACCTTTTAGGCTTTTATTTAAAAAAAAGAAAAAAAAAAAGCATTAATGTTATTTTTTAATTTATTATTATTATTATTATTATTATTATTATTATTATTTAACTATAAAACAATAGTCATGGGTGGTGTCTTCTAAACAATTGAAACGCGTGAAGTCATTTAAACTTTAAACTAACGTAAATTTTGGAATCGACAAGTTTGAGTTTCAAACAATTCAAAACACAATTCATTTGATGGTTTAACATTTTTATTCGATTAATTGGAAGTTGAACCGGGTGTGTAAACCAAACCGAACTTTCAATTAAATTCATTTGACGGTTTAACATTTATATGTACAATCATGAACTAGGTTTATAATTATATTCTTTTAATACAATCTAATAATTAAAGAAAAGTTGGTTCACACAGTTAAGTCGTCAAACCGTCTAGTCTAGATGACCCATCCAACCGGGACATTTGGTATGTCCTTCCCTAGAACCATATAGCTAGTGGTTTCGTCCCTAATTTTCATCAAGATAGACTAAATTCGACTATGAACATTCTAAGAGCAATAAACATACTATTCGATGGTATATTACTTCAATTTATAAAAGTGTTTTTTCATAATACAAAATATGATTTTTTATATTTTATTTTTCTTATTTATTTTGCTTATTTTAGTAGATCAATGTTTGAGGACGTCGTATAAAGTGGGATCTAGTGAATCGTGCTATTTCACCTGTATATTTTGATTTTCACATCTTTTTAGGCTTAAAAAAATTAAGAAAAAGAATGTTTGTGTGAATACTGTAAATTAATTTTTGTAATCTTATTTTATGCTTTTCAAATTCAAAAATACATTCATTAAAATATGACAGCTTCCATTTTTCATAGTCATACTTTATTTTCACGATCATCCTTTTAAATGTACGTTCAAACTTTTATTTTTAAAAAATGACCATGCCATTTATGTACAGAAAACCCATCTTTTCACATGATTTGACTATCTTCACGTCCAAACTTTCTGTTTTCGGACTTTTCATGACCGTCTTTCTGATGAGAGTATGTTAACTTTTTTCACGGCCAAACTTTCTATTTTAAGTCATTTGCTATCCATTAGTTACAGGGAAAATTCCTAAAATGTTCATTTTGAATAAGGTGATTAAGGTTTTGTTCATAACTATCATAAATTCCTCAAATGTATATGATTAATATCGTCGGATCCTCTCTTAAACTTGTCAGACTCACTTATTTTAAACCAGTAGCTATTTGCCATATGTCATACATATTATCGGACTCTCATATATACCGTCGACCTTACAATATATATATATTGTGTGTGTGTGCATATATATTTTTATAATAATATTTAGTATGTGATAATTCATATTGTTAAATAAAAGTTATAGACTTGTTTAGGCTCGTTTGGCTAATTAATTAAACTAAAGTTTGGTGTCGGGCTAAACATCAATTTAGGGTCCAACTCGTAAGCTCGATGACAATTTAAACTTTTCTAACCGATCTTCCTCTCACTTAAACAAATACACCATACATTCAATAATAATGTGGAGTTTTGGGTGTTTTGATACTTTGATAACAATCATACCATAGATGCACGTTGCCGTTGCCTATATTATTTCATTAATTGAAGTTAGTAAACTGGTGTAAAGGCTTTATTTATATGTATTAAAATGTTTATTTTTGCATCAAAAGGGTATTTCCTTTTTATCTTGTTTTCTCCTGCTTGTATCCATGCCATTTGCCACCTTTATTACGTCTCAATTCTTTTTTTATAAAAATTCGGCTCACTTGACTTTTGGGATAAACTAAATCCTTATCGTTTTATCTTTGATTTATCGATTGAGTAAAAACCGTCTTCTATTTAACATGTATATTTATATATGTGTACGGTTTGAAATTGATTAGTGTATATGAAGCCAGAGTTCACATGTTGTAATGCTAAAAGGAGTTCTTCATGAGGAAACACTTACAAGTTACAACAATCCAACTCATGTCATAAATAATGGCCGCAAAAGGTACATTTAAGATCCTTGAACTAGACTTGCATCTACACTCATGAGGAGCCTAAATTTAAATATATGTCCGCATAGGTACGTTTAAGAAATATTCAATAGAGCTACTAAACATTTCTAACATAACGAACTTGTTCTCGTAGAAGGGCAAATAACTTGTCCTCATTGAGTTTTAGCATATGTGATTAATTAGATAAATCAACACGGAATACACACAACATATGGATCGAAATAAACAGCCGACCGATCGAGTTAATTGAAGTCTTAATGTATGATAAAACCCCTAATTAACTTTCCACCAACATTCTTTTATTTGATCATAATTAGGATGATGCTTTTATTTATGTTTTATTTGGTTACTAAATTCTCCACGTGAAACATAAACAAAATTTCCAGTGATGATAATTTATTTGGTATTAAAATAATTAGCATCATGGAGCATTATTTTTATCTTATATTTGGCTGATTGACCTAAAAAGGTAAAACCAACGGTGCCGTTTTAATTTATTTGTTTGTTTTACATATACTTATTACTCCTCCTAATTTCACGTGTGTTTTTTATTGTATTTTAAAATTAAGAATCTTGGTAGAAAAGAAGATAAACAAATTATAGGAGTAAACCTCTACATGTACGTGACAGTTCCCTTTACCGCGGTGTTTTAGGTTGACGACCGGCGGACCGTCGAACTTGAAATGGACTGAGAAATTATATTCGACGTATGAACCTAAATACGACACCAGTTTTTAGTGGTTAACATAAAGAGGAACGGCTCTACCTGAGATTTTATTCTAATAAGTTTTGCTATCTATACTATATATAATGCATCAAATAAGGGTAAATTAAGACACCCATTTTTAAGTAATTTACAACAATTAAAGCATGAGGTACATGTGTTAGTAAGGGTAAACTTGTCTTTTAAACACAATTCATTCAACTTACAAGTTTTGTCCTTCATCTTTAACCATATTATGTTTTTATTTTAAGTTGTAAACTAACTTCTCACCCATGATTTTTAAACGACTATAGCATTTTCAAACGTTAATATTTTTTTATAAAAAAAATTACATCATAAAAACGAGCATTTTATTCTCTTTAATTTGGATATGATATTGTTATTATTTTTTTTCATTTTAAATAAATTAATATGTTACGTAGGGGTGCTCGGTGTCGATTTTGATGGTTTTAAGTTAAACTTGTGAGTCCAACCGTTAATATTGATTTTTTTGTCGTCTAAAACCAAACTCAAACATTGAAAGTTGAAACCAAATCGTTACTAACGGCCTGGCTCCAGTTTGGTTTCACAGTTTAAACTTTAATAATAAATAAGTTTAAAATAATTATTAATTTAAATGTACCATCAATTTAACTAAACACTAACATAATATGATACTTGAGAGGATTATAAATAAAAAATGATAATTTTAGCCACATAAATAGTAAATATTAATGGAAGATCTAGGACGTGAAATAATAACAACAAAGATCACAAAATGAATCATATTGCAATTGGGTTAATTTGAAGTTGTATAGCCAAGTTATTTGTAATAAAAAGATTATGTTCGATTAAATTTTAACTATATCTAATATATATTACAAAACATATCTAATAATTTAATAATAAAAAACATTAAAATGCATTCCACATTTACAGTCTGGTATGGTTTCTTATGGCCGGTTGCCAGTATAAACCGTGAACCAACCGTTCACTACGTTTTGAAATTTTCAAAACCGACCAACAAACCGAAAGTAAAAAAAAAAAGAAAAAAGAAGTCAAACCAATGACCGGTTTAAACGATTTCAAGGTTTTAACCGAACCATAAACACTTATATTTGTTGCGTGATTAATGGTTCAAACATCCGCTACATCGCGCGGGCACCCGTCTAGTTAGCACATTAAAATTAAAATATTACACAATATACAAGAGTAGATAAAACACAGTGCATTTAACACACATTACTTGTACATAATTTATTTTTTATCTTTAAAACTTTGGTAAAGGGTACCCAATTAATAAGTTATAGCATCCGCTCTAAAAAAATAAGTTATAACATAAAACATATTTAATAATAATGTATTAAAAAGTAAGTGGGCCCCAATTCCAACCCGTCAAATTGACGCGTACACAAACCATTTATCTAAAGGTGTTTGCTGGTTTCAACAAAAAGTTGACAGACCCGTTAGACTAAACCCAAACCTCACAAATGTCATGTTAAGTTCACGTGAGATCATAAATTCAAACACCAAGTTATCTCTTGTTTAGTTTGTTATTAACATAATAAGAAGACAATAACATAATCATTACACAAATTTTCTTGTCTAGGGTTGCTATCTTTAACATACGTATAAACACGTGATTAATATAATTTTTAAACATTAAAGCCTTCAAAGTCTTAACCGGGCCATAAACTTGACTTTTATTATCTACCTCTCGAACCATATACAATAAATATACGTCATATCAATTTATACACTAGAAAATAACCCGATGAACATTTGAACTAAACAATTGATAAATTAGGAGTCAAAACCATAATAGCTAAATGGGCAGGTTACATTAAAATGCTTTATATCCATTTGTGCTTTCTTTTTATTTCCAAACACATAAAACAATTAGCAAAACCTCTCGTTTGTCATAACACGTCTAGTTTGGGACTATGGGTGCAGAAAATGAGAATGAATGAAGACAAACTAGACATCTATGCAGTGACAGATTTAAAAGAAAAGTTAAAAGATAACATGGGCTAAAACAAATTCTATTCAAGGAGTGCTAATACATAAAATGAAGATAGAAAAAGAATTACAGTAAAATGTACACCATGCATCTATGTCATTAAAAGTGTCACATTCACCATCATTTGAGCTATTTGTATGTTGTGTTTACGTGCATAATATGACACTTCATATGTGCAAAGTTAAGGTCTAATCATGTCCTTAGGGCTGTAAGCGAACCGGACGTCTGGGCGTCCGTTCGGCAAGAAGTTCGTTTATGTTCGTCCGTTTAATAAACGAACCGGACATGGACACAAAAATTTCGTTCGGTAAGCTTAACGGACGAACACGGACAAGGGCCAAGTCCGTTCGATAGTGTTCGTGAACGTCTGGTAACGTTCGTCCGATTACGTCCGGTAATGTCCGTCAGGTATCGTTAGTGTTTATATCTATCCAGTATTGTAATTTAACTGCAGAATTTCTAGAGTTATTAATAACACTTTTATATTACTACACATGTTTGATGTCTCTTATATTATAGTGATCCACTTTATGTTAATATATTAAGTGTTAAGTATATTTGGATGTTATATGGTGTAATTCCTAATTTGTATGTGAAGTTGTTTAGATATATGCTTGGTGTCAATATGCAACCGTTTATATTTGTTCATTAGTGTTCGTTGTCCATTAATGTTCACATGTTTGTTTGTCCATTAATGTCCATTAGTGTCCGTTTGCCCATTATTGTCTGTTAACGTCCGTTTAAAATATTAACGGACGGACATGGACGGACACGGACAAACTCAATTTCTTAATGGACGGACACAGACATGAATTTTCGTTCGGTAGAGTGTTCGTGAACCGTCCGTTTGTCCGTCAAAAGCTTAACGGATTGACACGGACATGCTCTCGTCCGGTTCGGTCAGGTCCGTGTCCACCCCTACGTGTCCTATAATCACTTGAAAATATTATAGAAGTTATTGTTTAGCAAATTCTGAAAACCCTTTTGTAGTTTTTGCCGACAGGTTGCCAGAGTTAATGGCAAAATATGTTTTGCTCCACCTAGTGTCCACAATGTCGTCACATTTGATATCAAATTAGAAAACTAAGATATTTAATTAAATAATATAATGCTATTGCTTCCATATATGCTAATATATTTCTTACACATGTAAACACAAACTGAACTACATCTGAATAATGGATAAGCGAGTAACAAGCTGCGCCGCTATCTCCATTTTGAATCGCAAAGCCTATTCTACTAAAGATCAATCCTTGGTTCCTCGGGCTCTGCGAGTCACCGTGGACCACCTTCTGCACCCACTCCAAAAAGCGAACTGTCTCGGGAGCTAGGGATCCAAATGTATCGTAGGCAAAAGGAATTAACATATGCTGATTCTCCAAACACGCTGCCTCATGCTTAGCAACCTTCCTAGATTCCGCCATCAAAACCGCCTGTCCCGGAACGAAGCCACTGTCTCTCAGCCCCACCAACGGGGACACCCCAGTGAGGTTGACACACGCATACTTATCCCCTGCCCATCCAAACACAAGAACGTCCGCAGGACGCAGGGTAGATCTCCCCTCTCGCGGATCAGTCAGAAAGTTAACAAGTGCCTCTTTCTTGGTTGAGATCTCGGCACGCCTAAGCATATCCCATAAGACATCTCTAACCCAGTCGTGACGATACTTGAATCCCGACAATTCCTTATAGTGGAGGGCATGTTCACCAAATCTATCCAAACATGTTTTTTTACAAATGTGGCATGATTCATCTATAGGAAAAATGAATCATAAGCCGGTATTTAAGGATGGATCTGTATTCAACTGCCGACATCCGTTGCCCAAGACCTTTAATGGGCACAACAGTCAAAAAATCCTGTGCATGAGTCCCCTTGAGACAAACAACAGCTGTCTTTTGTCTCGGGGTCATATCGAATCTTTCCTCCAAATCATGTACGTGTTTACCATAAAGAGCACTCGCTAATATGTGTTGAGGTTTCTTGAGGGCGGTCTTTTTATCAGTAAAACCGCCTAAATCAAAGTCCGTGAGAAGGTCCGGGAGAGTTTTTAATCAAAATATCTTAAAAAGTTATCAATGTATCATACCACTATAGAACAATGGTCGTCGACTTGTTATCCATATAAACATAAGACTTGAACAATAGCTACACATCCTATGACTTTATTTTCATACTAATAATAAATCATATAAATGTTACAATTCTTTGTAAAAACTTGGTGTTAGGAAGCACGTTGAGAAATTAAGTCCGCCCCCTCACCATCCAACATTAGGTTTCTAATTATTTGTTTGAATATGAAATACATATAAAATAACATATTACATCGGGATGGAGGTGTTTGGTTTTCAACACGATCCAGCATCATATTTTATTTCTAAGTGCACAAAACTATCACATATAATATATTTAGTTATGATTATTAATTATTTTTGGTAAAGTGAGATTGCATCGTATAGAAAAGAATGTTATGTTCGTTTCACTAAAAAACAGGCATAGAAAGTCTAATGGGTGAGAGAACCCGTTTGAAATATAAACCCATAATATGTGTTCATACAACCGATGTGAGACAAGTCTCATACATTGCAATGATTTTAATTTATAACAGATCATTAATAAATTAGTCTGTATTCATCGGGGATCCTAATACCAATGAATTACCATCGAAGCTGACAACTTTGTCAACAAAAGGAAAATGATCATTATATAACAGATCATTGAAGAAACCTAAAAGGGAACAGTGACACGTCTGTATTCACCGGGGATCACTAATACCAGCAAATTACTATCAAATTAGGCAACTTAGTTAACAATAGGAAAAAGATCAGTTATTTAGTATTTGTTTGTAAAGCATTTACTCGCACCTAATGTTTACACGGATTTACACTAACGGATAAGTAATAAATGGTATTGCTATCAATGCCTTACCATCAATGAAAGTTCGTTAATTTTTAGTATTTATCTTTTTCATATTTGCATAAGCTCTTACTTTACCTGACTAATCAACAATGACAGATCGTTGAAGGGTCTGACCAGTCTGTATTCACCAAGGATATAAATTAGGCTAGGGTTTTCAATTGAAGATCAAGTCATCACTTTACATCTTTCTCGATTTATAGAAGTTTCATCAAAGATTAAATCTGCAACTCATTGTTGTAGGTTAGGGTTTATATTTCAAAATGGTTTGATAGATTGTTTGTTATGGTTTCGTGTTATTGAGCTTCAATTATTCAATACTAAAGATCCTACCATACAATCTGTTCAGATTCATATGTGTAAACATTTGATGATTATCGAATTTACAAAAACACAATCACTTGAAACCAAAGGTTTCACGTTAACATATTAGTTTTATGCCTTTATTAGCTTAGCAACTTACTTAGTGTAGTTTATTTCATATTAAGTTTATGATATCCCCGTATTCAATTCTATGAATTCATCCCTCCAATAATAGTCTTCAAAATCTAGCAACATATACCGGAAAATAAAACTCATTAGCTTTTAAAAATTTTCTTACTTTGTGATTGTATTGTATATAGATTGTAATAAACAAATAAAACTTTTCAAAAGCAAGTATATTTAATAGGTAAAGTGTCACTTAATAAAAAAATCTAAATATTTATGAGAAAATCTTAAAAACCTTGATCATTATTATTTCAAGAAAACCATAATACTGGCTAAATCAATAAGATAAAACTAAAATCCGTCACAATAATCATCCAAAATAAGAAAAATATAAATTTGTAGGAAAATCATATATGCCTTGGTGAGATTTTGAGGAACATAAAGCTTTTAATATCATTACAGTTATACATAAATCATAAAACATTGTAACGAAGAAACCCTTTGGTAATGTAGGTATATACATTAGTTGGATTTTTAAATTATGATTTTTGATTTTGAATTATATTTAATACACATGCATACAAAATATATAAAACCATTCAAACTTGTTTATTTAGGCTGACACAAATTTCTATTACTAGTTCAATACACGTTAAATTTGAGTACCTAACGATAGGGCATGAATAGCGGATTAACGAACCCCTCTCCCCTCCCTCCCTCCCCCCCCCCCCCCCCCCCCCGGTTATCAAGAAAACACCCTCAACACTACCATGCCTGAAGTTTTGTGCATAGGCAAGGGAAAAAACGACTATAAGCAGATATTGTTTTAATATTTAATTTACGAACAAAACACTTCAACCATCTCATAAAGAGAGAAACTATGTTTCAATTCATTTTTTTATTTAATGTGAAAACATTCCATACTTTAGTGGTTAAAGACATATTTTTTATTTTTTTAATAAAACATTACACATTTCTTAAAAATTAGCCTTAGTAGTTGAAGAAGGAAGTCTTTATATGTCATTTTCGGAGTTCAAAGAAGAAGAAAAAAAGACATATTTTTTACACAATTCTTTTAACCTAGCCTATGTTACGGAAAAAAAACATCTCACAATTAAGATAATTATTTTAGGAATAACCGACAAAATTTTGTAATTAAAATTTTTTTATTATATGCTAGTCATTATTATTCATTATCATCCGAATTCACACTTTGCTCACTTTAAACGAAAAACAAAGCAAACCTGAAATTCCACCTTCATTAAATAATCCCAAATATCTCAGATGAGCTGGCAAAAAACATAATTAAACTCCAAAATAGTTAAAAGCTATTAAAAATTAAAAATAATAATAAATATAAAGTAAAATAAATAAATATACATCCATCTGTTATAATATTAGCTCTAATTATAACAAGATTATTGAAATGATAATTGATCTTTATTATATCTAATAGACAAGAGAGTGAAGAGATATATAAGTTGTTAATTCTACTGGGATGATATTTCATTTCCATCGTTGTAATATTTATACTACACAAAAGGTAAATGTACAGGAGACGAACATGACCATTAATTACATCTTGAGTGTTCTTGTAGCCAATGTTTTTTGACAAAATTGAAATGTGTCATTCATAAATAGTGTCGGTGGTTCACAACACTCTCCCTTGGATGACACATTTTCAAAACTTCGAGGTCTTGAAGTACTGCCTCATTAAACACATTGCTAAAGAAAAACCCAATGGGAAAAAGCTTTAGCTAAGGGAAAAAGAGTGAAGTATATAGCTCCCCCTCAAATTGCATGTCGTTACATTGTTCGTACATGGCGCATGCCAATATCATGAACATGTTTCCTGAATGTTGCTGTGGGAAGTGCTTTTGTGAAAAGATCAGCTGAGTTGTTGCTGGACTGGACATATCTCATTTCAACCTGATTGTCTTTAATAAGGTCTCGAGTATACTCAAAGTATCTTGGTGGTATATGCTTTGTTCTGTCACTTTTGATATATCCTTCCTTCATTTGCGAGACACAAGCTGCATTATCTTCATAGATAGGAGTTGGAATTCGATCTTTCTCTAGTCCACAAGAAATCAATATGTGTCGTGACATAGATCTTAACCATACACATTCTCTTGAAGCTTCATGCAATGCAATGACTTCAGCATGATTTGAAGATGTTGCAATGAGTGTTTGTTTCTGAGAACGCCATGAAATCGCAGTTCCTCCATTCTTAAATACATATCCAGTTTGAGATTTTGCTTTATGGGGATCAGATAAATAACCTGCATCTGCATAACCAACTAACCCTTCTTTTGAATCGTTAGGATAAAATAAACCTAAATCAACAGTTCCTTTTAAATACCGAAAAATATGTTTAATGCCATTCCAATGTCTTTTAGTAGGGGATGAACTGAATCTTGCCAATAAATTAACTGCAAAAGAAATGTCAGGTCTTGTACAGTTAGTAAGATACATAAGTGCTCCAATTGCACTGAGGTATGGTACTTCGGGACCAAGAATCTCTTCATTATTTTCGCAAGGACGAAATGGATCATTGTCAACATTGAGTGATCTAACAACCATCGGTGTGCTTAAAGGATTTGCTTTGTCCATATTGAAACGTTTTAAGAGTTTCTCAGTATAAGTTGAGTGATGCACAAGTATCCCATTATCCATATGCTCAATTTGTAAACCAAGACAATATTTGGTTTTTCCAATATCTTTCATTTCGAATTCTTTCTTTAAAAGAGCAATTGCTTCATTAATTTCTTTTTGTGTCCCAATTAAATTTAGATCGTCAACATACACAGCTATGATCACATATCCTGATGTTGTCTTATTGATGAAGACACATGGACAAATAAGATTATTTGTGTATCCTTTGCTTATCAAATAATCACTCAAACGATTGTACCACATCCTTCCAGATTGTTTCAGTCCATACAAGGATCTTTGTAATTTGATGGAATACATTTTCTTAGGCTTTGAACTTATTGCATCGGGGAGTTTAAATCCTTCGGGAATTTTCATATAGATGTCACTATCTAGTGATCCATACAAGTAAGCTGTGACAACATCCATAAGGCGCATCTCTAAATTTTTAGAGACTGCTAAGCTGATTAAATATCTAAACGTAATAGCATCCATGACAGGAGAATACGTTTCTTCATAGTCAATTCCTGGCCTCTGAGAAAAACCTTGAGCTACAAGTCTTGCTTTATATCTTGTAACTTCATTTTTCTCATTTCGTTTTCTCACAAAAACCCATTTATATCCTACAGGTTTCATTGACTTTGGTGTAATGACAATAGGTCCAAAAACCTTTCGATTATTTAGTGAGTTTAATTCAGCTTACATAGCATCTTTCCATTTGTTCCAATATTGTCGATTTTTACAATCATCTACAGATTTTGGTTCAGGGTCATCATTTTCTTCCATGATATCGCTTGCCACAGAATAAGAAAATATATCATCAATATTTTCCATTTCATCTCGATCCCACATTATATGTGATTTACCATAGTTTATTGACAATTCTTTATTGGAATCATTTATTTCTTCCTGAGGAAATGTTATATCATTTATTCTTTCCCGATGGAAGGTTTTGTCAATCATTCCTTCCATAGGGTCAGTATCCTTCTCAGAACACTTTCTTTTTCGAGGATTTTTATCCTTTGAACCGATTGGCCTTCCACGTTTTAAACGTATTTGGGATTAATGAGGTGCATTATTATTATTTTGCTTACTTGGAATCTCAACTCGAGCTGGAGCATTAGCAGCTGGTATATGAGATTTAGTGACCCTGTTTATATCAGTAAATGCATAAGGTAACTGATTTGCAATTTCTTGTAGATATATTATTTTTTGAACCTCTGTCTCACTTTGTTTTGATCTTGGGTCTAGGTGTAACAATGATGGTACACACCATGATATATCTCTTTCTTGCTTTTTCATTTCTCCCCCTAATGCTGGGAACATTGTCTCGTTAAAATGACAATCAGCAAAACGTGCTGTAAATACATCACCTGTTAAAGGTTCAAGGTATCTTATGATGGAAGATGTTTCATATCCAACATATATTCCCAACCTTCTTTGGGGACCCATTTTTGTGCGTTGTGGTGGTGCAATAGGAACATACACAGCACAACCAAAAATTATAAGATGAGAGATATTTGGCTCATTTCCAGAAACAAGTTGTGTGGGAGAGTATTTATGATTTGCACTTGGTCTCACGCGGATTAATGATCCAGCATGCATAATTGCATGACCCCAAATAGAAACAGGGAGTTTTGTCCTCATTATTAATGGTCTAGCTATTAGCTGTAGGCGTTTGATCAACGACTCGGCTAAGCCATTTTGTGTGTGTACATGAGCAACAGGGTGTTCTACAACAATCCCCACAGACATGCAATAATCATCAAATGCATGTGATGTAAATTCTCCCGCATTATCAAGCCTTACTCTTTTAATGGTATAATCCGGAAAATGTGCACGTAATTTGATAATTTGAGCAAGAAATTTTGCAAAAGCAACATTACGAGTCGATAATAAAGAGATATTAGACCATCTGCTGGATGCGTCTATTAAGACAATGAAGTATCTAAATGGTCCACATGGTGGATGAATTGGTCCACATATGTCACCTTGAATTCTTTCAAGAAACATTGGTGTTTCTTTATCGACTTTTAATGGCGAAGGCCTTGTAATTAATTTTCCAAGAGAACAAGATGTACATTGAGGCATTTTATCTATTTTGTGGATCTTTTGACCTTTCAGTGGATGCCCATGTGTATTTTCAATGATCCTTTTCATCATTGTGGATCCTGGATGGCCTAATCTGTCATGCCATAAGTTTATGATACCAGAATCGCAACAATTTTCTTTGACTGCCATATGTGCTTGAGGCACATTTATATATGTATAATGCAAACCAGAATGGAGCATTGGCAATTTTTCCAATATTTGATCTTTGCTTATGATATGCAAATATTTTTCATTACTAACAGTCCTTGACTGAGTATCATATCCATTATGATATATGTTTCTGAAACTCAACAAATTTCTTGTTGATTTTGGGGAAAATAAAGCATTTTCTATTTTGAGCTTTGTACCATTTGGTAATGCTAAATTAGCTTTTCCCACTCCTTTTATCAAGTTTGTAGGACCTGATATTGTATTGATGATCCCTTTTGTTGGTTTCAGTTTATAAAAATATTTTTTAGATCTAAGTATAGTATGCGTGGCTCCACTATCCGCTATACATATATTTTCTTCATTTGTTTGATCTTGTGCTCCGGTGATTTTCATTTTAAATCTTGAAAAATATTAAGAAAAAAAATAAGTGTATAACGAAGACATATGATATTTTAATAAGAACTTTATTTAATTGAAACACAAGTAGTACATGAAAGAGAAACTATTAAAGATAATGAGAACACACTTAATAATTGCATCTAATTATAGTAGTCAAGCAACTTTGTTTCAAAGTTCCACCCCAAAGTCTTCAACGCTCAGCTCAGCATTGATATTATTAAAGTTATCAACATGGTTCCCTTCTTTCTCTTTTCCTTTTAGAGAGGCTTGGTACAGTTCACACAGATGTGGAGCTGTGCGACAAGCCTTTGCCCAGTGGTTTGTACTTCCACATCTAAAACATGAAGTGCCATTGTTTTCGGACCTACCAGCTTCATTCCATTTATTTTGGTGGTTGGAATTTGTATTGTGTGGGACATGATAATTATTGGCTCTCTGGTTACGACCACGACCACGGCCACGACCACGACCGTAAGAGTTATTGTTCCATTTGAATGGATGCTTACGATCATTAAAATGCCTTTTTTCAAAATGACCACGTCCACGTCCACGGCCTCGTCCTCGACTTTGTTCCCATTTATGATCAGAATTTTTATGAGAACTTTTGTGAGCAACATGTGCTTCTGGTATTGCTAATGAACCCGTGGGACGAGATTGATGATTTTTCATCATTAATTCATTATTTTTCTCTGCTACAAGGAGTAATGCATTTAGATCAGAGTATCTCTTAAAATTATGCAAACGATAATGTGTTTGCAAGTTTATATTTGATGCATGAAACGTGGAGAAAGTTTTCTCTAACTTTTCTTCCTCTGTTACGGGATACCCACAAAATTCTAGCTTTGAACAAATTCGGTATAAAGCAGAGGTGTAATCATTTACCCTCTTAAAATCTTGGAACCTAAGACTGTTCCATTCATCTCTAGAAGTAGGAAGTAAAACTTCCTTTAGATGACCGAATCTGCTTTTCAAATCTTCCCATATCATATATGGGTTATCATAATTAAAATACTCATGCTGTAGTAATTCATCAATATGTTTATGGATGAAAACATCAGCTCTTGTTTTATCCTGGTCAGAGCAATCATTGTATTCTTGGATTGCGTCTAACACATCCATAGATTTTAAATGTCTTTTGACATTTGCTGTCCAGGACATATAATTTTCTCCAGAAATGTTGAGTGCAGGGAATTCGAGTTTTGCTATATTTGACATTTTGTTGCTAAACATAATAGAGCAAATAATAAGATAAATATTAGAATCCATATATATCAATCAACAATGAGATACAATACATTGGTAGAGCTATAAACATATAAAAGAAAAAGAAAATGCTGAAATCTTCAGATGGGAGATTAAAAATTAGAATGAGAAGTAGTATAAGCATTATAGTGACCAACATCAAAACCGGGTGAATCATTTTGAGAATTTTATCTTGGATAAATTTAATAAGAAGAATGTTTGTTGTAAATGAAATGGGGTTAATGATTGGTTATTTATAGTGAAAGTTTATAACTCATTTATAACGGTTATATTACCGTTTATAACGGTAACATTACCGTTTGTGTGTGTGTATATATATAATATATAATATTAATTATTTTAAAGTAAGATAATAAATAAGATATTAAATACAGTTTATTTTATAAAATATATATAATTAGTATGCACAATAATAAGAATAGAATTGTTAGTGTAAATAAATCTAACTTCTAAATGAGATATTAGTGTGCATATATAAATAAAAGTTAGAATAGTTATCAAATTTTAATAACAATGTTTATACACATTATTGCTATTACTCAGTATATTAGTTAGTATATGTATATGCATAGATATATATCTAACGTACATAATTAAAGAAGTAAAGAAGTGTTTATGATGCTTATGTAGATACCTTTGTGTCTATTACCTTTCTTGGTTAGGATATAAGCGGCTCGTGCTGATAACGTGTTATAATATTAGCTCTAATTATAACAAGATTATTGAAATGATAATTGATCTTTATTATATCTAATAGACAAGAGAGTGAAAAGATATATGAGTTGTTAATTCTACTGGGATGATATTTCATTTCCATCGTTGTAGTATTTATACTACACAAAAGGTAAATGTACAGGAGACGAACATGACCATTAATTACATCTTGAGTGTTCTTGTGGCCAATGTCTTTTGACAAAATTGAAACGTGTCATTCATAAATAGTGTCGGTGGTTCACAACACCAGCAAAGTTTTTATAAATAAATACATCAGTGTTCCACCATTTATTGTTCTTTTTATAGTTTTATAACCCAGATTCACATTCATTACACACCTATAGAAAGTTCGCTGGAAAACTCACCGGAGTTCAGTTTTCCCATCGGAGATAATATAATATTATAATATTAATAATAACCAGCAAACAATGAGGGGTTTAATGTCTTGTTACAGTGAATTAGCAGTTCAAGTCTCTGACAAATCATCATGTTCAAATTACAAAACCGTTTCAAATTCAGTTTCTCTTTCTTCACCCAAATTAATCCCATCAATTCAAACCGCCGTTACGAATATTTACAAAACCACTCTTTCCACCGGAATCAGTCACGTGATCACCGTCACGTGGTGCCGGAACTCCACCGCACACGGCCTGCAAATAAACACCGGCGACGACCCCACTACGGCGTTCAGATTAAACACGAACTCAGGTTTATTTCGGAAGAAAAAAGGAAACAAAGCGTTTGAGATCAATGATTCAAAGTACGAGGTTTTTTACGACCTGTCGGCGGCGCAGTACGGGACAGGAGCAGAGCCTGTTGACGGGTACTATGTTGTTATCATCGTAGACTCCGAACTCGGGTTGTTCCTCGGAGACATGTCGGATTTTAAGAAAATGAAAAGTTATAAACAAGTTGCGAAATTTGATTTGATTTCTCGACGTGAGTGTTTTTCCGGAAATACCCTTTATTCCACCAAGGCTAAATTTACCGGTGCCGGAAGTTGTCATGATATTTTGATCCGGTGTACCGGAGATGATGACGGTGTAAATGTAAAGAGTCCTACTTTAACGGTTTGTGTTGATAAACGGGTCGTGATTCGGGTCAAGAGGCTCCATTGGAATTTTCGGGGTAACCAGACTTTATTCGTTGACGGGTTGCAAGTTGACTTAATGTGGGATGTTCATAATTGGTTCTTTGCTTCCGGGTCCGAATCTGGAGCAGTGTCCGGACCCGGGTCGGGTCGGGCTGTTTTTATGTTTAGAACAAGAAATGGGTTGGATAGTAGGCTATGGTTGGAAGATCTGGTGAAGATGAAAGATGAGAAGCAGGAATTCTCTTTGTTTGTTTATGCTACCAAGAGTTAAGTCAACAAATCCATATTGTAGATTTTTGTTTTTATTTTTTTGGGTTTTTTTTATTTTTATTTTTTATTTTCTTACATTCATACACCTTTTTTACCTTTTTATATTTTTATTTTACTAATTCAAAATATTTGGTATGGAAAGCATTTAGAAAGACTTTCTGGTCCAATTGTGGACATGTTCTTATTGAAAATTGGAATACATCTACACCGTGATTGTGATATATATGATGCCAAAATATTTTTATGTTATTTATTTGAGAAATAGTGTTTATCTGAATCCCACAAGATGGGCTGCTTGGACCAAGAAACATTCTAGATAACCAGTTCTTTTGACACTCTTGAACCACCTTGGACGTTTGTTTAAGATCTTTAAGATTGTTTGGTTAACCTCACGAACTGTATAGGTGGTCGTATCGGTTTTCAAAATTTATCATTTATATTTTATTCTCTTGTAAATCTTGTTTATTGATTCAGTTTACCATTTCAACCTTCATATTTTGTAATAGATATTCATATGTTCATATTATAAACATGGTAAATATTTTGTTTCTTAAACTATAAACATGTATATTTTTAAAATTGACAATTGCTGGTTTTCGAAACCGACCTGATTAGTGGACCAATAAGACAACTCATTCTATGACTGATATGATTATGAAAACAATGGATAGAATAGAACTTGATCTGTGGGCAGAACTAGCAGAGTCTAAATCAGATTACCATCCGGACGGTGAACGTTTATATACATTAGCTAGGGTATCAGACAGTTTCATTCTCTTGTAGTTTGACGGATCAAGCTATTATCGACAAAGGAGTTGACCGGATGTGAAAGGGTGTTTAACTTATGAACTCAAAAAATAAAAAGTTCTAATTCTGATTATGCTGATTGTTATATAATTAGTATTGGTTTTTTATTTGAAGTGTCTCTTACATTTCACTTGATATCTATGCTTATGATTGATTAGTTGGTGTGAATTGAGGGCTAAAACTCTAACGCCTTGTTCTTGAGTTTTTTAATTAAGGATAAGAAAAGGAAGAGAAAGGAAGAAAATGTTTTTTAATAGGCGTGTTCTTGAGTTGAAAGGAAAATTGAGAAAAGGAAATGATAACTTATTGGGAAAAAACTTATCCTTAGTAATCATCCCATTTTTTGGAGGATAATTTATTGGAAAAAAACATCAATTTAATCCCTCCTAACTCCTCCTACTCATTTCCTTTTCATCCTAAAAAAAACTCAAGAACACCCATTTTTTAACTATCCTTAGTTTTCCTTTCATTTCCTTACTTAAAAAAAACTTAAGAACAGGACGTAAGGAAAAACATAAAGGCAAAGGTTTAGCCAACCATGTTAATGTCTATAAATAGTAAGTGTCTGCTTTGACGTTAAAGATCAACTGAATAGTTAGTTACCAAACCTGTCAAGCATCAAAGTACCCATCCTTCAGTTGCTTCCTGGCCCCTCTAACCATGAATTATATAAACATACTTATATAGTCATTAAAATTATTTAAAAATTACGCTATAAGCTTTTCTTTTTCGTGATGGATAGAAATATACAAAATGAGGTATTTGTAAAAAAATAACAATTTCATAATCTAACAAAGATCGTTTTTAAAGAGAAAATAGGGTAAGTATTGTAGTTTTGAAGAGAATTTTGACAAACTATAAAATAAAAAGTAAATCACGGTTTTACGACCTTCATCACTAGGAATTGCATTCATTAAAAAGTCGGGTTTGTATTGAAATAGAATACAAACTGGCAATATGTTGCGCTGTTTGAGAAAAAAATTATCTTTATATTAATCATGCATTTGTATAGAGATACTCCTAATTTAAAGATATGCTAATTTTGTACTATTTCTTTCACAAATTATAAGACAATACATCACAAGTATGAGTGTATGACTCACAACATAAAATTTCGAATTTGAAATAATTTCTTTTTTGAGCAAAAGTAACATAACAAAAAATAAATAAACAGATAACGCACTTATGAGACAAGAAAGTACAGGAGCAACATATGACACATCAGATATATATTTTTGGGAAAAGAGAAACTATGTAAGTACACAATAAATAGAGTTTGATGAGAATCCTAACATATCATCTAATCTTTTGGAAAGAATCATAATAATCTTGTGGGAGTAAATTTTGGCATCCAAGGTTTGATTAATGTAAAATATAGGGCAAGAGAAACCTCACATAGTGAGAAATCGTTGCCGGACTTAGGGAATACGCAACCCAACAAGTCTAGTATGCTAATTAAGCTTGATTTACCTCTTACGTAATAAACTTGGGTTTGTTTGATGTGGACCAAGTTAGGGTTTGAATCTAAAATTTTTAAGCGTTACTTCGGCTAAGAAAAGGTTATTTCACCTGTGAACTAGCTGCTGCTACTACTTTTGCCTGTGGTTGTCACCCACTGGTAAATCTATGTCAAAACACGAATAAAAGCCCAATGACAAAGGAACATGATGATAAAACCTTAAAAACAAAAATATATTATGAATTTTCGTCTGTATCCATAAGACAAATTTATTAGTCATGAATGATATAACATATATACAAGCTATCTCACATCTAGGACAAATTCAATCTTATATCCATCCTCAATCGTTGATGAAATTTCTCTAGTGTATTCACTCGTTATGAACTGATATCCACGTACCAATGTTGTCATCCGTATTAACATGAGTCGGTTTTCATCCCTAATGATATTAACATATGCGTGTGTGTGTGTGTATTATTAAAGAACATTATGTGAAACTAGCTTATCTCTTAAAGACGATGTGAAATTACAAATTTAGTGACATGTACGATGGTGAAATATGAAAGGTATTTATAATGTTTGGTGGCAAGTGTTCATTGAATGTGTTCAATAATGATCGGAATAGATTTGGGCCTAGGTTGAGCCAATGCTATTTTGCATTGTGTGACACCCACCACTAGTAGTACACCACCAATAAATCCCACGTTCCCGTTGAACATGTCAACTTCTCAACGGTTGCAAATTCTCACCATCAAATATCAATAGCCATACTAAATTCGGTTACCATCAACTCCTTTCCAGCCTATGTTTTCCGGCGAGTCTTGCCACCATTTTCCTCATGTACGCTTCCCAGGCCTTTAAACCATCGATTCATCCACATTTGTCGCGCTTTGTCTTTCTCCACAAATGTAAACACATACAAATAACATTCAACATCAACAAGTTAAATAAATTAGTATTTGGTAAAGAAAACAATAGACGAGCTGATTTTAAACAATAATTTTTTAGCGAGTTTTGAGACATGCTAATAATAATCTTGAATTTGAATTAAGCATGTGTTAGTAGAATAGACCCAGATATAGCTGGTTTGTGTTAATATTATATAAGATGTTAATTGTAAAAAAATAAAATAAAATAGAATTAGATCTATTATTTTTATGAAAAAAAATTATTATTATTTAGTAAATCAGGTTATTTATTTAGTTACTTAAAACATGTTATCTTATATAACATGTAAGTGATGAAGAACTAAATATGCCATTATGACTCAACTATTACTTACTCTATGTATGTATATGTTATTCTGACTTAATATTTACTCTATGTAGGTAGTATGGTGGTTCATTATGCGTGAATCTATTTGTACCAAGTATATTTCACGTGCTGTATCACATGATTCACATTGGTTCTTATATAACTTCTTATAAATCATGTATTCATGTACTAAAAATAACGAATATAGCATTGTTATGCATTTATTTGTGTTTACATTTCAATATAAGGGTTATAAAAAACATAAACGCATCAAAGATAAAGTTTTATATCAAAATATAAGACTTTATATTCCTTACGACTCTATTTTTCATGTAATATATATGATTATATATATGATACTATGTTAGGAGCCGGTGTGCAACACGAGTTAGAATAAATAAATTTATTCAACAAGGACACAATATAAGACACAAATAGTATGTTCAATTATTAATATGTAGTTTAATGTAGTTTCTTATATAAGCTCACATATTATCTTAAATGTGTAAAATAAATAAAAATATGAAAGAAAATAATAAAACGTGCCAAACAAATAGTACTTCATTATTATTATTAATAAAAATATTATTATTGAATATATTTTTTTGTAAGTACATTTTACATATATCTTTTATGAAGATATTAAAAACTCTAAAGAACAACTTGACCAAATTTAGCCCGTTTTGCATCAGACTAAATAAAGTCATTGTTGCATTTGCAGATGCTACAAGAGATTTGAATCTTAAAAAAGATCTGCCAAAGTTACATAATTAGATTTTAATATCCACTATATTAAGGCAAAGCCTATGGTTGTTCACGGTCTTGTTTTTAGGTTTAACCATGAGCCAAGTCGTTAGCAACGGTTTTTTTCTTAATTAAAACTAAAACTGGAACATTAAAATTTAAAACGAAACCAAACCAAACGTTCTGTTTAGTTTTACGGTTTTGTCACTTTGGAACTTAACACAAGTTATCCTAAAGTAACACTAAGTTAAATTGTGATGGTAGCAAGAATTAGAATGCGTCAAGTACAAAGTTATATATTATATATCAAGTGTTGCACATAATCAATAAATACTATTAACATACATCTAAACTTAAATAAAAAAAACATATACAAATACATATTACATTAGCTTAAAATTTATGATTAAAAAAAACATAGAGATATGCAATACATATACTTAGCTGCAACTAAAAATAATTCATTTTATATTATAACAATTTTAACCCGTTTACTTTGAATGGATAAATTCGACTAACATTTAATCGAATTACCAGAAAAAAGTTTTTTGCATTAGATACTTATGCCTTTTTAAATACAGATTTAGACAAATATTCTATGAAAATTACATTAAAATTTAAAATCGGGAGAACCCTACCCAAAAGTGTGTCAAAAAAGTCACAATCTCCAAAGAGATTTATTCAGTGAGTAAAAAATTTTAAGAGCGATTTAATATTATCAACTTTAGTATACTTAATCTAGATTAAAGCACACGTTATTTTAATAAGTTCCAAAATTGATTGGTCGAGTTGACTTGCAATCACTTTTTTCTAGTTATTTCATTTATAAATGAATAAGACAGAATTACAAATTTTGTCCTTTAAAAAAAACAAAATTACGGTTCGTGTCCTTTTTTTAATTTCCTTGCAGGCGATGTATTTTAAACTTTTTTTTTTCTACACGTTATGTCCTTTACGCTAACTAGGTTAGAAAAACTCAGTTAAATACCCTCACGTGAGGCGCATGTGAGGGCATTTTTGTCTTTTCGACTACCCTGCAACTTCTTCTTCTTCTTCTTCTTCCTCTTTTCTTCTTCATTTTCGTCAAAGGCCTGCCCCCACCACAGCTCCGCCACCAACCACTACCACCACCTTGACCTCTACCACCGTCACCCACCTCTGCTACCAGCCGCCACCACCACACCTCCACACAAGACCAACAGCTCGGTGTTGGAAACACATCTATTTGCTCGACCGAATCAGCTGACCACCACCAGTTCAGTCATCGATCTCCTTGTCGGAAAATAGGCTGTGGTGGTGATGATGATGTAGATGACGTGGAGGGGATCACGGCGGGCCAGGTTGCAGGTGCTGGGTATATGGTGGAGGCGTGGTGGTTGATTTGGTGTGGTGGCGGCGATTAACATGGTCTCCGGTGGCCGTTAGTGGTGTGGTGGTGGTTTAACCATGTTTCTTGTACAGAGCAATCCAATCTCACCATTTCCGATCACCCCTAACCAAACTACCACATATCCCCAAACCAAACCCTAACTTACTCACCCCTCAATTACTCGATTAGAACAAAATTCACCATCTTAAAACCCTAGTTCTCGCTCCATATTCATCAACCATCAGTTTAATTTCATCATCAGAAGCAGTTAAGTTTCTCTCAATGCTTCAGATAAATCAGATCTCCGATGAGTATCGGGATTCGTATATGGAGTACAGTTTAAACTTTAAAGCTACTAGACCTATGTAATTTGATCTCATATGCAGTGAATCAGTTAACAAATCAACGGATTTTGATTAATTACAGTCTTTGGTTGCTAGAATATTCCGGTGAGTTTCCGGCGCCGGAGAAATTGATTAAGGCGGTATTTGTGATGGTTTCGAGGGGATTTAGGAGTGATGATGATTGGTGGGTTGAATGGAATGGAATGGAATCTGCAACGCGGTGGGTGGGGGTATGGTGGCCGGAGTGGTTGTGATATGGTGATGGTGGTGGCGTAGAGAGAGAAAGAAGAGAGAAGGGAGGAGGATGGAGTTATAAGTTTGTAGGTACAGACGAAAAGACAAAAATGCCCTCACATGCGTCTCACGTGAGGGTATTTAACTGAGTTTTTCTAACCCAGTTAGCGTAAAGGATATAACGTGTAGAAAAAAAAAAGTTTAAAGTACACCGCCTGCAAGGAAACTAAAAAAAGGACATGAACCGTAATTTGGTGTTTTTTAAAGGACAAAATTTGTAATTCTGTCAATGAAAATAATGTATTAATGTTTTTTATACGCAACATATTTGACAGATTTGAGATAAAAGCGGTGTTTTTGAAACTAAGCCGGATTGACCAGACCAATCGGGTTAAACCGAAAAATAAATAACTGGCCGGTAATTCGTGAACCTGAAAGACTTGCTTCGAAGCGGAAAAAAACCAATCCGGATAAAATTAATTATTTTTAAAACTAAGCAACCATACACAATAATTTATGCACCAACTGATGACAAGTTTGATAACAAATGCGTTTTATAGTAGTTGACTTTCTTATTAATTTATTTCTTGAGTAATATGGGATGAGAATAATATAATTTTCTTTTAATGTTAAGGTACCAAATGACACAAGATGGTTAAATTAGATGTCAAATGACACAATTACATTTTTGTTTATTATAATAGTAGATACAGATAAACTCATAAAAGTAACATATCGGAATGTCAATTTCAGTTTCTTATAAAACGTGATATATTGAAAGTTATTTAATAAAAGCAAAAATACATAATAACTGATAACTGATGTCAAATAACGTGTGCCAAAGAAAGTGAAAAAAAAATATGGTGTTATTTTATCTTTAGCCCCTACTTTTTTATGTTAGATAATAGAGATGTTTATAGTCCAATATGATCGAGTCAGACAAAAATTCTAAGCACTGGTAACTATGGTTTCAGGAAAAGACAAAGCAAACTGGCCTGAGTGACCGGTTGGGTCGGTCCAATTTTTTTGTTTTTTACTAAGAGCATAAGTTTGCATTAACTTTTAAAAAAATTGATAATAATAGTTTGTGAATATAATAAAAATAAATACATATCTTTATATTCCTAAGATATATGCAACAAATTAATGTTAGATGACCAGTTTGGTTTTCATGGTAGATTCCAAGTTCCAAATTGTAAACAAACAACCAAACTGTATGTACTTTAAATGACCAAATGTGCTGGCTTGCTTGATATAGGTTGTCCGGTCAGTTTTAGCTTATGAATACCCGAAATCTCCTAATGAGTGGTCCATTAACCTTTTTTATTGCATATTCGACGCCATCTAGAAAAATAACGGCTCAGATGGAAACTCGTGTGGGGAGTTAATGGACAAAGGGTACTGTTAGAAGCATTGACAGAACCGCAACTTGGATAAACTCATTAGAAGGAGTCTTGAGGTCGTAGCTTCATGGATCACCATCGAACGTTTAAGCCAACATTCGATTTACATGAGTGCATAACAAGTATGCATATATATATATACAAGCTATTCTCATTTCATTCTCCATCTCTATAATTATACTAAAAACATCAACTTTTCTTTCTCAATTTTAATTAAATAATACTCCCTCTGTCCCATTTTAAATGTCCATTTTTCCATTTTTGGTTGTCCCAATTTAAATATCATTTCTATACATATAAATTCAATTTCCAGTTGTGCCCTTACTATTAAATGTCATTTTTTTAGCCAAGGAAGAAAAAATGATTTTTAGCCATAATAACTTAAAGTACATTATTGTCATTTTACAGCTCATAAAATAAAATGATCAAACATTTCTTAATTTGTGTGTTTTGGGTCCCATGACATTTAAAATGGGATGGGGGAATACTTTTTTTTATACTTTTATCATTACATTTTCTCTCTCATTCACTCACAACCACTTTAAAAAATATTAAAAAATTATAAAAATGAACATTGTGTTTCTCCAAATTTAACCATCAACAGTAACTTTTTCTCTTTTTTCCTCTCACAGCCACTTTTAACAATCTCTAAAATATAGAGAACCCTCTTACATAATTTGAGGAATCGGTTGGAAATGCTATTAGGAGAAAATATAGAGTTTTATGACTGTATCAATGAGTGAGCTTTATGAGAGAAGGCCCCAACTGTCCATGTCCTTTTGGTGGAGAGGATGAGTTGCCCTTGTTATATAATAATAATAATAATAATAATAATAATAATAATAGGAGGAGCTGTGGGTTGGATTGGGCTAATGGGCTGGATCTCTTTCTGGATGAGTATAACCAAGATATAGTTCAATACGAATAATATAACATCAAAGATTCTAAGCAGTGATTATATTTGTAGTTAAGTTTAAAAATATAAACTGATAAGAAACTAATGAACCAAACTATACTATGTTTAATGTTTATTAAAGTTTGAGATAGCTACAAAGACCCATATGACAAATCAAAATTTATTACCCCCTCTGTCCCATTATAAGTGTCCAGGTTTCAAAAACACAAAATTTAAGCTGGATTGAATGATTACTTTTTTTTTTCTTACCAAATGACAATAATACACTTGAAAAGGGGGTCCACCAATATTGTTTATTAATGTTAGTTGTGTGTGTTTAAGGATAAACTTGGAAAATGGCTAATAAAGTTTGAAATTGGACGCTTATAATATGACAAATAAAAAAGGAAATGTGGACACTTATAATGAGATGGGGGAGTAATAACTTACAATAAAACCAAATAGTTACAAGGTGGAATACACAATAAGAATTCGATTTAACTAGAATTAACACAGTCCCCCGAGTGCTGCTGCAACAACCATTATCCACCACTTTGAATCGCTTGTCTCAATCTCCACTATGGTAATAAGGAAAAACAGTGTAAAATGTTTGGAGAGCCGCAAGAGAAAGCAACATAAAAGCAGCAAATGCCGAAATTGAAGCCCATGGGCTCTCAAAATAGGTATGCTTAAACCCGGCCCAGTTTACATGCAACCCGTTCTTACAATACTAACAAGTCTCTTAAGTAATTACTCTTGATGTCAAAAGCTACATCTTTGCCAGCCTCATTGAAGAATTTTGCAATCTCCTTATCCGTACCAAAATAATTCTCAATAATCTTATTTTGGGAAAGCAAACTCACGTCCGCCGAGGTGTTCATGAGACAACCCATGAAGACAACATACGCTGTAATGTCTTTCGAACAATGGAAATAACATTGCTCGAAAGCCATACAGTTTAGAAAAAAAGAACTATAAAAGTCATCCATATTGAGTTGAGGAATTGATAACACTCCGTTTTGGAACTTGACATCTAAGAAGCTATCGGCTTGAGGATTAGCCTTGAACTTGACCCCGGTGTTTAAAAGCTTGGTTGCGGGTTTTATGAGTTTAAGGGAAGGGTTGGGTTGGTCAGTTGCTTCAGAATCAACCGAATTTCTATTAGTATTTATGAAACTCTTTCGGAAAAAATCAAGTAAATGTTTTCCATCAAGATTCTCATAATTCTGTAAAGCTTCTCTTGGCCTATCAACCATGTAATTGAAAAACTCGAGGATTAAAGATTGAAGCGTATGGTCTCCGGTTCTAGATTCTTCAAACAACGTTTTTAGAACGACTAACGGTATTTGATTCTCCATTCTCAAAAGATCTCTCATCAAAAACGGTGAAATCCAAACCATTTTAAAGATGGGATCATCTTGATGAGTGTTAACCAACTTCTAAACAATTCAATCATGAAAACACCATCAAGCACCATCATTTTAGCTAGATCGCTACGACCGAGATCAAGAGACTCCGAGTAGCTTTCTCGAATTTCATTCTCCTTTAAAACTATAATATTCATTAAATCATCAAGCGACTTACTGGTTCTTGTGAGCATGTCGTCTAGGAACCTCCATTTATGTTCTTGGATCACTCAAGATCCTTGTTTCCATAATGGTATGGGTCGATTGAGACAATTCGAGGTTGATACGCTTCTTTGTTGATTTCAACTAGACTTTGTGGGACTCTAAATATGCAACAAGAACTATTGCCGGCAAATTTGTTAAGTAGTTTTGGTGGTTTTTTCATTTGGGTCTTCATGATTTGCACTTCTTGATCTATTGTGATGACATGGTTTTGTTCCATGTTATTGGGCATTTATGATTTGGTGTTTAGAAGTGAATAAATAGAGCAATCAAGTGTTGGAGATATGAAATAAAAAAATTGATTTAAAAAGGCAGCTTGTATGTTGTTTCATTGTTTCTTCAGTTAGTTGTAGTTTCCTGGAACCGGCCTTTATGAAGATACAACCGGAAGAAGAAAACAATAGAATAAACAAGACTTGCGTGTGGGTCTAATTGCATAAACGATAAAACAATTCATATATGCAATTTCTGTGTAAATGACAACATCCTATATTAATTTATCTTTCAAGTTTTCTTGCTCTTGAATTAGTTCAAACTGATTTGGATACAGATTGTAATTAGGCTATGTGTAGTGGAGGGCTATAATTGGGTGTGAATTGTGACATGTGGCGCCCAGTCAGCAAGGAGTGGAAATTTGTTTTTGGGGTGTAATGGTGTGGGGGCTACAAGTTGGGCCCACAGTTTCTTTTTTTATGATTTTCTTTTTATAACTAAACTAAACAAATAAAAACCAATTTATTTAAATAATTAGATAAAAATGCATTAAAATTAAAAAGAAATACAAAAAACTTAAAAAACTTAACTAATAATGCATTAAAATTAAAAAAAATAAAATAACTAAAAATATTAAAAAACATAACTAAATAAAATACTAATATCCATAATATTCGCGCATTTTTTCCATTCGTTGTCGTTGCAATAATGCGGCCTCTTCGTGTAACCCGGCATCTGATTTGTATTCTTCACTAATTTCCCGCAATTCCAACATTTGGGCAATCTTTTCGTGTTATTTGTCGGTTTCTCTCATTGCATCGTTGAGCTCCTCGACACACTTTTTGTGTTTTTTGATGATTTCTTTCATGGTAGCGGCGAGTTCCACGAGTGCGGTTGGTTCGGGTTGTTTGTAGGATTCATTTTGTTAGATTTTTTGAAAAATTTAGGTATGAATTGTGTATGAAAAGGATATAAAATGGAGAAGAAGGTGTATGTTTATATATATATATATATATATAGTTTTAATTTATTTTTTTATATATAACCGTTACCCCTCAACGGTAACATTATTATTATTATATTATTATAATTCAATCGAGCATGCGACAAGTTATCCCCGCCCCCGCCCCAAATCGCCCAGGGGGCGGTGTTCTAGCCAATTCTCGCCCTTTTGTCGCCCAAATCAACGCTAACTATGTTTGACCTTACATATTCATTTTGGAAATTAACTCATATGTACAGTGTAATGGTATAACATGATAGCAAATTTACTTAGCTTTTGTGTAACAAATACTCTAAGATTGTTGAATATATAGAAGATTTGATCTCTCAGATTAAATCTAATTTTATTACGACAAGTTGCAACAACTTGACTATAAACTTTTTGAAAACATGATTAAATATTCACAGCGAATCTTAATATTATGAAATAGTGTTTTGACTTATCATTCATGATTTACCATGTTTTATAATCAAGTATATATATATATATATATATATATATATATATATATATATATATATATATATATATATATATATAATGTCATCTTTCTTATACGAGAACCAACTTTTAACCACCAAAATTTTGAAGATTACTATTTTGATTTTGTTTTAAAAATATTTTGATAAATCGTAATAAACAATATGAAAATATAGGTTTAGAGATAGATCGGCCTCTTGGGCCTTGTTGTTGTCTGGGTCTTTGTTTTTGGGGTGTTGTTTATAAAAGTTAACTTTCGAAATAAAAGAAGTTTTAATGTAATTATATCTTAACTTTTAAAAAAGTTACTCCCTCCGTCCTATTATAAGTGCCCGCATTTCCTTTTTAATTTGTTCCATTACAAGTGCCAACTTTCAAAATTTATTAGTCAATTTCCAAGTTTACCCTTAAACACACACAACTAATATTAATAAACAATATTGATTGATCCACTTTTCAATGACATTATTGTCATTTGGTAAGAAAAAAAAAGTAATTATTCAATCCACCATTAACTTTGTGTTTTTCAAACACAGACACTTAGGGACGGAGGGAGTATATGGTAAAAAGATTCGTTTATTTACTATATGAAATCGTGCTAACAAAATAACCAGTTCATATGTAGCAATGAAAAGTATTTACAAATATAATCACATACATCAAATCAAATCAAAAGTTAAAACAAACTAAACAACCTACTTACAAGATGTGCTATCTAAAAAGAAAACGACCTAAATAACCATGCCGAAGTGTTGCTGCAACAACATACCACCGCCCACCCCCTTGAACTGGTTATCTCAGTCGTGTTTATGATAGTATGGAAAAACCGTGTAAACCGTTTGAAGAGCTGCAAGAGAAAGCAACATAAACGCCGCAAGAGCGGAAATAGCAGCCCATGGGCTCTCAAAATAGGTATGCTTAAACCCGGCCCAGCCTACATGCCACCCATTCTTACAATACTCGTTTAACTCCACAAACAAGTCTTTTAAGTAATGAGTCTTAATATCAAAGGCCACATCTTTCCCAACATTTTTGAAGAATTTTGCAATCTCTTTATCGGTACCAAAATAATTCTCAATAATCTTATTATGCGAAAGCAAACTTACGTCGGTTGAGGTGCTCATTAGACATCCCATGAATACAACATATGTTGTGATGTCTTTTGTGCAACTAGAATAACATTGCTCGAAAGCCATACAGTTCATAAAAAATGAACTATGAAAATCATCCATGTTGATTTGAGGGATTAAAAGCAACCCGTTTTGGAATTCAATATCCAAGAAGCTATCAGCTTGATAATTCGCCTTGAACTTGACCCCAACGTTAACAAGCTTGGTCGCCGGTCGGATGAGTTTAAGCGTTTTATCATTATTATTTGAAGCTCTTGGGGTAACTTTCTTAGTATGTATGAAACTCTTTCGGTAAAAATCAAGTAAATGTTTTCCATCAAGATTCTCACACTTCTTCAAAACTTCCGGTTTCCTATCAACCATGTAATTGAAAAACTCTAGGATTAAGGATTGAAGTGTACGGTCCCCGGACGTTTTAGATTCTTCAAACAACCTTTTTAGAACAAAAAATGGGATTTGATTCTCTATCCTCAAAAGATCTCTCATCAAAAATGGAGATATCCAACTCAATTTAAAAATGGGATCATCTTGTTGAGTGCTAACCAACTTCCCAACTTTTCTAAACAATTCAATCAAGAAAACCCCATCAAGCACCATCATTTTAGCTAGATAATTAGTCCCGAAACGATCAATAGACTCGGAGTAGCATTCTCGAATTCTATCCTCCAATGACACTATAATTTTCATGAAAAAACCAAGTGGCTTACCGGTTCTTGTGATCATATCATTGAGGAACCTCCACTTATGTTCTTGAATCATCTCAAGGTTCTTGTTTCCATAGTGATACGGACCGATGGAAACAATTCGAGGTTGATAGGCTTCTTTGTTGATTTCAACTAGACTTTGTGGGAGTCTAAATATGCAACAAGAACTCTTGCCAGCTGACTTGTGAAGTAGTTTTGGTGATTCTTTCATTTGGGCAGTCATGTTTTCCACTTCTTGATCTATAATTGTGATAACATGGCTTTGATGATTCATGTTTGATGGCATTTTTGTAGTTTGGTGATTGGAAGTGAATAAATCCAGCAACTGAGAATTGGGGGGTATGAAGAACTCAAAGTGGATTGAATAGGTCAAAGTGTGTGGTGTTTCATAGGTTCTTCTGTGTAGTTTCCTTAAGATACGAAGAAAATATTGTTGTTATTATTGGGAGGACAAACCAATATTAAAAGATACCACTTTATGCGTGTGGGTCCTTTGAATTAGAAAATATTGTTATTGTTATTATTATACACGGTTTCAAATTCAACAGTTTGCCTAGACATTGCCTTAAGTTTACTAAAATATAACATTTTTTTTTATATTTATTGACTCAAAAGATTTTAACACCGTCTAAATTTTGCACATTTGTGTTAAAACTAGTATATTGACCCCACACATTGCGTCGGGGTGTGATACGGTAACAAAGACTCCAACAACGTTCAAACGTTACAATAAGATAGTCGTTGATTAAAGTAGTAAATAAAATCGTCTAAGAAATAGACACGTCAAAGAATATCACGACTTAGATGAGCTGGGACCTGTCAACATAACCTTGAACACCCAAAAAAAAAGATTAGTTTACATTCATTAACAACACAAAGACCATCGAGTTGAGATCCGAACACATCTTAGATGACCCTATGTTCAACGTCATTGAGATAACAACCAATACATAGTAAATACAATCACGGCAAAAATAGCAAAAGACGATGGCGATAGGTAGTTTTAGTGTCGTAAGTTTAAAACCCTCGACTCGAGATCTGAATACCTCTCAAATCACCCTCCGTTTAAAAGACGATGGCGATCGGTAGTTTGCATGTCATAAGATTAAAGAGAATGATGGGGGGAGGGGAGGTTAGGTACAACCAAAATAGTAAAAGGTACAAAATTACAAAGCCTACAAAGTTGAATATAGTTTGACATTACAAAATATTTTTTTAAAAACTAACAAAATCAGTAAAAACTGAGGAAAAAATTTTGACTTGCGAAAAAAAAACGAAAAATTACAAAAAGAAAAAATACAAAAAAAATTTGTTGCAATTTTCTATATATATATATATTGCAATTTAAGTATTATTTTTCTCAAATTTTACTATTTTTTTTAGTTTTTTAAAAATATCGCGCAATGTTAAACTATTTAGAAATTAAAAAAACTACATAACCTGGTATCCATGAAAATATCTATTATTAGAACATAAAGAAAACTTTAATATCCTAATTGAAACAAACTATTTTATGCGTGACATAATTAGAAAAATTTCAACAACTAGTTACTATTCTATAGGATAATCCTTTATATATATTGTAACTATTTAACTTTTACATAGCCGATGAATTGATGAGGATTTTGCCTAGGAGTGTAAAAGAGCAGTGTAGGGCACAAGTTCGCGTAGGGTACTCAAGCCCATCTCGTTTAACTTGTGACTCTATTTCTAAAACTCGAGCACAAATCTTAAGTAATTTTTAAATCTCGAGCTCGGCTGACATCTCACAATCCTTTATTTCTTTTCATCATTTTCAAAAAAATATACCATTGTAGGCTTGTGAGCCTTCTCAAGCTCAATAAGCGAGACTTGAGTTCGGGCTCGGACAAGAGCTCAAGCTCATTTAGGATCAGCTCGGTCTGAGCTTTTAGCAAAACGATCACAAGTAGTTCACAAACCTAGCTTAAGTCTTTCAAACAACAAATTTCAAACCGATTTATTTAGCTAACATTAAATTTTCTAATATAACTAGTTAAAACACAACTACATAAATGTCAATTATCACCATTTCATTTTTGTAGTCATACAGTTGTATTTAGAAATGAGCAAATAGTACTAGGTATCAATTCGGTACTAACCATTTAAGGTTTTGGGATTGATATGGTTTGGTAACGGTATTTATTGAATTTTGGCATACGGTACCAACACCGGGTACCAACATTTTAAGGAAATTGGGATCGAAAAGTTTGGGATTTGTACCGATATGGTACCAAGCTTATCCCTGGTTAATGGTTATATAGTCGGGTGTTCAGTATGGCTGTTGAGAATACAAAAAGGTTTAATTTTTTGTGAAATACGATGCTTGTTTTAATCAAATAAGTAGAAAGCCCAATTTAAGGATGAGATTGGTACCATACCGGTACGGCGTACCGACCGGTCCGGTCCCGAAAATCGTAAATTTTTTGTACCGTTATTGAAGGTAAAAAAATTGGGAACTATCGGTACTGATACCAAAACTCAAAAATTTGATACCGCTTCGGTACCGACATGACCAAATCAGTACCAGTACTGTTACGGTATCGGTATCAATCAGTACGGTACCGATACCAATCAATACCAGTACCGAATTTTGCTCTAGTATCAGTATCAGTACCGAATTAACTCAGCTCTAGTCTAATTATATGTCACAAAATATATATATTGTCATAAATAGTTTGATATATTCCAATGTCCGTTTGTGTATGATGAATTTAAAAACAAGATTTTTTAGGTTTTCCCCGTTTATCTCAAAAGCCTACTTTTAAATTCTTGATTTCACTTTTGACATAAATGAGATTTACATTGTATAGCTTAAAGTGATCCTGATTTGGCTTGTAAATTTGTTTTGTTACAATTTAACTATACTATTAAAGCAATAAACTTTAAGTCCATATGCTTCATTCCTATTGGTTGATTCTCATAATTTTTTATGTATATCAATGTCTTCTCTAATTTTCAAGTGAATAAAATAAATTAATAATATATTAAAATAAGATTGATCAATGCTATTTAATTATTATCTTTCCTCTTTCCTTTAATCTTTTATTTTTCATTTTAAATACTTAAATAATAATGTAATAATGTAATATTTTAATATTTTAATATTACATTTAGCTAAAAGTGTAAATTTAGATTAATTAAATAACAACACAAAATATTCTAATTAATGTAATATTTTAAAATCGTAGCTATAGTTTGAATACGAAATATTCAAAATTTATTTTTGAAAATTTTATTATTTTTTGTTGATTTCATTCACCACCTGTGTTAATTTTATAGATAATATATAATAAATAATTTAATTAATTATTTGTTATTGCATCAATAGAAGAGATTACGGATAATATATATATATATATATATATAATAGAGATACCGATTTAAAATATTATAATTCTGTTAAAATATTATATTATTTAAATTATATTTGTCAAACTCGTAAGGAAAATTTTAATTACGGATTTGTAAATTTGATATTCCCCCCTTCCTATTTGAATTAATTATTGTCCAAATTATGGTCCAAAATTTGAATGTAAATTTTATTTAATTAACAATCATTAAGTTTTACTATAATTACGTTAGTTGACCCATTGACCCAATGATTTAATTACAGTCATTTACTTTTAAGAAATTAAAATACAAATCCATTGACTTATTATTGTTTAACAATAACAATTGAGTTACAAATCCATTGTTGACCTATTCACCCATCACTTATTATTGTCAACATTGACTCAGAATTACGATTTACTAATTGACAATTGAGTTACATATATATAACTAAATTAGTAACTTATATGAATTACAATACATACTATATAATTAGTAACTTACATTTTTACATTATGTAGCATTGCATTTTACAGAACTACCATTACATAAAATTCAAAAATTTTGAAATATATTATTTGTATTTCGAATCTAATTATGTAAGATTGCATATTATTTGAAAATCCATTAATTACATTATCAATTCTATTCCTTCTTACTATAATTTTTTTGAAATTTTTTGAAAAATTCCTAAATTTATGTTTCTAATCAATTACATTTATACATTCCTTATATAATTTTCTCTACCCTAATTCGTTTCATATAAATATGTACATTTGATAGGCTAATTCTTACACCATCAAAGCCTCTTTAGTAAAAACGAGTAGCTTTGTGCCAAAGTTTTTAGTTTTTGTTGTTTATATATCTTCCATTTTCATATTTCATTTTTGAGGCTTAAAAGTGTTATTGTTATTTAATTTTATTTTTTTTGTGTTTTTGTTAAATTTTTCTAGCAAGATGGAGCCAACAAATATCACCATGTTGAACCAACTTGATGTTCTTAACAGTGAGTGTATCATAAAGGTCCGTATTTTGAAAATTTGGCAGCTAAAGGACAACTCAAAGCCCGGGCAAGACTGGTCCATCGAAATGATTGTTCAAGACGAAATGATATTGTTAACACATTCATTAATTTACTATATTATTCATACAACTTTTTACTAATCTTAATAATAATTTGCAGGGCAACAGAATGCAAGCATATGTAAGGAAGCCTTGCATTCCTAAACTAATTTAGGTGCTATTTACAACTATTCTCTTAGATATGGTTGATTTAGGTGGTCCTTAGAATTATTGTCTTACATATTCCGGTTAAATTCACTGTTAGTTCTTGCTAAACCAAAATATATGTTTTTAATTTTTAATTTAGTATATATAAATTATAAAATTATTATGTAACATTAATTTAATTTTATTCATTTCAGCTTGTGGTGGTCCAAGATTGTGAATTAGCATATTGTCTCAAATGAGTGTGGATGTTATTGAAATTTCTACTAATTGTAAACATGTTTTGATTGTTAATATGCGTGGATGTTATAGAAAATTTCTATCAATTTTAAACATGTTTGTCGTTATTTTTATAATATGCTTTTTACATAAAACCTTTTCCAGCTTTATTACAGAATTACATTTTAAAATACAAATTAATGACTTCAATTGATATTTAAATTTCAAATGAAGATAGTCATTTGACTTTTCTTTAAAATCTTACTTAAAATAAAAGTCTTTGTTTCTTAAATTTTGCTTAATATTCATGACATAATTAATCAAGATTAAGTACGTATATAACTAAAGCATTTTTTATGCCTAAAATATGTTCCAGAATTATTACCGAATTCCAGCATTAATGATTTTAAATACATAGCTTGACCAAGATATAAGTATTATCTTTGTTGCTTAATTTATTCTTAACTAATAAATAATTAATATTCATAACATATATATTTCCAATTAAATACGGAATTTTACTAATTACGTACTAACAAACTTTTAAAGCTTTCCATATTCTTCAATGTAAACAAACTTTCCATTTGTTTATATTTGACCATTTTTAATTACGCATAAATGTTAAAATTAATGTCTATAAATAAACCCCCAAATTAATAATTTCAATTTTCTATTCGAAATTCAAATTAGTATCATTATTATAACTTACTTTTAATTTTAATGTTATTGAAAATATAGTAAGCGTTGCTTAAATACGGAATTTGAGATAAATCATTTCGAATTTATATTTAAATTTCAAATTTTAAATAGTCACTATAATTGTTTAATTTATGGTTAATAGTCATAACATATTTAAACCCGATTAAATACGGAATTTTACAAATTAAATACAAGCTTTTAAAGCTTTCCATAGTCTTCAATCTCAACAAACTTTCCATTCTTTTATATTTGACCATTTTTATTATGCCTAAATGTAAAAAATAATGTCTAAACTAAACTCCCGATTATAATGCTTCAAAAATCAAAAACCTTTCCATAATTTTTTGAAGTTGACTAATTAACCAATTTTTTTTTATATTTTGTAATTATTTTGAAACAGATTGTTTTAATTTAAAATGAATATCAAATTTGTTCGGTATGAATTCGTGTCATCACAAGTTATTTTTAAGATATACTATTTTTTTAACTAAAAAGACATATTCATTTTTTCATATATAAATAATTTCGTAACCAAAATTTTACAAAATATGAATATTTAAATTAAACCGAAACTGACACACGTTAATATTCAAATTTAATATTCAGATTTAGACAAAAACTGACATCATAATTAATTCTATCACATCCTTACAAAGTTTATCTAAATCATCTATAAATAAAAACCGTGTAATAATTTTGTCAAACGACTTCTATTAAAGCGTATGATATAATGACTATCTCTATATAATTCTTTTCATAAAATTCATTCTTTCATTCCAATGATGTATATAAAGATTTATGATTTGTTTATAAGCTTGTGAATTGTATTTGTACCTTTATTTCTCTTATTAACAATACACTGAATTTGATTTTATGGTTATTTTAGTTTTCTTCTTTGCAAGTATAAAAATTACAACACATTTCTTTCTATTTCGATGATTATTTAATAAACAAGTCTTTATGACTTCATATATAATGATGAACTATTTATTGATATATCTTTTTGGCCTCATGGTTTAAGTTAGAAAAATGTTTTAAGTTGGCAATTTACTTTGTATGTTATTTTGTTTTACTAAAAACAACATTGTAATACCTTCTAATGAATGTAAGATTATTTGTTCTTATAAATATTACACTATCAGTTTATTATTATTACTATCATCATCATCATCATCAATGTCGCTATATATATTTATATACAATTTTCACGCGTATGATACACATGTTACTAGCCATTGAAAGATATTGAACAAGGAAGATAAGTTACAAATAAAACTACAAATGTTGTTTATAAGGAACTATTTACTAATTTGTAATTGTAAAATGGATGTTATTTTAGTTGAATGTTATGTTTTTACATTATTTATATTTCACTTGATGCTAGAAAAGTGTGTATGTTACATTATTTATATTTTTCCGCCTGTGACGCCCACGAGTCAATAACCTAGTACCCACTAAATTATAATTTGTGTGAAACTGTAAATTATGGATGTTGTCCATTAGGTTTACCCTAAATTACAGGTTATGTCCTTTAATTTAACTAATTACATATAAGATTATATATTTAAAAAGTTGTAACATATTTGGTCATTTTCACTAATTGTGGTTTCTTTATAGTTAATGAAGCATGAAATGACTGAACCACCCTTCTTAAAACAAAAAAAATTAATTAACGTGTGTTTCCGAGCATTATTTAAAAGCCTCACCATTGACCCTGCTATCTCCCTCCTCTCTTTCTCTCTCCTTTTTTTTTCTGTCGGGCTTAGAAGTCGCTCGGGCTTCTTTAACAAAATTCTTAATTTAACTATTTAATATGTAGCAATGACAAGTGTTCACAAATTATATATATATCGATCGAGCACTTAAAACAACAAAAGTTACCAAAACAAAAGAACAGTTACAAAAGTAAATATATAATACGAATTTAATGAATCAACAGTCACTAAAACATCATTATCGGAGTGCTGCTACAACCTCTAACCCCATTTTTTGCTATTGCTATGGTAGTATGGAAAAACAGTGTAAAATGTTTGGACAAGCGCAAGAGAAAGCAACATAAAAGCTGCGATTGTCGACACTGTAACCCATGGGCTCCCAAAATAGGATGTTTAAACTCGGCCCAACGTACAAGCAAGCCATTACGACAATACTCGTCTAATTCCCGAAACACGCCTTTTAAGTAACTATTCTTGATATTAAAAGGTATGTCTTTCCCAACAGCCTTAAAGAATTTTGCAACATCTTTATCAGAACCAAAATAGTTTACCACGATATCATTTTGCGAAAGTAAACTGACGTCGGTTGAGGTGTTTAGTAGACATCCCATGAACACAATATACGTTGTAAAATGTTTCGAGCAATCAGAATAACATTGCTCGAAAGCCACACAGTTTAAGAAAAATGAACCGTAAAAATCATCCATGTTGATTTGAGGAATTAAAAGCAGTCCGTCGTGGAATTCAATGTCCAAGAAACTATCTGCTTGATGATTAGCCTTGAATTTGACCCCGGCCACATCAAGCTTGGTTGCGGGTCAGGGGAGTGTATAGGAAAGGTTGCTAATTCCAACAACCACTTCAGGAGAAATCGAGTTTCTATCGTTAGTGTTTATGAAACTCTTTTGGAAAATATCAAGTAAGTGTTTCCCATCAAGATTCTTATATTTCTCTAAAACTGTTGGTTGCCTATCGACCGCATAATTGAAAAACTCAAGGATTAAAGATTGAAGGGTACGCGTATTATTGTCTTCAGACTCTTCAAACAGTTTTTGTAGAACACAAAATGGAATTTGATTCTCTATCTTTAAAAGATCCCTCACCAAAAATGAAGAAACCCAACCCATATTAAAGATTGGATCATCTTTATGAGTAGAAACCAACTTTCCAACTTTTCTAAACAATTCAATCAAGAAAACACCATCAAGCACCATCATTTTAGCTAGATCATTAGGACCAAGATCAATAGACTCCGAGTAGCTTGCTCGTATTTGTTTGTCCATCGACACTACGATATTCATGAAAACATCAAGTGACTTACCTGTTCTTGTGAGCATATCATCAAGGAACATCCCTTTATGCTCTTGGATCATCTCAAGATCCTTGTTTCCGTAGTGGTACGGGCCGATGGACACGATTTGAGGTTCGTATGCTTCTTTCTTTATTTCGACTAGACTTCGAGGAACTCTAAATATGCAACAAGAACTCCCACCGGCTAATTTGTTGAGCAACTTTGGTGGTCTTTTTATTTCGGTCATCATGATTTTTACTTCTTCTTGATCTATTGTAATGGCATGGTTTTGATTCATGTTTTGAGGCATTTTTATTTGGATTCTTGATTTGGTGTTTAGAAGTGTATTAATAGAGAACAATCAAGGTTTGGAGAGATGAAGATAAAGGAATTGTTTAAAAAGTCAAAAAAATGTATGGTGTTTCATCGTTCCTTCGAACCAATGTTTATGAAGGTACAACTGGAACAAGAAAACAATATAAAAAACAAGACTTTTAGCATGGGTCCGACTGCATTAATGATTAAACAAATCACAAATGCAATTTCTGAATTATCAATCTAAAGAGGATATGTTCCTTACATTTTTAATCCTATTTTTTTATCTCTTAGTTTTCTTGTTCTTGATTTTGATTTAGTTCAAACTGATCGATTAAGATACAGCTTGTAATTTAATTATATGTTTAAATTATGGTTTTCTTCTCAAATTTACGCTTCATAGCTTTCTAGGAAAAGTAACAATGGTGGGGGAGAGGAAAAAAAAATACAAGTTAAATTAAATTGGTCGAATACTCTTTATATTTACAATTTTTCACCGATATTAAAATTTTACTTTTGTAGATAAAGGCAATTTTATTCTAGTAAAGAAATAATTCTCTGATAAGTAATAACTTTAACTTGTGTCGTTTGTTAACATTTACGGCTTTCTGATTATGATAAATATTGGTCAATTATTATTTGTGACACACCTATCTTTATCTTTCTCGATAAAGTGAAAGGAGTGATTGATAGTCACATTGTCATTATTCATTTATTTCTTATCATAGGAGAACCACAAATAGTAATTAAAGGATAAAAATGCCGCTATATACATTGTATAATGAGGTGACTTAACTGAAAAATTAACATTTAGATTGTTGTTATGATTTGGTTAGTTAAGGCGTCACGGTCCACGTATGTAGTGGATTTTAACTAACCAACTTAAAAACAAGTGTAATGTAGGGGGTTAGTTAACAAGACAATTAAAAAACAAACAAAATGTGATTGGTTGAACCGGGGTGAACCACACCTCTTTGTCGCCTTTAGGCATTAACCTGCTAGCGAGAAGGGGGGGGGGGGGGGGTTGAGGAAAATTGGCGGCTAGTGGGTTGTTATGGTTTGGAGTATATTTTGGCCGAGGAGTTCACAATTTTTTATGGAAAAGAAAAGAAATATAATTACCGGTGTCCTAGCCACCATGATCGGAGATTTACTAGCCATCCTTGTTTCTATGGTAGCTTCGGAATCCGTTTTTCCTAGTGGCATAGTTTTATCAATTAGAAGAACAAAACTTACTCTCGTTGCAATGGAAATGTGCATTTGCTTGAAGGATCATTTAGACGCAGCGGAATGAAATAAAACGAACATCCAATCGAGGAGGACATACACAATTTAGAAGTATCAAGCAAATGATCATCTCCGCTCTCTGATATAGAACTCACATACGACCTATCGATAAACATACGCCACTACAAAGAACCAACAATATTGAAGATGTTTATGTGAGATGATTTCCCCGAAGACCAAGAATAAACAAAAATAATGTATTTTTTTATCGTAATTTCTAAAATTATCTTTTAGTGGTCTTCAGTGTTTTAAGAACTTCTAAAGTTAATAATAAAAATATAAAATAATGAATTTTATGTTATTATATTTTGTAGTGTTTTTTAGTGTAATTTTAGAAATAGGGATGGGGAACGGGTTGAGAATGCTCTTAGAGGTTCCTAACCCTTGGCTCTTCAAACTGTTTCCAACCAAAATCGGTTTAGGGTTATAATTCGAAATTTGCACCTCGATCTAGCACTTACTATCTAGACCCTATTCTTAAATTACACTTTTTTTTAACAATCTAGAGACCTCAACTTCACTTTTTAGAAAGACAAACTTTATTCAACACATTAGTATCACTAAGCCAAAGCTAGGCTCTTTGGTTTTAATTAAAATTTCAAACATAACCTTCAGTGAATTCACTTTGTAAGAAAGTATCCTTTTCTTAAACACAAAATTAGAAACCTACATTAAATTTAACTAATTCATATGTAGCAATGCCAAATAAAGAAAGATTCAAAGGAATTAACAGTTAAACAAAACCATCATCTTCGGACTGTTGTTACAACAACCACTGCCTACTACCTAGAACGCTTACCTCGCTTAATGTTTAGGCCGGTAATACTGAAAAGGAGTATAAAATGTTTGGAGAGTTGCAAGAGAAAGTAGCATAAAAGCCGCGAAGGCCGAAATTGTGGACCAAGGGCTCTCAAAATAGGTATGTTTAAACCTGGCCAAACCTACACGCCACCTATTCTTACAATACTTGTTTACTTCCAGAAACAAGAATGCTAAGTAATGATCATCAATATCAAAAACCATATCTTTCCCAACGTCCTTGAAGAATTTTGCAATATCTTTATCCGAACCAAAACTATTCACAATAATATCCTTTTGCAAAAGCAGATCTACATCCTTTGAGGTGTTTATGAGACATCCCATGAAAGCAACATACGTCGTAATTTGTTTCGAACAGTAAAAATAGCATTGCTCGAAAGCCATAGAAAAAGGAACTATAAAAATTGTCCATATTAATCGGAGGAATTAAAAGCCGTCCGTTCTTAAATTCAATATCCAAGAAGCTAGCAGCATAATGTTTAGCCTCAAATTTAACCCCGGACAAAACAAGCTTAGTTGCGGGTCCGATGAATTTAAGGGAAAGGTTGTTTTTAACAACTGTATCATTAGAAATCCAGTTTCTATTCCCGGATGTGTTTGAGGAAATTAAACTCTTTCTGAAAAAATCAAGTAAATGTTTACCATCAAGAATATTCTCACCCGTCATTAAAACATTCGGTTGCCTATTAACCGCATAATTGAAGAAGTCGAGGATTAAAGATCTAAGCGGATAATTATGATCTTCGGATTTAGACTCTTCAAACAACATTTTTATAACAAAAAATGGGATTTGATTCTCTATCCTTAAAAAATCCACCATCAAAAGTTGGGTAAGCCAACCCATTTTAAAGATGGGATTATTAGGATGAGTGTTAACCAACTTACCAACTTTTCTAAAGAATTCAATCAAGAAAACACCATCAAGCACCATCATTTTAGCAAGAACATTAGTGGCAAAATGATCAATAGACTCCGAGTAGCATTCTCGAATTTTATCCTCCATTGACACTATAGTTTTCATGAAAAAATCAAGTGACTTACCGATTCTCGTGATCATATCTAGGTACCTCCATTTATGTTCTTGAATCATTTCAAGATCCTTGTTTCCATAGTGGTATGGGCCGATTGAGACAATTCGAGGTTGATACGCTTCTTTGTTGATTTCAACTAGACTTTGGGGGACTCTAAATATGCAACAAGAACTACTGCCCGCTGATTCACTAAGTAGTTTTGGTGGTTTTTTCATTTGGGTCTTCATGATTTCCACTTCTTGATATATTGTGATAACATCTTTTTGATCCATGCTTTATAAGTGAATAATCAAGGTTTTGATCAATGTTGTAAAAAACAATAAAGGAGAGGACACTGCGCATGGTGTATAAAATAATTCATGTATGCAATTTCTGAAATTATAAAATCTAAAAGCTTACAATTTGCCCTTTAAACGAGACAATATCTATTTTTTTACTAATAAAATCGATATAAACGCCTTAGATTTATAATTAGAATATATTATTTTAGATAAAATCTAAACACGCTTTTTTTGGAACAAAGGAAGGTGTTTAAGTTTGGATAAGAGATTCTACCTTGTTGCAAAGTTTTCAGAGACTTTTCAATTTAGAGGTTAATAAAAAGCGTTCTTTAATCGAATTGATTTGGAATTGGAGAATAGGGCCAAGAGGGGGAGTAGAGATGACGCGACAAAACGAGTTGATCAAGTTTATATTTGTCGTTTCATTGTCAAATTCAAATGAACAGTTGGTATGGGAATTGGGGTGGTGGGTGATGCAACAAAACTGTTTCTCGATCGCTGGGATCGAGTTACCAAGTTCCTTTCGCATTACGATGTTTAGAAATTTCTACTAAAGGTTGTATTTTGGAACGTAACTAGGCTGTATTTAGCCTTTCTACTAATGGTTTAGAAATTTCATTTGTTTTAAGTTTTTGTCAGAAAAATATTATGGATTAGTTGAATTTATAAGTGATCAAGAAAAAGGACTCGATTGAGGTGACTAGCTATCTTCTTTGTGGTTTATAATGAACAATCGAAACGAGGTGAATTTTTATTCAAGTTTGGTCAAAAAGACAACTTTTTTGTTCATTTTTTTATGATCCTCTTCCTGTAATTGTAAGTTTACATCAAATTCGGTAGTGTGGTTAATTTTTATTTTTTTTTATACTCCTGCTGCTTAGCAAGTATTCTGCTTTTCTTTCCATTTAGGATTTTCTAGCCAAGAAAGGTGTTTTAATTCAATTGTCGTTAAAAAAATGAGTCTTCTTGTAAAAAATATTTAATGTGCCTGTATTATCATTTAAGTTTATTAATAAAGATACGTCATTACCTTTTTCTTTCTTTTTTTTCCCCATTTTTAAGGACAAACTAATAAACACATTCCATCATTTATGAAACATCTTTAACGTGCTGAAGAAACACTAAGTGACCCCGACAGATTAAGGATAATCTTAGGGTTAAGTAGATGTTTCCCACGAGGGTTAGGTCCGGCAAAGATGGCTATTCTTCTCAACCTGCAAAACAGACACCGTAAGCTCGTCACTGAGAGGGGGGGGGGGGTTCCTCCTTGTGACCACCCTCCGGCGTAAGAATCAGACTAGGTTGCTCTGAATATAAGTGTATATAGAGAGAAATAGCTAGAGAGAAGATGATGATACCGTTCCAAGGTGTTGGAGTATTTATAGCCGAATGTAGGTTTCAAAGCAAGTACGACCAGCTGTATATAATATTCCTTTTCCACAACTATGGGCTACGTTCGTGCCATGATGGGAGTTGGTGGGTAGGCAGCGGCTGATAGTGACATTTTGTACTGGAGCGTGCTCCTCCTCGTACTATTGTCAGTGAGCTGTCACCCTGTGATTGGTTCATGGGTTGCTTTTGTCATATCTTGTCTATTTGTCCATACCTTGGTAGGTATAGTACAAAAGATCTTCTAGAAGCGTACGGACTGGCTCTTTTGGGCGGGAATATTCCCGCCCTGCTCATTCATTCTTCAGGTGACATTACTGAAGTATAAGAGTTAGTGCCTTATACGTGTAGCCTTACTGTTAGTGCGGGTAGCCTTCCTTCTTGGCTTGTACCCACAGCTGCGGGGACAGGCAGGGTACTGTACCAAGGGAGGCTTTCCTGCGGGGACAGCTGGCTTACTGCGTGTAAGGTCTTCATCTCTCTGAGCATGGTGGGTCCTGCGGATCCAGTTGGTCTTTGCATAGACGTACCTCTTCAAGGTGAGTCTTGTGGGTCCAACTGGGCTTTGCGGGAATCTACCTCTTCAAGTCCCCCCAGCCCATTGTTCTTCTCATGAATAATAAGTGAGGGGAACTTTTGGACTTTAAGCAAGGGGCTTTAAAAAGGGGTTTTCGTTTTTTAAGGTTCTCCGTGGGGATTCTTCCCGCAGTTTTCCTAATGTCACTTGCAGAAAATTCCTGACTTTTCTGCCTGATCTTTGGGTATGATGCGGGTAGGTGTGTAACCTCTTCGCAAGTCGGGAGCGTTGAGTTTCACTTGTGTAGATTCTCCACGAGGTTTTGGTAGTTTTAGACATAGTGATCAGTTATGTTAAACAACCAATTCCACCTTGAAGCTTTAAACAATATAGTTCTCAACGTTCCCGCCATGCGGGGGTGTTATTTCTCTTTCCGCAAGCATGGCCCATAAGATCGATCTTCTTGGCTTCAATTCCCTGCAACTGCTAAGTATGTGAAGGGTTTCGCCTTGACACTGTACCCGCACTTGTCTTATGGTTTCTTGCTTTCCAAGGTAAGGGGGTATATTCCCTCTTATTTTTGAATCTTTTTGAATCTTTTTGAAATTCGGAGGGTTGGTGAAAGGATAAGGACAGTCCAATTGGTTGAAAGGACGTTGGCGTCTTCTGACGGTTTCAGGATGTGCAAGAAGTTGTGACGACGTGACAGCATGTGGTCAATCTGAACGCTTCTTCAGGCGTGTGGGCGCGAGTTTCATGGCACGCGCCATTCTGACATCTGTTGCCAGCTTGCTTTATCCACACGTGTCGCCGTGTCATTGCTCCTACACTTTCTCTCTCATTCGCATTAAATTCATCGCATTCATTGCGATGAGTATATAAGGTGGAGAGGGTGTATTTCGTCCATTATCTTCACTTTCACTCTTCTTTTTCTTTTAAGCGAATTCTCATCTTTTCCGGCGAGCATTCTCCTGAAACCGCTTTCTTTCATCCTTAACATTAAAAAATGTCTTCTTCTTCTCATGACCCAAAGGTTAACGTCGAAGAGTCCGACGTTTTCCCCGAGAACCCGACGTCAACGTCCGATAAGGACGATAGGAGTACTGCTGGCGAGTGTCAGTGTACTCTTTCTCTCGATGTATACAATTACATCGTTAAGAAATTCATGCTGGAGCCCTATGAGCCGGAGTTGCCGGAGACCAACCAGACGGTATACGACGCCCCTAAGGGCAAGATAGGGGTTTACGCTCCGTTCTTCATATACGGGAATCTAAGATTCCCATTAACGAAGTTCGTATACCGTGTTTTGGAGAAACACGGTGTTCATTTGACAGAGGTGCACCCAATGACAATTGCTAAAGTTCGCCATTTCGAATGGGTGTGCCGTATTTTGGATATCGAGCCTCGATTCGACCGCCTGATGACCCTCTATACTTGGAGGTGCATCCAGGGTTGGTATACCCTTGTCACTCGGATCAAGGGTTTGAAGATCTGTACTACTGAGCGTAGTCTTCGTTCTTGGAAGCGTGAATTTTTCTATATTTCCGCTCGTGTCGTTCCCATTGCGATAACGTTCAAGAATGGGAGGGCACTTCCTAATCTTCCGGCTTCCAATTACCAGGAGACAGAGTGGTTCACCAAGATTTCCCAGATTCAGACTCCTGTTTATCGCTTCTCGGAATCTGGGATGGTCATGCTTGGGATGAGTCGCGTGTGGAAGGACGCCGGGTCTGGGACGCCGCAAATACCCATCGTTCTTGAATACGGTTTGAACTATATTCCTTATGGTACGCCCCGTCTTTTGTGTTGGTTTAGGGTTTTCCTTCTAACATTGTTATCATTTTTATTTCAGAAGGGAACGACTTACAGTCGCTTTTGCACCCGCGGGAGACTGGTGGTCCAACGCGGTTGGGTACTCGTGATCTTGATGAGAACGAGTTGCCCGTTTTGGAGAAAACTGCGGATAGGTTCGTAGAGGTCTACCCGCCATGCCATGAGATTTTAAGCGCCACTCGGCCAGGTAATGAGTTCTTTAATCCTCGTCCTCTTCATGCTCACACTTCTGCTGGAATTCTTCTGATCTTGTCATCTTCTGATGAGGGATCCGCAGATGAGCCTTTTGTTGTAAGGAAAAAGAAGGCGGCTAGCGTGAAGGGCAAAACGAAGGTTGCTACCTTCGTTGACTTGGGGGATCAGTCTGATTCCGAGACTGAGAGTGAGGAGGCGGCGAGGAACCTTGGTGGTGGTGACGAGACCATTGTCTCAGAGGTTGAGACAACGACTGTCACTTCCGAGCCGCTAAGCATTGCGAAGGTAACTGGCGTGAAGAGGCCATTTTCATCGGGTCCATCTCCACCTAACAGGACTTTCAAGATCAAGAAAACCAGTAAGTGTACTTTTTGTGTACATTTTCCGCATCTCCTTCCGCCTTCGTTTTTGATATCTTAAGGTTTTTCTTTATGCAGAAGTAGACTTATCTGTTTTTGAGGAGAATGGTGCGGGAGGAGTTGGTTCAGGACCCATGATGATAGGTTTGGTCAACCTATCCGAGGCGATGACCCAGGCGGCCGCGTCTGTTTCTGGTACTGGTTCTGTTGCTTTTACTGTTGAAGCAATTGTTCCGGTTATGACGTCGTCTGTCATGGCTGCTGTGCCGACGATGGCGTCCACTTTCGTTGCTGCATTGAGCAGTTCAACTTCTTCGTCAGCCGTCAGTGCCATATTTACCACGTCATTCACCGGACCGGCGGTGACTTTTTCCATGAGCTCATCTGCGATGAGCTCATCTGTAGCGACTGCAACGGTTATGAGTTCATCTCAAATGAGTTCATCTCCAATGGTCTCTACCTCTGTGACTTCTACGGTGTCACATTCGGCGTCAACGACTACTTCGTCCTTGGCCAGTTCTTCAGGTATGTTTAGAGTTGGGACCTCTAGACTTACCTCTGTTGATGAGGGGGTCCGATCTTTGCCTCCTTCCCATCTCCTTGACCTCTTGGATGGATATCCTTTAGGTTCGGGTGATGGGTTTAGCGGCTATCGGCCTGTTATCGACCCTACAGGTGCGTGGGGTTACTTTGGCCTGTTATCCATCTTTAGTCATTTTTTCTTGACTGTTTTTTGTTGTTGCAGTTTCGGATTCCAATGAGGTTTATGCCCCAAGGTGGAATATCCGCCGAGGAACAACTCTCAGGACGGCTGCAGACTGCGTCGATTGGACGCGCCATGCCGCTCCAAGTGGTGCATTGGGGGAGGCAATGGTTAGTTACCAGGAAGGCAGGTTGTCCACCGAGCTCCGAATTCTACTCGCCCGGATGCAGCCGCATGTCGAATTACTTTGTCGTGAAAACGATAAGTTAAGGACTGCGTGTAGCTTGGAGGGGTCTCAGGTGCGATCGCTGAGGGAAGAAAACAAGAAGTTTGCCGCCACCGCTACTGAGATATAAAAGGCCTTCAAGGATCTTGAGGCCGAAATGCAAGCTAGGCATGAGGCCCATTCCAAGGCTTCTCAAGTTGTTAATGAACAGCTTAGGTTGGCTAGGGAAACTGCGCGTAATGCGACTGAAAGGGCCACAAAAGCTGAAGCTGTTGCTGAGCCTCTGCGCACTGAGAATGAAGAACTGAAAGCTAAACTGGAGAAGCTTCAGCAGGCTCATGAGGCTTTGGCTTTGGAGGACGCCAAGAAGCTACAGGAGCTCTTGGATCAGAGGGGTGTGCTTGATAGCACTGAGCGCATGCTTAAAGGCGTTGAGGAGGCTACTGCCAAGGAAGTGTTGCTTGCCAACCTAAATAAGAATGAGGCCGAACGCGCACGCGATCAAGCTCAAGCCACCCTTCAAGAGGCTCTGTCCAATAAGGATTGGCTTCTACGAGAAGCGTTGCCGCAGGTACGCATAGCTCAATTATTATTTGCTTTTTGCTTTTTATACTTAGAAAAGTTTTTTTTTTTTGGTAGGTTGTGCATCGGATTTTCGCGAACACATCCTATGATGATGCCATGAGCACAGCCCTCAACGCTTCTCATGAGGATGGAGAAAAATTTGGTTTCTTACTTGGCCTAGGATTTGCAGAGAAAGGTATCTCGCCTTCCAGATTTCCTCTACACGATGTTGATACTGAGGCTGCCTATGACCAAGCTGTGAACCAGTATGCTGCTTCCGGTCGTGGAAAAGGTGAATGAAGTTGCTGCTGCTGATGACGGGCTAGCTGTTCTCAAAGCTTTCCTTGAACAGCCGCAGCCAACTGATGGTTCGGGTTCAAGTGGGTTTGGAGGGAGTGGCCCCGAAGCCTGAATCTTGAGATTCCTCCAAGCCGTTAGGATAGATTTGCACTTTTTGTAGGCGGGTAGATACCTAGCCATTTTGTAATGTTTGAACAGCTTTTATCGTGAATATAAATGTTTTGTTAATGCCTTGCCTTATAAACATTATATGATTTGCTCATGCATATTTTAGTTTATCTTAGCAATTTTCGGGTTCGCCAAACCCGGTCCATTTTCGGTTTAATATATAACTTATAGATACGATTTAACGAGCGAACACATTCTTTTTCAGCGAACGAACCCAGTGTCACGAAATTTCCGGAAACATTTCACCGTTCGCTGGTGGAAAAAAAAACAAAATTTTGAAGTACAAAGAGAGGCAACGATGTCATTTTCTTTAGCTATGTTGTCGTCATTTTTGTGACATTTTGAGTACATGTAATTTAGTTTTAAGGCACTCACACAAAATATGTCCAGACAAATATTGGTTTTATTATAATAATATGTGTAGCACCATATTATGTTTAATGGTTATCATCATTTATCTATATTTATTTTTATTTTTTTGAAAGGCTAAAATATTATTAAAAAAACTCCTATACCTAACGAGATGTTTGATACATAGGAATATACAACACCAAACTTCATTATTTTTTTAAAATGTAAATTTACACAAACCCAAACAATCAAATTCCTCTTGTCGTCATTTATTTATCCATGAGAATGTACTCCTTTTGATCTACTCTATCATCATTTTAAAAAAGTATTCGAACTAATCTGATGGGTAGCGGTTATATGAATGATGCTTGCATTTGCTATATTGAAAATCAGTTATTTCTGATAGTCGCGACCGAAGATGTTATGATTCGTCTTTAATACATGAAAACACGTATTGAACAATTATAATACGTACGCCTTTTTTATTTAATATAACTGTGTATTTTATTTATTGTTGATGATATACTTTGGTTGTGATATTGTGTTTTTATTTATTTGGCTGAATGATGGACCTGACCCATCCGAGCCCGAAAACTTGACGCCGGAGAAAATAGAACACCAAAAAATTCCGAACACATAGGAAAAAATTCCTGGCTCCGACACTGCGCTTAATTGTCTAAATTTGATCACTTATTCGGTTAAAGTTTAACGAACACAAATATGGTTCGTTTGGTTCGTTTACAAGCTTAATTTCTAGATATCTGATTTTACCTTTACGTATCTTCTTTATATTTTGTGTTCCAGCTCATTCGACACTGATAATCTGACGTGGTCTTACAGATATCATCAGACCGATATTTGATCATATTCAACGCTCAATAAAGAAATTAGCCATGTGGTTTCTTAAATAAAAATTAATGGTACATAAAAACAAAAACTCACTGATTAAACGTGGGCCGGTTAATCCAGATATATGAATAAGAAAGCCCTTGAGAGCCGAACTGGTGAGGTAGCTGATTACTACTTACTACTCAGATCAAAACCTTCATCTATGTCCCAAATGACGGCGTGAATATTATGCATGCAGAGGACATTAAATTACTTAAAACTAAAACCAGGACGGAAAACAACATAGGAAAAGGAAAGGTTTTGTTTTTTTATAGTGGTGGACCTAACCAATTACATTTGCATATTTACTAGTGTATCGTTTTTTAAAGCTAGCTCTCATATATATATATATATATATATGATTGATTTCTTTTGAGAACCGCTTTGAGTTTAAGAAGTCTTAAGAATTCAACGTAACAATTTTTTTTTGGAATTTTTTTACACATGTGTAATACGTAAGTGTAAGTAATATACAAAAAATTATCGTAATTTTTTACACATGTGTAACTAAAGTTTAAACTTGTGTAATCAACAAAAATATTTATTTACTCTCCTGATTAATTTTTTAATCAAATTTAATCTCAGCCGCATATTCTAACCCATTTAATTAAATGTGTGGTTCAAAATTGAGTTCTTAAAGTTTTTATAACTCATTAAGTTCTCAAAATATCCTTCCCCTATATATATATATATATAAACGTAAATATTGAAAGATGATTTCTTTGATGAAGTACATGAATTCCAATTTATGTTATCCGATGTTTGATGAGAATTAAAAGATGATTGTATGTGTTTAAGTGAAAAAAAACTTGCTTATGAATCTAAAGATGACTACGTGTGTCTTGTATTTCTTGTAATATTGAACTTTATATTGTTGATTCCATGGTTTGCTTTGCTGATTTCTAAGAAAATATATATTGTGTCGCTGTATGAGAATTGACAAAAGTACATGATTATAATTTTATTAATGTGTATCTAATATATATTCAACATAAACATACCCAACCTGATAAGATATATCAAATATGTATTACATTTGTTGAAACATGTATTCTTAGGTTCCTAAGTAAGGTACACCGTGATGCTCTATGTAGCATTTGTTGTTAAAACACACCTTAACTTAAGTAACGCTAGTAGCAACTATATGTACCAAGAATTGGGAACCCATGAAGCAAAAACGTTTGTCCTATGTTCTTCAAATATATACCCGGTAAATAAACAAATTAATTTCAGATCAGATATTATTATGGTTGAATAAGCTCCAACATTTTTAAATCTGATATTATTTTCAATGCTTCTAATACCTCCACAGATTTAAGTCGACATTATAATCATTAATGTCATGATCATCACTCCAATCAAAACCCTTTTTCATGCCTGGTGGTGTAATCACCAATCCCTCCGCCATGCTATTATAAAAACCATGCATATTAAACAACATTTCTTCATCCACAAAACCCGTCTCCGCCACTTCCACCGCCATCTTTTCACCACGGTTTTCCACATGAGAAAACCCTGATGAAGAAGCTGATGGCTTGGTGTCATAACATCTTGGGCCAAATGCAAGAGCTGCCTCAAAAGCAGCTTGTTTAATATCACTATCAGAAGTTGCAGCGGCTCGTCTAATAAGACAAGCCGAGTCAGAAAAATTAAGCGGTGAGTCATCACCGCGTAAAGCTAGGGTTGCTGCATCATAAGCCCTAGCTGCCATTTCTGGGGTTGGGAATGTTCCCAACCAGATTCTATGTTTGGTACTCGGCTCACGAACTTCACTAACCCATTTGGACTCATTTCTTAACCGGACACCTCTATAGATGGGGTGTCTTGTTTCTTTAAACTTCTTCCTCCCAGCATTTCTCTTTGTTGATGAGGATATGATGAGTTCGGGGGTGTCGGGTTGAGAAGACGATGACGAAGAGGTCGAAAATGAGCAGTCGTCTTCAATAGTTTCCATTTTTGTGACTAATGGAAGAAGTTGATGAGAATTTATAGTAAAACATTTTTAGTTTTTAGGTATTTATAAACAATATGAATAAAGAATTGAAAGTTGACATGAGAAGCTGGCTACATGATTTGTCATTAAAAACACGTGCAAGATTAATGACCAAGTATAACATAGAAAACAAAAAAACATTTGTTTACAACTAAATGGCGGACGGAAACTGGTCCACCAGGACCACCACAGGTAAGTGACGTGGAGAGCCCATCCTCAGATAAGTTTGATTTACCATGTATTTAATTTAAGTTCTTATGCTTAGACGGTGTGTAACGAAGAGTCTATAAATTGGACGAATTACCATATGTGGCGACTAATAGCATAGGGTAGAAAATTTGTTTTTCAGGTGTAATGGTGTTGTAGCTCCTCTAGCGTCACGTCACTATTTTTTATTATTTTCTCTTAATAATTAACTAAACAAATAAAAACTCATTAAATTAAATAATTAAATAAAAATACTTTAAAATTAAAAGAAACATTAAAAAATACATAACAAAAAAAACTAATATCCACAATATTCGCGCATTTTTTCAACTCTTCGTCATTGCAATAACGTGGCCTTTTTGTGTAACCCGGTCGCTTTGAGAGATTCGTATTCTTTACTCATTTCCCGCAATTTCAACATAGCGGCAATATTTTCGTGTTGTTTGTTGGTTTCTCTCATGGTAGCAGTGAGTTCCACGTCAATCTTTTCATGTTTTTTGATGGTTTCTCTCATGGTAGCGGTGAGTTTCACGGCATGGGTTTCGAAAGAAGGGAATGAGTGTTTCGGTTAGTTTGGGTTGTTTCTAGGATTCATTTTTGTTGTATTTTTGAAAAATTTGATTGTGTGTACGTAGTGTATGAAATAGATATGGGTTTGAATAAAAAAAGGTGTTTAATTTTATTTTTTTTTACATTTGACTGTTCCCAACAGTCATATTATTATTTTCACACGACGACAAAAGGTTCCCCCCCTAATTTCGCCCCACATTTCACCGCGCGGGTGGGGGGTGTTCTCACCCAAATCGCCCTTTTATCGTCCCAACATTTAGCCCGCTACGGGTAGTCTTAGGCGGTTGTACGTTAGTGATGTCCGGTCACCTTTGTAAAGTTTTACAAAAAGGTAGCATAGTCAAAACCCTACAACAATCATTGCACAATTATTTTCTTTAATTCTTTAATATAAAAAAATTGATTGGCTAACCTCTCCTTACCAGCGTTGGGGTAAAGTTAAAATAGAAGGGACAACAAAAATGAGAAGGGTGGGAAGTAATCCAGTCCATTGATATTAGATTTGAATGACTGAGATTAATTTAATAAATAAAAATTCATGGAAAGGGCATGAAGGTAATAACTCACCCTTGTTGACTTTCTGTCTTCACATGTAAGGCACATGTCAATTCCCCCATCATTTTAAAATGTACATAACTTTTTCACACGACATTATTTTTAAAAAAAAAAAAATCACCATAATAATAAGCATTTTTTTCTTTAATATGAGTATCATATTTTTATATAAATATAAAAAAAAATTAATGGGCTTTTAATTGTGTTTTTTTGTTGTTCATTGTGTCATTGTGTAATATGTTGTTTCCATTGTATTTTACGTTTCAAGTCATTGTGTTATATATATTCACCATTGTGTCTTACGTTTTAGGTCATTGTGTTATACGTATTCACCATTGTGTCTTACGTTTTAGGTCATTGTGTTATACGTATTCACCATTGTGTTTTACGTTTCAAGTTATTGTATATATATTAATCATTGTGTTTATTGTATTAGATAATTGTTGTTATTTTATCATTATTGTAGGGTTTTGACTATGCTAGAACTAAAGAACTAATTCTTCTTTTTCTCAGTTTTTTCAAACTTCTGGAAAGATGGTTAAGGTTACTCCAATGCCAAAACCACCGAGTGACCAAGAAACTCCGGTAACCACAACCCCAGCTACCGGGGGGAACACCGGTGAATACACGATTTTTACGAACACTACCCCGGTTACCCAAGCCGGGGCAAGTGCAGTAAACAATCCTCCCCTGGGATTCATTGATACCCAGTTGGAGAAACAACAGACGAGGCTTCCCCGACAAACACTAGATCAAGTTAAAGCTTGGGCGGAAGCACGTCAGAAAGAATTCCAAGCCGAGTTGGACGAACGTTTACGTTCACTCCAACAAGCCAATGACGAATTCGGAAGCACTCGACAACAGCTCAACATGAGCAATGATTGCGAGTATTTGGACGATGAAGATTGAGAAGAATCTGACAGTGACGCAAACCCTCGTCATAAGGCGAAAGGGAAGCGTAAAGAAGCAGATTTCCACTCGAGAAGAAATTTCGAGGGAACCTTCAAACCAAAGAACACGGGGGGAACCCAGGTGACTTCTCCAAAACTTTCAGACCAACTGTTGCGAATGCGGGAACGTCCAAATTCACAAGGGACATTGCGGAAGCAATCGCTCCAAAGAGTGCCAAACAGATGTCCAACATAGGCACTTACGATGGCATATCTGACCCGGACGATCACTTGAACAGATTTATAGCGGGGGCAACCGTCAGTAATTGGACGAAACCCACATGGTGTTACATGTTCCAGATGACGCTCGTCGGGGCAGCCAGAGCGTGGTTTGATCGTCAACCGGTCCACCACATCTATGATTGGGCAGACTTCCAGCACAAGTTCAGCCAGCACTTCAGTCAACAAAGAAAATATACTGAAGAGCAATGGACGATCCTCAACTGCATCCGAGAGGAAGACGAATCTTTGCTAGACATCATCACTCGCTTCAACTCAAAGAAGCTAAGTCTGGGCACTATAAGCGAAGATCTTGTTCGCGCTGCTTTAATCCAGGGCACTGAGTACCCAGAGCTCATCCGCACGTTGACAGGTAAAGAAGGCATGCCATTCGCGCTACTTTCATCCAGGGCGCTGAGTACCCAGAGCTCATCCGCACGTTGACAGGTAAAGAAGGCATGCCATCCACGTGGGATGCCATCATGACGGCAGCTAAACGCTTTGCCGAAACGTAGAAGCAACTGGGTAGAAATCTTCCCCATATCACAAACCTCTACACGCAGAGAACAAGTGAAAATAACGTCCGTACCGCCCGACACAACAAAAAGAGGAAGCTTGGTATTTGGCAGTCAAGGATAAACTTTGACACCTCATCCAGCTCTCTCCCTCTCTTAGGCGGAAGGGACAACACACACTCGTCGAACCGGAATCCCAGATGGACGCCACTCACCAAAAGCGTCACCGAGATATTTTCTACCGAGAAACTCCCATGGCCAAAGGCTCCAATAATCCGACAGCGTCATAACGTTGATCAGAGCAAATCCTATGACTTCCACTGGACAAAAGGCCACACCACGGAGGAATGCACATCTTTGAATGATATCGTCGAAACATTCGTCAAAGATGGGAAACTCACACACCTCGTGGCGTCAATCAAGAACGGAGGGAGGAATGACAATCGGTACAAGGGCAATGGACGAAAGCCCGTCGACATCAGCATTCACATGGTTCATGGCAACGTCAGAGGAAGAAAACGACAAACAACAGAGCCAAGTGCGTGGAAGGAAGCTGAAGTGCACTTCCCGCGTGTGCCAGGAGGGCCCAACAAAGAAGGCCCCATAGTCATCAAAAGCCAGCTGGGGCACTACATCACCTCCCACACTCTTGCTGATAACGGCGCTTCGTCAACGGTCATGTATAGGCAGTTCTTCGACAAGCTAGACGACGAAGACAAAGAACGCCTAGAAACAGTTTACGCCTCGATGGAAGGGTTCGATGGCAGCACAAACACCCCCTTGGGTATCCTATCCTTCCCCGTCACTCTCATGGACGGGAAGTACTCCCGCACAGAAGACGTGGACTTCGTTGTAATGAGGAAGCCACACCACACATACGACATTCTCTTCGGGAGAGATGGGATAGCAGGATTTAATGCCGTGGTGTCTTCGGTCCATGGGATGATGGGATGCCCAACAGCCGAAGGCGTTGCTATGATCACTGGCATTCCCCAGGTATGCATCGCATCTGTCTCATCTAAACCCAAACCAAAAATGGCTAAACCAACCACCTCTGAACCAGAAGAATGGGCCTTCAATGGCAAATACCCTGACCAGGCTGTTACCATTGGCCCAACGATAACTAACCCCACACACACCTTACTCAAACGCTTGTTGCAAAAAAATGCCGACATCTTCGCGTGGACACCAGCTGACATGACTGGTGTACCTCGAAGTAAGGCTGAACATAAGCTCAAGTGTGACCCGGCGTTTACGCCGGTCATACAAAAGCGTCGCGTAATGGGTGCTGAACAGGCTAACGCGTGTAGAACCCAAGTCAAGGAACTCCTTGACGCAGGCATCGTACGCGTTAGTAAATATCAAACATGGGTTGCAAATCCCGTCATGGTACCAAAATCCAACAAACAATGGCGCATGTGCATAGATTTAAAAGACCTAAACAAGGCAGGCCCCAAGGATTGTTACCCGTTACCCGAAATTGACCTTAAGGTAGATTCATTAGCACCGTTTCGCCTTAAATGCTTCCTTGATGCGTATAAAGGGTACCGTCAAATCCACATGGCCGTTGACGATCAGGATAAAACCGCATTTCGGACGCCCGATGGCACATTTTGTTACCAAATGATGCCATTCGGACTAAAGAATGCCGGATCCACATACCAACGCCTGATGGACAAAGAGTTTCATGCCCAAATCGGGAGGAACTTGGAAATTTACATGGATGACTTGGTCATCAAAAGCCTCGAGCCAGAGGCGATGTTGAAAGACATCGAAGAAACCTTCAACACGCTCAGAAAGATAAACATGAAGCTCAACCCGAGCAAGTGTTCCTTTGGGATGGAAGATGGGAAGTTCTTAGGAGTCATCGTTACCAAAGATGGCTTCAGAGCGAACCCTGAAAAGGTTGAAGCCATTATGAAAATGGAATCACCTACTACCATCAAACAGGCTCAGACACTGAATGGACGACTAGTCGCACTTAACCGCTTTTTTGGCAAACCATGCGGAAAGGTCGTTCCCATTCGTGTCAACATTGAGAAATTGTTTGAAGAAAACGCACTTCCGCTGGACACCAGAAGCGGAAGCAGCCTTTCAAGAGATTCGGTCACGCTTGATCGAACTCCCAACACTCACAGCACCAGAAGTGGGGGAGGAATTAATTCTCTACCTCTCCACCACAGACAGAGCAACTGGGGCAGTCTTACTAGTAGAACGAAAGGGCATCCAGATGCCCATCTACTATGTAAGCCGCGTCTTAACAGACGTGGAAACCCGGTACTCCACCCTGGAAAAATTAGTCTTAGCGCTTGTACAGGCTTCACGCAGGCTAAGACGATATTTCCAAGACCACCCAATCACCATTCTCACTAACTTCAAACTTGCAAACGTTCTAGGCAAACCCGAGTTGTCAGGGCGCCTAGCCAAATGGGCAATTGAGTTGGGAGAATACGCGATAAAGTACAAGCAAGACCAGCCATAAAAGGCCAGGTCTTGGCCGACTTTATTGCAGAAGTCTCCGCTTCGCGGGAAAAAGAGTGCCAGGAAGAGGCTCAACCCTCTCCAGCACAAGACATTAACGATGTCTGGCGACTCTATACTGATGGAGCAGCCAACAACGAAGGTTCAGGCGCAGGGTTGAAACTAACTAACCCAGCAGGCCAAGATTACACTTACGCTATTCGGCTGGATTTCCCAAGTACGAATAACGAAGCGGAGTACGAAGCATTCTTGGCCGGATTAAGAATCGCGCGTAATATGGGGGTAAAAAACTTGGAAGCGCACGTGGATTCCATGCTAGTAGCCAACCAGATAAACGGGACGTACACGGCCGTGAACAACACAATGGCCCTATACCTCGCACAAGTAAAAACCCTTATGCGCGATTTCAACGATTGCAAAGTTGTGCACGTCAAGCGAAGCGAAAACAAATCTGCGGATGCGCTAAGCAAGCTTGCATCGTTAGCCTTCACCCACTTGGGAAAGGACATCCGCATTGAACTTCTTGGAGCACCATCAGTCCCGCACAAGGAAATTTGTGTCATCCAAACCGGCACGGAAACATGGATGACGCCAATCATAAATTACCTTGCGACGGGTGTACTACCAGAGTCAAAGACACATGCAAGAAAGATACGCTGTAAATCACTAAACTATCAACTTGTTGATGACATACTTTACAGGCGTAATTTCCTTGGCCCCTCCTCAGATGCGTTGACGACCAAGATGCCGACTACCTCCTAAGGGAAGTACACGAAGGCATCTGTGGAGTACACGCAGGTCCACGCGCAGTTGTAGCTAAGCTAAACAACGCGGGATACTTTTGGCCGGGGATGCACACGGATGCGTTGGCCTACATCAGAAAATGTAGGTCCTGCCAGCTTTACGCACCCAACACGCATCGCCCGAAGAACGAACTTGTTCCAGTCACTTCTTCTTGGCCATTCCAGAAGTGGGCCATCGATGTTACAGGCCCATTTCCCACAGCAGCAGGGAACGTTCAGTTCCTAGTGGTAGCCATCGACTACTTCACCAAGTGGATAGAAGCAAAACTCCTAGCCCAAACAACCGCAAAGCATATCAAAAAATTTATTTGGGAATTTATTATTTGTCGTTTTGGACTTCCACAGAATTTGGTGAGCGATAACGGCACCAACTTTGCTGACCAGAAGCTACAAAAGTGGCTGAAAGAGCTTCAAATCACCCACACCTTTACCTCAGTGGCACACCCGCAGGGTAATGGTGAGGTGGAAAGAGCAAACAAGAGCATCGTCGACGGCATAAAGAAAAGACTCTTGGAGCATAGATCCGGCTGGGTGGACGAAGTTCCACACGTCCTTTGGGCAAACAGAACGTAGAAAAAGGCAAGCACGGGCGAAACCCCGTTCAGCCTCACCTATGGCACTGAAGCCATGGTTCCAGTCGAGATCGGTCTACCCTCTCCAAGAGTCATGACTTAACCAGAAGATAATGATGCGGAAAGACGGTTAGACCTTATGCTAACCGAAGAGCGCAGAGACTTAGCCGCAGCGCATGAAGAGAACTACAAGCGACAAATGCAAAAGTACTACAACACGCTGGTGAAACTCTGCAACTTCAATGTCGGAGACTACATACTGCGTAACAACGAGGCTTCAAACCAGGATCGCCCAGGAAAGCTGGCCCCGGTCTGGGAAGGGCCATACATTATTAAAGAAGTTCTGGGAAAGGGCACATACCGGCTCGAAAGGCTCGATGGCACCCCCATCCGAAGAACATGGAATGGAGCTCAATTACGCAGATGTTACATGTAGATCAATTCCAAACTTGTAAAGAAAAGGCCTAGAGCCACTTCTAATGGAAATTATTCTCCTTATCACATTGATGTTGATAGCCTTGCCTTTATACTTATGAACTGACCACACTGATATGCCGGTATTCACCGCATAAATAAGTGAGGGAGGAAGTAAGTCGTTGCGTGTGGAAAGCGGCACAACCCGCATAAACACAAAAACAGCAAAAATTTCTAAGGGGAAGATGAGGAAAACCTTCACGCAGGTCAGACATAGATGAAGTTTGGTCATCCTACTAAGTGAAAGTGACGGTCCTACCCGCACAATCATGATAGAGGAAACAGAACATTAACATATTATCTGACACGCGTCGAAAGGTTAACTTATTCAAAACACTTAGAAAATTGCTAAGTTAAACTAAAATATGCATGAACAAATCATATAATGTTTACAAGGCAAGGCGTTAACAAAACATTTATATTCACATTAAAAGCTGTTCAAACATTACAAAATGGCCAAGTATCTACCCGCCTACAAAAAATACAAATCTATCCTAACGGCTGGGAGGAATCTCAAGATTCAGGCTTCGGGGCCACTCCCTCCAAACCCACTTGAACCCGCACCATCAGTTGGCTGCGGCTGTTCAAGGAAAGATTTGAGAACAGCTAGCCCGTCATCAGCAGCAGCAACTTCGTTCACCTCCACAACCGGATGAGAGAAAGCAGCATACTGGTTCACAGCTTGGTCGTAGGCAGCTTCAGTATCAACATCATGTAGAGGAAATTTGGAAGGCGGGATGCCTTTCTCTGCAAATCCTAGACCAAGCAAGAAACCAGCCTTCTCTCCATCCTCATGAGAAGCGTTGAGGGCTGCACTCATGGCATCATCATAGGATGTGTTCGCGAAAATCTGATGCACAACCTACAAAAAAAAAAAACTTTTCTAAGTATAAAGAAAAGGAGCAAAAAGCAAAGAGTTATGGAGCTATGAGTACCTGCGGCAACGCTTCTCGTAGAAGCCAGTCCTTATTGGACAGAGCCTCTTGAAGGGTAGCGTGAGCTTGATCGCGTGCGCGTTCGGCCTCATTCTTGTTTAAGTTGGCGAGCAGCACTTCCTTGGCAGCAGCCTCCTCAACGCTTTTAAGCTTGCGCTCAGTGCGATCAAGCACACCCTTCTGATCCAAGAGCTCCTGTAGCTTCTTGGCATCTTCCAAAGCCAAAGCCTCATGAGCCTGTTGAAGCTTCTCCAGTTTAGCTTTTAATTCTTCATTTTCAGTGCGTAGAGGCTCAGCAACAGCTTCAGCTTTGGTGGCCCTTTCGGTTGCATTACGCGCAGCTTCCTTGGCCAACCTAAGCTGTTTGTTAACAGCTTGGGTAGCCTTGGAACGGGCCTCATGCCTGGCTTGGATTTCGGCCTCAAGATCCTTGAAGGCCTTCTCTTTCTCAGCAGCGGTGGCGGCAAGCTTCTTGTTCTCTTGGCTTGGATCCCTCATCAGAAGATGACAAGATCAGAGGAATTCCAGCAGAAGTTTGAGCATGAAGAGGACGAGGATTAAAGAACTCCTTACCTGGCCGAGTGGCGCTTAAAATCTCGTGGCCTGGCGGGTAGACCTCTACGAATCTATCCGCAGTCTGCTCCAAAATGGGCAACTCGTTCTCATCAAGATCACGAGTACCCAACCGCGCGGGACCACCAGTCTCCCGCGGGTGCAAGGGCGACTGTAAGTCGTTCCCCTCTGTAATAAAAAGATAACAATGTTAGAAGAAAATCCTAAACCAACACAAAACACGGAGCATACCATAAGGAATATAGTTCAAACCGTATTCAAGGACGATGGGTATTTGCGGCGTCCCAGACCCGGCATCCTACCACACGCAGCTCATCCCAAGCATCACCATCCCAGACTCCGCGAAGCGATAAACCGGAGTCTGAATCTGGGAAATCTTGGTGAACCATTCCGTCTCCTGGTAATTGGAGGCGTGAAGGTTAGGAAGTGCCCTCCCATTCTTGAACGTCATCGCGATGGGGACGACGCGAGCGGAGATGTAGAAAAACTCCCGCTTCCAAGAACGAAGACTACGCTCAGTAGCACAGATCTTCAAACCCTTGATCCGAGTAACAAGGGTATACCAACCCTGGATGCACCTCCAAGTATAGAAGGTCATCAGGCGGTCGACTCGAGGCTCGATACCCAAAATACGGCACACCCATTCGAAATGGCGAACTTTGGCAATCGCCATTGGGTGCACCTCTGTCAGATGAACACCGTGTTTCTCCAAAACACGGTATACGAACTTCGTTAATGGAAATCTTAGATTCCCATATATGAAGAACGAAGCGTAAACCCCTATCTTGCCCTTAGGGGCATCGTACACCGTCTGGTTGGCCTCCGGGAACTCCGGCTCATAAGGCTCCAACATAAATTTCTTGACGATGTAATGGTATACATCGACAGAAAGAGTACACTGACACTCGCCAGCAGTACTCTTATCGTCCTTATCGGACGTCGACGTCGGGTTCTCGAGGTAAACATCGGACTCCTCGACGTTAACCTCTGGATCATGAGTAGAAGACATTTTATAAATGTTAAAGATGAAAGAAAGCGGTTTCAGGAGAATGCTCGCCGGAAAAGATGAGTATTCGCCGGAAATCGCTTAAAAGGAAAAGGAGAGTGAAGTGAAGATGATGGATGATATACACCCTCTCCCCCTTATATACTCATCGCAATGAATGCGATGAATTTAATGCGGATGAGAGAGAAGGCGCATGAGCAATGACACGGTGACACGTGTGGATAAAGCAAGCTGGCAACAGGTGTCAAAAGGGCGCGTACCATAAAACTCGCGCCCACGCGCCTGAAAAAGCGTCCTGATTGACCACATGCTGTCTGTACGTCCTGAAACCGTCAGAAGACGCCAACATCCCTTCAACCGTTTGGACTGTCCTTATCCTTTCACTAACTCTCCGAATTCCAAAAAGATTCAAAAAGATTCAAAAATAAGAGGGAATATACCCCCTTACCTTGGAAAGCAAGAAACCGTAAGACAAGTGCGGGTACAGTGTCAAGGCGAAACCCTTCACATACTTAGCACTTACAGGGAATTGAAGCCAAGAAGATACCTTGGAAAACAAGAAACCATAAGACAAGTGAGGGTACAGTGTCAAGGCGAAACCCTTCACATACTCAGCACTTGCAGGGAATTGAACCCAAGATGGATCTTATGGGTCATGCTTGCGGAAAGTGAAATAACACCCCCGCATGGCGGGAACGTTGAGAACTAGATTGTTTGAAGCTTCAAGGTGGAATTGGTTGTTTAACATAACTGATCACTATGTCTAAAACTACCAATACCCCGTGGAGAATCAACACAAGTGAAACTCAACGCTCCCGACTTGCGGAGAGGTTACGCACCTACCCGCATCATACCCAAAGATCAGGCAGAAAAAGTCGGGAATTTTCTGCAAGCGACATTAGGAAAACTGCGGGAAGAATCCCCACGGAGAACCTTAAAAAACGAAAACCCCTTTAAAACCCCTTGCTTAAAGTCCAAAAGTTCACCTCACTTATTAACAATTCATGAGAAGAACAATGGACTGGGGGGACTTGAAGAGGTAGGTCCCCGCAAAGCCCATTAGGACCCGCAAGACTCACCTGGAAGAGGTACGTCTGCGCAAAGACCAACTGGATCCGCAGGACCCACCATGCTCAGAGAGATGAAGACCTTACACGCAGTAAGCCAGCTGTTCCCGCAGGAAAGCCTCCCTTGGTACAGTACCCTGCCTGTCCCCGCAGCTGTGGGTACAAGCCAAGAAGGAAGGCTACCCGCATTAACAGTAAGGCTACACGCATAAGGCACTGACTCTTAATACTTCAGTAATGTCACCTGAAGAAGGAATGAGCAGGGCGGGAATATTCCCGCCCAAAAGAGCCAGTCCGTACGCTTCTAGAAGATCTTTTGTACTTTACCTACCAAGGTATGAACAAATGGACAAGATCTGACAAAAGCAACCCATGAACCAATCACAGGGTGACAGCTCACCGACAATAGTACGAGGAGGAGCACGCTCCAGTACAAAATGTCACTATCAGCCGCTGCCTACCCACCAACTCCCATCGTGGCACGAACATAGCCCATAGTTGGTAGAAAAGGAATATTATACAGCTGGCCGTACCTGCTTGGAAACCTACCTTCGGCTATAAATACTCCAACACCTTGGAACGGTATCATCATCTTCTCTCTAGTTATTTCTCTCAATATACACTTATATTCAGAGCAATCTAGTCTGATTCTCACGCCGGAGGGTGGTCACAAGGAGGAACCCCCCCTTCTCAGTGACGAGCTCACGGTGTCTGTTTTGCAGGTTGAGAAGAATAACCATCTTTGCTGGACCTAACCCTCGTGAGAAACATCTACTTAACTCTAAGATTATCCTTAATCTGCCGGGGTCATTTAGTGTTTCTTCAATACCGATGCTACAAACCAAACATTTGACGTCCCCTTAACCTATCGTCAAAGTTCACACTATCACAACCCATAGTCTTTGGTATGAAATGAGAAACTCTATACCGCCTTATCTTACCACTTTTTTTTTGTTTCACATTTTAGATTTACCACCATGGATGGCTGTAACGCAAGATAAAAATATTATAAAACAATATGTGGTTTATAGTAGTTTAATATTAGACATGATATATTGGCTATGGTTTATTATAATTATTTTTATCATAACATATAATTTTATTTTCTAATTATAGGACAGGTAATACCCATTTCATAACAGGTTAGGGGTTAGTTTGGAATTTTCTTTTTTGAGTTTGGGACGGCTATGAGATTTGTAATATTCTTGATTATCCCACCCAAATAATCGGGAATGCGTTTGGGATGACCTAAACCTGACCTATTGTCATCCTTAAACTTGATTAGCATAAATTTTTAAAAAGTTGTTAAATAAAATTAAACGGTTCGAGAGTCGAGTTGGAGTTTATTTAGGTTTAACCGTATTCTTATATTTACAAGAGCTCAAGCTTGAGCTTGGGTCATTTCGAGCTATATTTATAAAGTTCGAGCTCAGGCTAGCGAGTAGTTATTAAACCTTGAGCTCGTTTCGAGTTCGTCTCACTTACTAATTATTAACAATAATTGTTATTATTGTCGTTATTATCATAATTATTAACTATTAATTATGCAATAAATAAGTTGCAAGACACCCTGAACTTGACAAATGAAGTTTGGGCTCGGGCTTGGGCTCTGCAGAGAAATTCATTTTTATGCTCAAGTTCGTTTAGTCACAACCCATTTCCACGTTTTAACGAACCAATCTCAAATAATTACAAATGGTTTGGCTCGTTGATTAATATCCTTAGTAACGTTAAAATGGGGAAAGGATCTAGCTACCAACCAGTAACTATACAACCCACGTAGACACATGATTTTAATCCATTGTGAACTTATACAAAAGTGGAAAAGGACATGAAAGACAGCACGTACATGGGTCCATGAATCTGACTTATGTTTATTCGTTACGTGTCACTTGTTGACCCGTTACACTCATGAACAAACCTGGTTTAATCAAACGAAGTAGTGATCGGTTAAAACATGCTTGCTTTGTTGTTCGGGATCTTAATTGATGGAGATCCAATAACATTTAATCTTAGGAAAGACGAGCCTTCAAATTGTTTGTCTACTTGTTGCTAAGGATGTTTACGGTCTGGTTTAGTTGGCTTTTACAAAATAAATTTGGATCAAACTACTACTTACAGCGTTGAGAAAGGGGTGTCTTTCGAATCAATGGGTTTTGTTGGTTTGACGGTTTAACTATCTAGAGTGTAACGGTATAACTGTCGGATTGAGTTTGCTATCCAAAAGGAGGGTTGCGGCGCAGCTTGTTGCCTGCTTACCTGCCACTTCATTGTAAATCGTTTGGATGTTTTTATGAAGTCACATAATGTAATATACCAGAGACTATCTATATGTGTTGGTTTGACACTTTGAACCAGTTTTTTAAATTATTTTTGCTTTATATTGGAAGAGCTAAAATTAAAATGATTCAAAGAAAAAAAAAAGGAAAAAGTTTATGATTATATAACATATATAATTATAATTATAAGGTTTTTTTCTTTTCAAATGTCTAATTATAATTATAAGGTTTTTCCTTTTCAAATGTCTGTGTTTTTCGTCGTTATTAGAAAAAGTTGTAATTTGGGAGTTGATAAGAGAGTGTATGTATAATTAATACATAATTTTTATTTTTAAATTAAAAATCTACACAAAATACAAGTCTTTAACCTGTTTAGGACATAAATTTAAACATGTTGGCATGTTTAAGGCACGAAACTTGTTAAGCTTAAACTCGAACCAATTAAAACCAGTGCCATGTCATGTTAGCATGTCCGTGTCAGAATTTGGCAGCCCTGGGCGACGTTACCATGTTGGTGCGTATTCTTGCACAATTCTGGTACAAACAGTGATCCCAGGTGATCTCCATTTTGGCGGCGTATCCGGACTAGTTGCTCTAAGATGTGTGCTTGTGGGTTCGTTTCCTTTTGGTGTTATTTCCATTTGATGCCTTGACCATTTTAGTTTTGACTCGGATTCGAGACTATATCTCTTCAGTTTGTTAAGTAGTAATTCATCATATTGTATCCATTTTATCTAAATTGTATATGTAAAATCAAGTTTTAGAAAAAATCCTGTAGATATCAATTTATACATTGTATCTTTTCTCTCTCTAAAACAATATTATGTTGGAACATGTCCACAACATGTTTTAATAAATACGGTTTAAGACTATGTTTCCCAAAGTGTGTTTAATTAACATAATTTTCAAATCTACGTGCCTCAAAATCATGTCACCAACTCACCAATGTAAATTTGACTTCATGAAACACGGCTGAAGGCCAAGCCCCACTCTTCATTAATTAGGCATATAATAGCTACATTCATTTACATTATGTCACCCATGCAAGAGAACACTATTATACCTCGCGATATGACTAAAACCACATATGAAGAAATGAACCCGAACCTCATAGACAAGACCAAAATCAAAAGTTTTCTCTAAGGGTAATTCAAATGAGAATAGGAATGAGATTACTTTTAAAAATTTACACGGACATCATAACGCAAAAACATCGTGCCAGATATAATAAATGAACATAATTATAGTGTTTGGCTAGAGCATCTCCATATCCCTTCCCTTGGATACTTGGCCTAGTAAGTGGCATGGCTCTTCAAAGGCTGAAGGGCATGGGATTGAGGACGATGCCTCTCCATGAAGTGTCCATGATTAAGATCTAAGGACAATGTTATTGTCTTTGCGGTGAGACCGTGTAATAAGTTTTCCTAATTTATTATATATAGTGGTTAAACTACTTGTATAATTTGTAAACTATATTTATTATCAATGATCTCTAGTTCAAGTGGTTAGGATGAGGTACCTAAAGATTTCAATTTAATAAGGAAGAAATCTTGAGTTGAAAGTCTCACTTAAGACAAAAAAATAGGGGGTTTAAGTTAGGACGGAGGATTTTTCACCCATAGGTGGTTTTCTTTCTGAAGGTAGAATGAGGATAATCGGGTGAGTCGGTAGTCCGTCAGTGATACAAACTGACCGTTTGAAAAAAAATAAAAAAAATTTAAACTTAAATAATTCTATAGAATAACAAAGGCATGATATATCTTTATTACAAAGCTAAATTGTTTAGCTATTTATGTTGTTTTTATTTTCTTATACAATACATTAATTTATATAAATTATTTTACTTAACAATGTATTTGTTTTTATAATAAGTTAATAAAAGCTTTTACAATAGTTTTATTTGGTCTAAAATGTAATTTGATTATTAAAATAAATGTAAAACATGACACGATGTGAAAATGTAATAACGTTTGTAAGGATGACCATGAGAAAATATGTGATTTTGAAGGGTTAATGGACATTTGATGTGATAGTTGATCGGACGTGTAAACTAGAAAGAAAAAAAGGTTGAGGTTCTTATTCAACACGTCATCTTATAATAGGTGTGTGTTTGCCCTTGAGAAGACGCTTATTTGAATTATTTCCTAACATAACATGCCAACATAACGTCGCCATCAACAATAACTCATCAACGTAAACGTATCTCGTCGTCGGCGACATGTTAGCAAACACCGACGATGCGTTAACATAACATAGGGTTGACGATGCGTTAATGTTGCTAACATAGGGTAGCAGCGATGCGTTATCAGGCTAACGAAGGGTGGCGGCGATGCGTTATGTTGCTAACATAGGGTAGCAGCGATGCGTTATCAGCTAACGCATCGCTGCTACCCTACGTTAGCAACATAACGCATCGCCGCCACCCTTCGTTAGCAACATAACGCATCGCCGCCACCCTTCGTTAGCAACATAACGCATCATCAACACAGATTCTGGCCACGTGTCGTTATCCTATTTGTTTCAGTAACGCATCGTCGGTGTTCGCTATCATGTCGTCAGCGACGAGATACCAAAGGGACAAAGTTGAAAACTTGAATTAGTAAGGATAATCTTATAAACACATTCTCTAAATTGGCTATTATGAGAATTTTCCCATATTATTATTATCAATGTAAAAACAATTTCACCTAAACCTCTTGATTAATTTTCTACTCCAAATAACTCAATACATAGTATACTTTTTAGGTTTTCGTACTTGTTTAACATGATACAACAAAACCAAAAATATAAAGCGTGTATACACAAAAAAGTTGGAAATTTGGGAACTTTCGTTTAACATGTAAAAAAGTACTCTAAAAAAATTCATTTTTCATATAAAAACACATTTTTACATAATCTTTTTAGAGCTTTTTACGTATAGACACGTGTAGAAGTCATTTTCAATAATAATAATAATAATAATAATTTTCAGTTAAAAAACGGTAAAATAATTTTTTTTATAAAATTACTTTTTTTATTGTTATGTCTACTACATGTATTTATAAACAAAAACGTCCAAAAAAGTTTATGCTAAAACTAATTTTTTACATGTGAAATCGAGTTTTATATTATATTTTTTACATGTAAAATGAAGAGTTTCTCAGTTCCTTACATTTTTTAAGTTCCCACTTAAACCTGCTCATATATATATATATATATATATATATATAGGAGATGGATCATACGAGAAGTGATATTATAGTGAGAAGTGCGAGAAGTCGATCTCAACCATTGATTATCTTCTAGTTGTTCAAAGCATTAATTCCCCTAATTACTCCTAAATTATTCTTTATATTAAATATTATAGAAAGTTACAAATTTTAGAAAATATAAATTGACTTTTACATAAAAATTCCTTTAAAATAATTTGAATGAAATATAATCAAGAGAAATTTTTTTCATTCATGGTTTCAAAAGATTTATTTGCATTTTCTTTTACGTACCTATATATTAAAATAAATGTATATGTAGGTGACTTGTAATTAATAGATCACGTACACAAGTAACACAATAATCTACATATAACTCATGTTTAATTATACAATTTGTTAGTTATTTTTATTTTTATCAAAATGTAACTCGTATTACAAACACAATTTATTTTCATCTACACAAATTTTGTTTCTTTTGTTTTCACCAACACATAACTAATAGTCACCTACACATAACTCGTATTCATCTACACAGATTGCTAATTCATTTTATTTTCACCTACATATAAATAGTATTCACCTAGACATAACTTGTATTGCCTACACATAAAAGATAGATTATAGAATATTGAAAAAAAATATGATGTGTTCATACATTGCATATATTTTACAAGTTTCGGTTAATACCATTAATTGTATGTGATATCATGAACAAGTTTTGTTTGTGTAGGTTAATTTTGTGATCTGCGTATGTAAATACAAATGAGTAGGCTATAACATGAAGTAATTAAATTTGTATATACATGTTAATATTATGATTTATGTAGGTTATCATGAACTAGTTACGTGCATGTATATTAATATTGTGATATGTGTAGGTGATAATATGAACTAGTTTTTTGACGTGTAGGTTAATATTATGATTTGTGTAGCTATTTGTTTTTATGATGGCTAATGTAACTTTTTTATAGTATGAGTATGGTTGTTGTTTTATGTATTTTTTGAAGATTAAATCAAATTAAAAAATAAAAATAAATGTGTAGTTATTTGTAACTTAACATTAATTAGTATTAATTACCAAATAAAATTCATTAAACTTTTTACTAATATACTTCTACAATTATATAATCCAAAATTAAATAGAAAAATTTTGATTGGTTAGAATCTCTTCTCACACTTCTCACCATAAGAACACTTCTGAAATGAATCAAATCCTATATATATATATATATATATATATATATATATATATATTTATAGGTATTGGATCATTTCAGAAGTTTTTTTACAGCGAGAAGTGCGAGAAGTGAATGTGTAACTCCATTAATCCCTATTTTCACTCACTTTCTTATGTGTAGGTGTGTTGTGTAGGTGCATATGTATGTGTGTAGGTACGTATGCTTGTATATGTGTACGTATTTTTGTATATGTGTATGTATGTTTGTATGTGTGTATGTACATAGGTTTGAATGTGGCTTGGTACATTTATATGTTTATAGGTTGGTTTGAATGTGTAATTAAGACATAAATACAACCAACCTACATATATGTATGTAACATCATATGAAAGGGAGTTAAATTAGGGATTAATGAAGTTAAACATTCACTTCTCGCACTTCTCGCTGTAATATCACTTCTCGCAAGATCCATCCCCTATATATATGACCATGTGTAGTCGGTAAGTTTTGGCGACATTTTTAAGCCAAAATACCGAACCCCCAACCCCTGAGTTTTGCCTTACAACATTGGGGGTTAAGTTATTCTACAAAGGGTAACAAAAATGAGAAGTGCGGGAAGTCATAAATAATTGACATGTGTCAAGTGGGGACCAAAGGAAAAAGGGTATAGAGATAATTGTACACATTTTCTCTCCCCACATGCAATGCACATGTTAATACCCCCATCATTTTAGAACGTTTATAACTTTTTCGTATGATATTTAAAAAAAACCATCATAATAACAAGTGTTTTTTATCTTTAATATGAGTATAATTTTTGTTATATAAAATTTAAAACAAAAATCACGTCATTGTGTCTTTTCGCACACCATTGTGTCTTTTCGCTTATCATTGTGTCTTTTTCGTTATTGTGTCTTTTCGCATACCATTGTGTCTTTTTTCGTCATTGTGCTTTTTCGCACACCATTGTGTCTTTTCGCTTATCATTGTGTCTTTTTTTGTCATTGTGTCTTTTCGCACACCATTGTGTCTTTTCGCTTATCATTGTGTCTTTTTTCGTCATTGTGTCTTTTCGCACACCGTTATGTCTTTTCGCTTATCATTGTGACTTTTCGCACACCATTGTGTCTTTTTTCGTCATTGTGTTTTTTCGTAATTGTGTCTTTCAACTCATCATTATGGTTTTTTAAATACTAATGACACAGTTGTGTAATAATAATATGTAAAAATAATGATAAAATAACAACAATTATCTAATACAATAAACACAATGATTAATATATATACAATAACTTGAAACGTAAAACACAATGGTGAATACGTATAACACAATGACCTAAAACGTAAGACACAATGGTGAATACGTATAACACAATGACCTAAAACGTAAGACACAATGGTGAATATATATAACACAATGACTTGAAACGTAAAATACAATGGAAACAACATATTACACAATGACACAATGCACAACAAAAAAACACAATTAAAAGCCCATTAATTTTTTTTATATTTATATAAAAATATGATACTCATATTAAAGAAAAAAAATGCTTATTATTATGGTGATTTTTTTTTTTAAAAAATAATGTCGTGTGAAAAAGTTATGGACATTATAATTTTAAAATGACGGGGGAATTGACATGTGCCTTACATGTGGAGACAGAAAGTCAACAAGGGTGAGTTATTACCTTCATGCCCTTTCCATGAATTTTTATTTATTAAATTAATCTAAGTCATTCAAATCTAATATCAATGGACTGAATTACTTCCCACCCTTCTCATTTTTGTTGTCCATTGTATTTTAACTTTACCCCAACGCTGGTAAGGAGAGGTTAGCCAATCAATTTTTTTATATTAAAGAATTAAAGAAAATAATTGTGCAATGATTGTTGTAGGGTTTTGACTATGCTACCTTTTTGTAAAACTTTACAAAGGTGACCGGACATCACTAACGTACAACCGCCTAAGACTACCCGTAGCGGGCTAAATGTTGGGACGATAAAAGGGCGATTTGGGTGAGAACACCCCCCACCCGCGCGGCGAAATGTGGGGCGAAATTAGGGGGGGAACCTTTTGTCGTCGTGTGAAAATAATAATATGACTGTTGGGAACAGTCAAATGTAAAAAAAATAAAATTAAACACCTTTTTTCTTCAAACCCATATCTATTTCATACACTACGTACACACAATCAAATTTTTCAAAAATACAACAAAAATGAATCCTAGAAACAACCCGAACTAACCGAAACACTCATTCCCTTCTTTCGAAACCCATGCCGTGAAACTCACCGCTACCATGAGAGAAACCATAAAAAAACATGAAAAGATTGACGTGGAACTCACTGCTACCATGAGAGAAACCAACAAACAACACGAAAATATTGCCGCTATGTTGAAATTGCGGGAAATGAGTAAAGAATACGAATCTCTCAAAGCGACCGGGTTACACAAAAAGGCCACGTTATTGCAATGACGAAGAGTTGAAAAAATGCGCGAATATTGTGGATATTAGTTTTTTTTGTTATGTATTTTTTAATGTTTCTTTTAATTTTAAAGTATTTTTATTTAATTATTTAATTTTATGAGTTTTTATTTGTTTAGTTAATTATTAAGAGAAAATAATAAAAAATAGTGACGTGACGCTAGAGGAGCTACAACACCATTACACCTGAAAAACAAATTTTCTACCCTATGCTATTAGTCGCCACATATGGTAATTCGTCCAATTTATAGACTCTTCGTTACACACCGTCTAAGCATAAGAACTTAAATTAAATACATGGTAAATCAAACTTATCTGAGGATGGGCTCTCCACGTCACTTACCTGTGGTGGTCCTGGTGGACCAGTTTCCGTCCGCCATTTAGTTGTAAACAAATGTTTTTTTGTTTTCTATGTTATACTTGGTCATTAATCTTGCACGTGTTTTTAATGACAAATCATGTAGCCAGCTTCTCATGTCAACTTTCAATTCTTTATTCATATTGTTTATAAATACCTAAAAACTAAAAATGTTTTACTATAAATTCTCATCAACTTCTTCCATTAGTCACAAAAATGGAAACTATTGAAGACGACTGCTCATTTTCGACCTCTTCGTCATCGTCTTCTCAACCCGACACCCCCGAACTCATCATATCCTCATCAACAAAGAGAAATGCTGGGAGGAAGAAGTTTAAAGAAACAAGACACCCCATCTATAGAGGTGTCCGGTTAAGAAATGAGTCCAAATGGGTTAGTGAAGTTCGTGAGCCGAGTACCAAACATAGAATCTGGTTGGGAACATTCCCAACCCCAGAAATGGCAGCTAGGGCTTATGATGCAGCAACCCTAGCTTTACGCGGTGATGACTCACCGCTTAATTTTTCTGACTCGGCTTGTCTTATTAGACGAGCCGCTGCAACTTCTGATAGTGATATTAAACAAGCTGCTTTTGAGGCAGCTCTTGCATTTGGCCCAAGATGTTATGACACCAAGCCATCAGCTTCTTCATCAGGGTTTTCTCATGTGGAAAACCGTGGTGAAAAGATGGCGGTGGAAGTGGCGGAGACGGGTTTTGTGGATGAAGAAATGTTGTTTAATATGCATGGTTTTTATAATAGCATGGCGGAGGGATTGGTGATTACACCACCAGGCATGAAAAAGGGTTTTGATTGGAGTGATGATCATGACATTAATGATTATAATGTCGACTTAAATCTGTGGAGGTATTAGAAGCATTGAAAATAATATCAGATTTAAAAATGTTGGAGCTTATTCAACCATAATAATATCTGATCTGAAATTAATTTGTTTATTTACCGGGTATATATTTGAAGAACATAGGACAAACGTTTTTGCTTCATGGGTTCCCAATTCTTGGTACATATAGTTGCTACTAGCGTTACTTAAGTTAAGGTGTGTTTTAACAACAAATGCTACATAGAGCATCACGGTGTACCTTACTTAGGAACCTAAGAATACATGTTTCAACAAATGTAATACATATTTGATATATCTTATCAGGTTGGGTATGTTTATGTTGAATATATATTAGATACACATTAATAAAATTATAATCATGTACTTTTGTCAATTCTCATACAGCGACACAATATATATTTTCTTAGAAATCAGCAAAGCAAACCATGGAATCAACAATATAAAGTTCAATATTACAAGAAATACAAGACACACGTAGTCATCTTTAGATTCATAAGCAAGTTTTTTTTCACTTAAACACATACAATCATCTTTTAATTCTCATCAAACATCGGATAACATAAATTGGAATTCATGTACTTCATCAAAGAAATCATCTTTCAATATTTACGTTTATATATATATATATATAGGGGAAGGATATTTTGAGAACTTAATGAGTTATAAAAACTTTAAGAACTCAATTTTGAACCACACATTTAATTAAATGGGTTAGAATATGCGGCTGAGATTAAATTTGATTAAAAAATTAATCAGGAGAGTAAATAAATATTTTTGTTGATTACACAAGTTTAAACTTTAGTTACACATGTGTAAAAAATTACGATAATTTTTTGTATATTACTTACATTTACGTATTACACATGTGTAAAAAAATTCCAAAAAAAAATTGTTACGTTGAATTCTTAAGACTTCTTAAACTCAAAGCGGTTCTCAAAAGAAATCAATCATATATATATATATATATGAGAGCTAGCTTTAAAAAACGATACACTAGTAAATATGCAAATGTAATTGGTTAGGTCCACCACTATAAAAAAACAAAACCTTTCCTTTTCCTATGTTGTTTTCCGTCCTGGTTTTAGTTTTAAGTAATTTAATGTCCTCTGCATGCATAATATTCACGCCGTCATTTGGGACATAGATGAAGGTTTTGATCTGAGTAGTAAGTAGTAATCAGCTACCTCACCAGTTCGGCTCTCAAGGGCTTTCTTATTCATATATCTGGATTAACCGGCCCACGTTTAATCAGTGAGTTTTTGTTTTTATGTACCATTAATTTTTATTTAAGAAACCACATGGCTAATTTCTTTATTGAGCGTTGAATATGATCAAATATCGGTCTGATGATATCTGTAAGACCACGTCAGATTATCAGTGTCGAATGAGCTGGAACACAAAATATAAAGAAGATACGTAAAGGTAAAATCAGATATCTAGAAATTAAGCTTGTAAACGAACCAAACGAACCATATTTGTGTTCGTTAAACTTTAACCGAATAAGTGATCAAATTTAGACAATTAAGCGCAGTGTCGGAGCCAGGAATTTTTTCCTATGGGTTCGGAATTTTTTGGTGTTCCATTTTCTCCAGCGTCAAGTTTTCGGGCTCAGATGGGTCAGGTCCATCATTCAGCCAAATAAATAAAAACACAATATCACAACCAAAGTATATCATCAACAATAAATAAAATACACAGTTATATTAAATAAAAAAGGCGTACGTATTATAATTGTTCAATACGTGTTTTCATGTATTAAAGACGAATCATAACATCTTCGGTCGCGACTATCAGAAATAACTGATTTTCAATATAGCAAATGCAAGCATCATTCATATAACCGCTACCCATCAGATTAGTTCGAATACTTTTTTAAAATGATGATAGAGTAGATCAAAAGGAGTACATTCTCATGGATAAATAAATGACGACAAGAGGAACTTGATTGTTCGGGTTTGTGTAAATTTACATTTTAAAAAAATAATGAAGTTTGGTGTTGTATATTCCTATGTATCAAACATCTCGCTAGGTATAGGAGTTTTTTTAATAATATTTTAGCCTTTCAAAAAAATAAAAATAAATATAGATAAATGATGATGACCATTAAACAAAATATGGTGCTACACATATTATTATAATAAAACCAATATTTGTCTGAACATATTTTGTGTGAGTGCCTTAAAACTAAATGACATGTACTCAAAATGTCACAAAAATGACGACAACATAGCTAAAGAAAATGACATCGTTGCCTCTCTTTGTACTTCAAAATTTTGTTTTTTTTCCACCAGCGAAGGGTGAAATGTTTCCGGAAATTTCGTGACACTGGGTTCGTTCGCTGAAAAAGAATGTGTTCGCTCGTTAAATCGTATCTATAAGTTATATATTAAATCGAAAATAGACCGGGTTCGGCGAACCCGGTGACTTCTATGTGGAACCGCCACTAATTAAGTGAGTGTAACATCCTAAAATTTATAATGTTAAATAAAGAAAGTTAGGTTTAGTGATTTCGCGTTATTAATTAATTAATATCGAGTAAAGAACGGATCATGGACTTAGTTTAATTAAGATGGGTTAAATGAGAATGGGCCTTAGGTCCATGGGCTTTAAGGGATATAAATATCCCCTAAACCAACCTAAAACCCTAAACCCTCATTTCATTTCCATCATAATCTCTACACACTAAAAAACACACACATATACCTACACTTATATACGGCCGAGAGCGAGAGTGGGATCCAAGACCAAGTAAACGAGATTCTTGATAGATCCTTCAATACGCAAGAAAAATACAAGATCTAGGGTCCGTGACTAAGCCAAACAAACACGAAAAGGTATGTTTTGATCCTAAAGATTTCGTTTTTATAAACGTTTAGTCTTGAAACTTAGAACAAGAGTAGATCGGGTATAAACGAAACATAAAGTTGTAAACTTGATGATAAATACGAGTGTAATGAACCCGAAAATGGAAACGGCTCGGTTAATGAACCCTTAACATTAGTATTGAACGTTTTTACCATAAAGGTCTAAACCTTGCGTCATTCTGGGCTAAATTTTATCCAAAAACAACCATAGGAATGATCGCGGGTTAGTCAAATACCATACCCATGGATTTCTCGGTAAAACGATGATGATTTTGGGGATTTAGGATGAACAGTGGCGGCTGCTGCACAACTTCGCCTGCAAGCAAGTTCGCTTGCAAGCAAGTTCGCCTAATTGACAACTTCGCCTAAGGCTAAGTTCGCCTAACTGATAACTTCGCCTAAGGCTATGTTCGCCTAACTGATAACTTCGCCTAAGGCTAAGTTCGCCTAACTGATAACTTCGCCTGGCATAAGTTCGCTTAAGGTGTAACTTTGCCAAGTTAACTTCGCCTGATGATAAGTTTGCTTAACACTAAGTTCGCTTACAGTAAGTTCGCTTAATGTTAAGTTCGCTTATTGTTAAGTTCGTTTAATGATAAGTTCGCTAGAATTAGCAAATTAGAAAATAAATGAAAAACCTAATAAAAAATGTGTTAAGACAGTTAATGGAAATAAAATTTTTCCAAGCTGACCTGGCAGCTCGACCCTAGCCAGGGGCTCTGCCACTTGGACCCTGCTAGGGGCTGCCGCCCCTAGACCCCGCTGCCAGGGGCGCTGCCCCCGGACCCCCGTTCGTTGTGGGTTATATAAAGATAGAAATACAACATGAGTAGTAGTAGTTAATTGATACATGTAAATATTATACAGTTAGCCGTGCACAGCTCAAGAAGGGAATAACGATTAACGGAGAGCGTAACAGAATTCAGGTGAGTTTCTAGCCCCATTTATGTGTTATGTTTTCGGGGCTGTGTGCATACTCAATATGTTTGTTAATACGCTTATCCTAAGAGATAAGTGTATGCCTTATGTGAATATTGTGAAATGCATGAATGATTGCTTGATGGTACGTGAACGATCTTCGGATATTGCACGTACTGTCAGGTTGTAACGCTATGTATAAGGTAAGTATGATATGTATGCTTATGTGTATGAATGTGATAAAGTTAATAAAAGAAGGAAATGATGGTTGTATGGTTGCATGGTTACGAAGAGGGTACCGGGCCCTAATAATACTCGAGGTATGATGTATGGTTGTATGGTAATGTAACGATTCCGACAAAACCCGGTATACCCTAACCGGTAGACAATAGTTACGTCATATTTAATGTCGGGTACATGAATTACCATAGTAATTATACGAGAATACATGGTTCACTGTATTGATTGTACGTGAATATATAATTCATCGTATTGAATATGCGATCAATCGATCGATAGTTATTGAAACCCGAACGAATCGAGGGTTCAATTATAGACGATATCTATAATATTTAGTGATTTTATGAAGCATTAATGCTTCGGGATAAGTAAAGTACGGCACAGAAAAAGAAATTTTTGATTTAATGGTACGTCGGTACGTTAAACGAAACCTTTAATACCAAACCGAGCAAGAGACAATCGATCAAGCCGAAAAAGATGCGCAATTATTAATAACATGGTATTTTAAGTTAATGGAAGTCATGGTTTAAGTTTTTTTAAGTGGTTTTATATAAATTTCATTTTTAGCCGAAAAACGACCGTTTTAGCCTCGTTTTAAGCCGAATTAGACATTTAACCGAAAAACGAACTGAACCAGATTATCCAAAACATTATCCGGATTACGAGAATCCAAACATGTGGCCTAGAATGAAAAGGTGGGTCCCACCCCACCCTCTCAAAATCCCGATCGGACCAAGGGTGTGCCCTTGGCCCTTCATTTTCTTTTTTCATCAAAACATTTCAACAATCAATTCATTCTCTCAATAATTTCATCCAAAAACCGAGAGTTCTAGCAAGAAAAACAAGGTAATGATCGAGTTATTCACGTGTTCATCTTCGTTTCTTGAGTTTGTTTGCAAGAAAATGAGGTTTCAAAGATGAAAACCGATTCTTGCATGATCAAGTGATGTATACGAGTTATACAAGGGGTCTTGGTCCAAGAAAGGAGTTAAACGAATTAAAAACGAATTTTTACGGTTAAATCTTTGTTTTTGGAATCATAACCGAAACCATGAAAGAAATGGCTTGATCGTGAGTGTAACTTGCTTGGTATTGTGGTATGTTGTTTGTAGGCTCTGTGTTTAGTGGTAGATAAGGCGGAAAGACGAGTTTGTAGTTTGTAGTGGCGGAAAACGAAAGGTATATTCGGTTTATGTTCGGTGTATGTGTTTTGGGACAGATTGTTGATGGTTTAGAGTTAGGTCATTAAATTTTACAGGGATGTTCTACACATGAAAATAAGATTTCTGTGAATTTTTGGTAATTTTTGGATAAATGATGAATATTTGGTGAATTTAATGCTCGGTTTTGGCCAAAAATGGTGAAAAATAGTTAAATATCATGAAAAATTCTGTAAAATTGCAGATAAGCTTTTTATATCATGTATAAGTAACACCCAAAATTTGAGGTCCGTTGGAGAAGTCTAAGTAGACTTTTCGGTTAAACGAGTTCTAGGGTTTTCTAACTCGGTTTTAGTGAAAATGGCATGTAAAGGAAGATTTTGGTTCTGGAAAAATTACAGGGGACTATGTGGATGGCAGGGGACATCCAGGAAAAATTTGGGATTTTTCTAAGATCGTTTGGTATTTACGACATATTTAGTGTTTAAATGGTGTTTAAAAATAAATAAACAAATTTTAAATATAGAAATTAATTCTGGAAATATTTTTATAAAATTCCCCACTGTCAAAAAGTGATTTGTGCAAAATTTCAAGATCCGAGAGTAAACGGATAGTTATTTGTGCTAAAAAGGAAATAAAAACAAACTTTTAAAGCTTAAAACGCGTAAACCAGTAAAGTTCGCCTAAGCGAGCTGACTGGTGTATAAAAACCCTAAAAATGAACTATTTTCATATAATTGAGTTAAACAAGTAAAAATAAATCATCCGAAAATAATTCGGATGATTTGAGTAATTTTTGTCCGATTTAACAGTTTCCGGTACGCTAAAGACGGAAACGGGTCCCGCGGCCAATCGGGGCGTCTAACCGAGCTTTAATTTCACAACTTTAATTAAATTATCAGTCAACCACCACTTTCGGGTCGTGTGTGACCAAACTCATTTTTGAAACGTAAAAACGGATAACCGTGCTAGGCACGCAAAACGAGAAAAACGACTAATAGTAATTGTGACCCTGGAACTCTAAACGACATCACAATCTGAGTCAGGAGAAGTGTTTCTGGGTTAACCTTGCCCCCAGAACGGGTACAGTGCTGGGTTAACAGTGTCCCCAGATGTACCGGTTAACTTGGTTTAAGTTATATTAATAATGAGTGTATAGTAACGATCGTAGGGATCATATTACAGATTGGACGTGTTAACTGATAATGATTGTTGTTACCTGCTTGCATGTGCTAAGGTGAGTTTCACGAGCCCCTTTTCCTGAATTGTTTTCAAATATTTTCCCAGGGCGGAAGCATGTTACTATTGAAATGGTTAAGTACATACTGAACGCATGGATTTGCGTGGATTTATATATATTTGATTGTACGGGAATCGTACGGAATGGGTACAGTACTTGGTTAACAGTGTCCCCGGATGTTTCTAGAAGTGTTTCTGGGTTAACATTGCCCCCGGAATGGGTACAGTACTGGGTTAACAGTGTCCCCAGATGTACAAAGAGGTGTTTATGGGTTAATATTGCTCCCGGAATGGGTACAGTACTGGGTTAACAGTGTCCCCAGATAATATTATATTATGATATTGATTTATCAAGGTTTACTCAAATTGTGAAACTCACCAACTATTCATAGTTGACCCGTTTTCTCACATGCTTTTCAGGTACAATTAAGATGAAGTGATTGCTTACGTGCTAAGTGCTTGATGTGTGTAAGATTTGCGTGTGGGATGTTATGATACATTATAATAAACAGAATTATGTATCGTATTGTATGATGTTTGTATCACCTAGACGGTAATGAAATACGAGATAATGTAATTTGAAGTTTAGTAATGTAATCAGTTTTCTTTATAAACAATGTGGTTGATATCAGAGGTGTCTGTTGCATCCCGTTTACGTTTCCGCTGCGGTTTCGGGGTGTTACAGAACTTGGTATCAGAGCCATTGGTTATAAGGAGTTAGGATGTCTTTAAAAGATACCTAAAATATAACCAGTAGCTAAAGTATTATAGGATCTGAATATCAACTAATAATTTATAGTGACGAGAGCTGGATGAACTTGGACGGACAAGAGAGTTATTATGGTCCGGAACATAATAACAAACTTGTCCGCACGAGGGAATTCAGGGGAAGTCACGGGGTACATTAGTAGGTAAAAATGGCAACATATGTGTAAAGTATATAATATTATTTATGCGTGCTAAGGTGTATATATATATGTACGTATCTTGTGGGTACATGTATTGAGAAATAGGACCCGAATAAGGAACCGGGGGATGAAATAATAAAAGTACCGAGGATTCTGAAATTTCTAGAGCACCGGTTGATAATGAGTCTGACTTATCGGGCTATAGTTATGATAGTACCAAGTTAGATCTCCCGTTTGATATTAACCAGAAATACCTAGTAACCGTCACTCCCAACCAAAATTGATGAATCCCTTACCCTACCAACACCGGTACCGTATATTCTAATAACCCCTATGATCACCAGAACCGCCGACCCTCGCGTACGGACGGACCTGTACGTGAACCCATCCTTATTCCGTAAAAAAAAAAAAATAATAAATTTGATAATAAATGAGCAGATAAAAATAATATATAGAAACATATATATGTATTTCTCACTCTCAAACATATGAGTCATACCACCTCCAGATCGAGAATTACCGATTTTAGCGAACCTAGAACGCCGGAGGACATTGACTGAGCAAGCGATAGAGTTTCCCAAAATAGTAATTGATAATATTTGAAGGCAACCCATGTTGCGCGATTACCTTGAACCTTGCAACTCCCTATGTTATCCTTACATCCGTTAGATGCCTATACCCATGTATACTTGAATAGAATGATTATCCATACACAAAGAGGTGTTGGAATCATTATAGCATAGTTGGTTATTCGTTCATAGATGGTATACCGTGTATGCCGGATATACGAATACACACGGATATTATAACTCTGTGGTACGTAATCGTTTGGTGCTCACGGTGAGCATGTATCGGTTATGCTGACATGCAGAAGGATATTGAAATCAAGAATATTAAACATTAATCCTTATTGAGAAAGATCTATATGTCAGTTGGTGACAAGGGTTATGAAACATATTTGAACGTTAACCGACGTCAGGTTAAGTCCAAATGTTATTATACTTGTGGGACATATATACTAGATACTGGTATGTGTAATATGTATGATAATATTTGGTGTGTATGTGTACCTGCTGTTATGATTGAACTGGTAACGAGTTATACGGTGAGATTAGTATTGATTACTGCGTACGGGATGAGTACGGCAGAATGACATAAAAGAGTAACTCCAATGATGGAGATTGATATGATTCAGTTGATTGCTCAAAGATAGCAGATGATGATACCGAATGTCGTATCACAGATCACTGCTAGTGTTGATGCAAATGTGATCACAGAATTATAGATCGAGCAATCACATGATTATGAATATTTTAATTCTTAGTGTTATTACTAAGAGTGATAATGTCCCACCAAATACTATTATGACTACAAGTATTAGTTACAAACTAAACATGAATGGTAGTCGTAATGAATTAGATCCGGTATGAAGGATATGTTTATCGGTTGTGTTAAGGGGATTATTAATAGTTTACTGATGGTAAAGGGAGGAATAGATTAGCGAGTGGATAGAAAAGATCGAAATGGTTAAGGATATTGGTAAGAGTCTAGAACATTGTGTAGTGAAATATGCTACAGATATGTTGGTAGATTATGTTGTATCGTGATGGAACACGATGGTACAAAATAATAGTTAGAAAATTTTTGCTCAGATGATATGGTCAGGATTTAAAATTCTTGTGCTAGAGCACTTTTATTCGAGTAATTAAGTTCAGAGACTGGAAACTGAGCTATGGAAGATAGAAATGTTGTATGCTGATCACTTAGAAAACGCTAATCGTTTGAAGGAATTGTCATGTCTGGTAACATGGCTAATTACTCCTGAAACTAAGCGAAGTGAGCGCAATATTGGGGACTAACTCCATCGATAAGATAGTCAATCCTGTAAAATATACAACCTTTGGAAGGGTTGTGTCACAAGCTAGCATTGATATATTTGACTCTATGGGAAGCGGACTGGAAGGACGTTAGGTGAGACGTCGAGTATTAAAGAAGAGAAATGATAAAGGTATAGTGCAAGATAGACTTTTAAATAAGTAGGTATGTCCTACAACCCAGAATTATACCAAGACTAGTTCTGGTGTGAAAACATGAACCGCATGAAGGGTCCTTCCCTAAATGTGGAAAATATGGTCATCGGCAGGAAGAAGAATGTCGAGTGATAGTAGGCCACGGGTGTGGTAAAGATGGACATAATGCCCTAATTGTAGAACCAATTGAAGCCATGTGAACCGGCAACCCCAACCCATTCGTGTACAACCACTCCGAACCCAACAACTTCAATAATAATCCATCCAAAGAAATCAAATTATGCCAAACAGTTGTACTTGCTATGAATGTGGCAGTACAGAACGTTTCAAGAGAAATTGCCCAAAGTCGAACCAAGGTGTCGTTGGAAGACGAACCCCATGACAAGCATCAACCTCTGATCAAGCAAGGAGTCGTGCCTTTGTGAATAATTCGAATAAAGCACGTCATGAACCAAAGGTGGTATTAAGTACGTTGTAGTTTTAAATCAATAGGCTCCAGTGATATTTTTACGGTCGTCGATAGAAGTTAGCTCCTGTTAACCTCCTATCATTTGAAAAGATACCGATTAGTGAAACTATAGAACCCTATACTGTAGAATCGCTAACGATAAACCCCTAATGGTTAACTAAATTATTCGGAATTGTCCTATTATACGGAACGATTAACCTTTCCTTATTGACCTGCGACCAGTAAAGTTAAGAAGTTTTGACGTAATAGTTAACATGAATGGCTAACTCAACATGAAGCTGAAATCAAATATGAAAAGAAGATGATTAGAAGCTCTCATTCGGACGATGAAGCGATTAGATACAGAGAAAAGTGTACGGTATTATGTTACCACTCTAATCTCATCTTGAGATGTTATAATATTTACGACAAGAAGACGTGGTGTATTTATCAAACGCGATTGCCACAGATTTAAAAGGAAACATATAGAAGATGTTCCGGTGATACGTAAATATCCAGAAGTTTTCCCAGAAGAACTTCCTGGATTACCGCCAACCCGACAGGTCGAATTCAGAATCGATTTAATGCCTCAAGCTGGCCCTGTTGCTAAAGCACCCTACCGACTTGCACCGTCTGAGATGCAAGAATTATCCAATCAGTTACAAGAATTGTTGGATAAGGTTTTATACGACCTAGTTAGTCACCATGGGGTGCACCAGTTTTAATTGGGGAATGAAGGACGGAAGTGTTAGGATATGTATTGATTAGGGAGAATTGAATAAAATGACGATCAAGAATAGGTATTCACTTCTTCGAAGTAAATGATCTATTTAACCAACTGCAAAGGGCGATTTATTTTAAGAAAATGGATCTTAGATATAGTTATCACCAAATGAAAAATCCAAGAGGAGGACGTTGCAACAACAGCGTTTCGGACTCGTTACGGCCATTATGAATTCTTATTTATGCCGTTCGGGCTAACAAGTGTGCCGGCAGTGTTCATGGAACTCATGAACCGAGTCTGTAAACTTTATTTGACAAATTTGTCATAGCATCCATTGATGATATTTTGATATATTTGCAACGTAAGGAAGAGCACGAACGACGTCTAAGGAAAATGGTGGAAGTGTTAAAGTAAGAGGAGTTATACGCGAAGTTTTCGAAATGTGATTTTGAAGGCATAATCCCTTGGTCATGTTGTAAAGCAACAAGGATTTCACATAGATCCAAATAAGATAGAAACCATTAAAATAGTGCCAAGCGCCGATTTTAAGTCTCCCCGATGGAGACGATGGTTTTGTCGCGTATTGTGACGCATCGCGTAGAGAGTTAGGATGCGTGTTGATGCAGAATAATAAGGTTATAGCCTATGCTCCCCGACAGTTAAAAGTACACGAAAAAAATTACACTACTCATGACTTAGAACTGGGAGCGGTTATCTTCGCACTTGAAATCTGAAGACATTATCTCTACGGTACGAAGTGCACCATCTTCACCGATCATAAAAGTTTGCAGCACATATTTGATCAGAAAGAACTGAATATGAGGCAACGAAGATGGGTCGAGTTGTTAAGCGATTATGACTGTGACATCCGTTATCACCCCGGCAAGGCTAACGTTGTAGCCGATGCCTTGAGTAGGAAAGATCGGGTTAAGCCATTGCGAGTGCGAGCACTGGGGATGATAGTCCAATCGAACCTTTCGGACCTGATACGAGTCGCTCAACGTGAGGCGTTGAAAGAGGAACAATTGGAAAAGGAGGGACTTTACGGCAACGAGAAGAATTTCGAACAGCGCATGGACGAAATTCTCTATTTTAAAAAAAATTGGGTTTGGATCCCGACCCTCCATGACCTTCGTGAATTAATCATGGACGAAGCGCATAGATCGAAATATTCATACATCCGGGATCGGGTTAGACTATTGATGATACGAATATCTGAAAGGATTTTATTAATGGCCGAGTTTGGAGAAAGAAATGGTTACGTATGTTGGTGAATATTTAAGTTATGCAAGAGATAAGGCTCAATACCGAAAACCCTAGGGAACGCCACAACGACAGAAAATTCGCTAATGATAGTGGGAATAAATTACAATGGAATTCGGGACGCAAATCCCCAAGATATATCAAAGGCATGATGTGAACTGGGTAATCGCGGATCGATTAACCAATCCTCGCATTTCATCCCAATCCATGACGATTACCACAATGAATTATCGCCCAAATTCATGATGGTGAAATGGTATCTCATCGTAGAGTACATTTTCAATTATCTCAGATCGAAATGGTCATCCTACTTTCATTATTGGAAGGCGGGGAAGGAAGCATCGAGAGCTTGAAGCTTTCTATGGGTGAAGTAATTATCACCAATTTGTTAAATTGAAAATGGGCGTCAATCAAGCCATAAGATTTGAATTGATTCGGGAAACTACCAATCGGATTTATAATATTTAAGATGAGTTGAAAGCAGCGCGTGATTGGCAAATGATTTATGCCAACATTCAAAGGAAACCATTGTCACTGGAAAGAGGTGAAAAGGCATTTTAAGGCATCACCTTAGAGAGGTGATATGAGGTTTGGCAAAACCGAAAATAGCTCCTTAATATATTGGACCTCATGAGACTATCTCCATGATTGGTCATTTGGTTATCGATTAAAGTACTCCAGGGGCTAAGTACTATACATGATGTTTTGCATGTATACGGATTGAAAAGTACCTAAGCGACGAGGCAACGAAAGTACCAGTAATGGAGGTACTCATAGATGACATACCAGATATCATAAATAATTTCGTAGAGATAGTAGACGGGAAAACTAAACAGTTTGGACATACCAAGCTTTATTGATTAAGATTAAATGGAATTCACAGCGAGGACCAGATTATACCTGATAACGCGAGGGTGAATTCTGAGGAAAAAAAAACCCCCACCTTTCTCTCGGAAGGGGATAGTGGACGTGTAAAATTTCGAGGACGAAATTTCTTAACGGGGGGAGAATGTAACGATTCCGACAAAACCCGGTATACCCTAACCGGTAGACAATAGTTACGTCATATTTAATGTCGGGTACATGAATTACCATAGTAATTATACGAGAATACATGGTTCACTGTATTGATTGTACGTGAATATATAATTCATCGTATTGAATATGCGATCAATCGATCGATAGTTATTGAAACCCGAACGAATCGAGGGTTCAATTATAGACGATATCTATAATATTTAGTGATTCTATGAAGCATTAATGCTTCGGGATAAGTAAAGTACGGCACAGAAAAAGAAATTTTCGATTTAATGGTACGTCGGTACGTTAAACGAAACCTTTAATACCAAACCGAGCAAGAGACAATCGATCAAGCCGAAAAAGATGCGCAATTATTAATAACATGGTATTTTAAGTTAATGAAAGTCATGGTTTAAGTTTTTTTAAGTGGTTTTATATAAATTTCATTTTTAGCCGAAAAACGACCGTTTTAGCCTCGCTTTAAGCCGAATTAGACATTTAACCAAAAAACGAACTGAACCAGATTATCCAAAACATTATCGGATTACGAGAATCCAAACATGTGGCCTAGAATGAAAAGGTGGGTCCCACCCCACCCTCTCAAAATCCCGATCGGACCAAGGGTGTGCCCTTGGCCCTTCATTTTCTTTTTTCATCAAAACATTTCAACAATCCATTCATTCTCTCAATAATTTCATCCAAAAACCGAGAGTTCTAGCAAGAAAAACAAGGTAATGATCGAGTTATTCACGTGTTCATCTTCGTTTCTTGAGTTTGTTTGCAAGAAAATGAGGTTTCAAAGATGAAAGCCGATTCTTGCATGATCAAGTGATGTATACAGGTTATACAAGGGATCTTGGTCCAAGAAAGGAGTTAAACGAATCAAAAACGAATTTTTACGGTTAAATCTTTGTTTTTGGAATCATAACCGAAACCACGAAAGAAATGGCTTGATCGTGAGTGTAACTTGCTTGGTATTGTGGTATGTTGTTTTTAGGCTCTGTGTTTAGTGGTAGATAAGGCGGAAAGACGAGTTTGTAGCTTGTAGTGGCGGAAAACGAAAAGTATATTCGGTTTATGTTCGGTGTATGTGTTTTGGGACAGATTGTTGATGGTTTAGAGTTAGGTCATGAAATTTTACAGGGATGTTCTACACATGAAAATAAGAGTTCTGTGAATTTTTGGTAATTTTTGGATAAAGGATGAATATTTGGTGAATTTAATGCTCGGTTTTGGCCAAAAATGGTGAAAATAGTTAAATATCATGAAAAATTCTGTAAAATTGCAGATAAGCTTTTTATATCATGTATAAGTAACACACAAAATTTGAGGTCCGTTGGAGAAGTCTAAGTAGACTTTTCGGTTAAACGAGTTCTAGGGTTTTCTAACTCGGTTTTAGTGAAAATGGCATGTAAAGGAAGATTTTGGTTCTGAAAAAATTACAGGGGACTATGTGGATGGCAGGGGACATCCAGGAAAAATTTGGGATTTTTCTAAGATCGTTTGGTATTTACGACATATTTAGTGTTTAAATGGTGTTTAAAAATAGATAAACAAATTTTAAATATAGAAATTAATTCTGGAAATATTTTTATAAAATTCCCCACTGTCAAAAAGTGATTTGTGCAAAATTTCAAGATCCGAGAGTAAACGGATAGTTATTTTTGCTAAAAAGGAAATAAAAACAAACTTTTAAAGCTTAAAACGCGTAAACCAGTAAAGTTCGCCTAAGCGAGCTGACTGGTGTATAAAAACCCTAAAAATGAACTATTTTCATATAATTGAGTTAAACAAGTAAAAATAAATCATCCGAAAATAATTCGGATGATTTGAGTAATTTTTGTCCGATTTAACAGTTTCCGGTACGCTAAAGACGGAAACGGGTCCCGCGGCCAATCGGGGCGTCTAACCGAGCTTTAATTTCACAACTTTAATTAAATTATTAGTCAACCACCACTTTCGGGTCGTGTGTGACCAAACTCATTTTTGAAACGTAAAAACGGATAATCGTGCTAGGCACGCAAAACGAGAAAAACGACTAATAGTAATTGTGACCCTGGAACTCTAAACGACATCACAATCTGAGTCCGGAAAAGTGTTTCTGGGTTAACCTTGCCCCCCAGAACGGGTACAGTGCTGGGTTAACAGTGTCCTCAGATGTACCGGTTAACTTGGTTTAAGTTATATTAATAATGAGTGTATAGTAACGATCGTAGGGATCATATTACAGATTGGACGTGTTAACTGATAATGATTGTTGTTACCTGCTTGCATGTGCTAAGGTGAGTTTCACGAGCCCCTTTTCCTGAATTGTTTTCAAGTATTTTCCCGGGGCGGAAGCATGTTACTATTGAAATGTTTAAGTACATACTGAACGCATGGATTTGCGTGAATTTATATATATTTGATTGTACGGGAATTGTACGGAATGGGTACAGTACCGGGTTAACAGTGTCCCCGGATGTTTCTAGAAGTGTTTCTGGGTTAACATTGCCCCCGGAATGGGTACAGTACTGGGTTAACAGTGTCCCCAGATGTACAAAGAGGTGTTTCTGGGTTAACATTGCTCCCGGAATGGGTACAGTACTGGGTTAACAGTGTCCCCAGATAATATTATATTATGATATTGATTTATCAAGGTTTACTCAAATTGTGAAACTCACCAACTATTCATAGTTGACCCGTTTTCTCACATGCTTTTCAGGTACAATTAAGATGAAGTGATTGCTTACGTGCTAAGTGCTTGATGTGTGTAAGATTTGCGTGTGGGATGTTAGGATACATTATAATAAACAGAATTATGTATCGTATTGTATGATGTGTGTATCACCTAGACGGTAATGAAATACGAGATAATGTAATTTGAAGTTTAGTAATGTAATCAGTTTTCTTTATAAACAATGTTGTTGATATTAGAGGTGTCTGTTGCATCCCGTTTACGTTTCCGCTGCGGTTTCGGGGTGTTACAGGTAACGAAGAGGGAATCGAACCCTACTAATATTCGAGAACTAGGGAACCGAACCCTACTAATATTCGAGGAAAGAGGGCACCGAGCCCTAATAATACTCGAGGAAAGAGGGTACCGAGCCCTAATTTGACTTTTTTTAAAGGACAAAATTTGTAATTCTGTCATAGATAAATTATATACAAGCAAAAGTTAACTAAAAGTATCTTGTAGCTCACATTGTATGCTCCATTGTTTACTCCATTGTTTACATGACTGATGTTCGACTTAGGTTCAATACCCGGTATCTTGAGTCAATTTTTTTGTTTGTATTAAGATTTTTTATCTTACTTGTATATATAATATATAGTTTTTTAAAGCAAAAGCCCATAACTAAAGTTATAAAATTCTAATTTCGTGTAATTCAAAGAACAAAAAGTATTAGTCTTTTTTTCCAATAGACTAATACGAGCATCTTTTGGTTTCTCTTCAAAAATAATTTCAATATATATGGGCCAATATTTTTTTCCTTGTACGGGGCCCTTGAGATGCCCCGCATCCTTACAGACGGCATTGGTTCATAATCAACTTTGAGCCACCAAATAGGTACCACATTTATCAGTTATCTACCAACATTATGTGTATTATTAAAAAAATATATAACTTATGAATTTGTAACTGGTGTATGGTGTCATATTAATATTAAGGTGATTTTAAACTTTGCAATAAAACGTGAAAAATATATATTGTATTAAAAACATGATAATCAACCTTGTGGAAACTTGATTGCGGAAATAATTAATCAAGTTAATTCATATTATGGTTTAATGACTTGTCATCGTTCAACGAACTGGAACATGTGGCTGTGAGGATTCACACTTCATCGTTGGGAAAGGGCCCGAAACCTTAACAATGTCGTTATGATAAATTAGACAAATACCTTTTAATAATGGTCTAATCTTTATCCAAATTATTTCACTTAATATATAAAAAAAACTAATATGGATATATAAACTAAAGCTCGACACACTAAATTACGAAAATTATAAACTACATGTTGGCTCCTAGCTTATTAGATATGTGTAACAGCGTAAGGGTATGTGTAACACCCCGACCAAAGGCGGATTATACATCGGGGCGCCACATATTGTTTCATTACTCGTAACACTATTGGGTGTCAATATTTAATAAATATATTCATTCGCGCACGCGCAAAGTAAACACAAGATAACATAAATCATCATAAATCAATATATTATAAATCATAATATTCGAACAGCAAAAAAACTTGTCTTGATACATTTTAATCTAGGTCCAAAATAAAGAAAACTTCCTACGTGTCCACAATCTCCAAAACAGCTACTGCAAACCTGAACATGTGTTAAAATAAAACGTCAAACACTTGCGTGTTGGTGAGAAATCAAGTTTAATAGATAATAGATAACAATAAATCTGCGCGCAACATGTGTATGTCTGGTTTTCAACAAGGGTGTAATCCGATCGGGACCAACTCTAAGATTCATAGACTGCCAGTGCTCACAATTGAGCTCACAAACAAGAAAGACTGTGCAAGTGTAAACAAAAGAGAAAATCATAAACGATAGTTCTCCCGTGTTCATCTAATGGTACCATGAGAACTGCGGAATAGACCGACAAGACGGTTAATGATCCACACATACAAATAAACAGCCAAGTCTACGTCCTCAACACATGGGATACTGCGCGACTAAAGTTCATAAACAGTTTAAGACTCTAAGTTTGTATGAACACATGAACATCCCAAAACATTAAAAGCAAAAAGGGATTAGGTACGAGATTACTCACTTGATAAACGATGCGGTGTAAGATAAAGCAAGAACCAACTTTAAACAAGCACAAGTTAACCTATAAATAAGATTATTGTTTTAATGATTGGTTTTAAGTTTTGATTATAAGTTAGCATAATTAATAAGTAAATTATTATATATAATATATGTTACCGGAAAAGCAGGGCAGAACAGGAAGGAAGACGGGGGCAAAGAGAGAGGAGACGGCAGAGGAAGAACAACGGCAAGGAGCAAGAGAGAACAGGAGAGTTTAAGTGCTTTGTGTGTGTAGTGTTAGGAAAATAACATTATTATTTATAGGGAAACCCTAGGGAACACAATCCCTAGAAAAGGGGAAAAGGTCTCCAAAAAGTAAAAGATTCCAAAAGCAAAAGATATCAAAAGATATGGCAGCTGCAGGGGACAAGAGAAAGCTGACAGGGAACAGTAAACAGGCATGGGAGGGTCAGGTAAAGGTATTGGTCAAGCATGGAAAAGCAGATCTCAAAAGATAATGTCAGTCACTTTTTCTGTCAACCAATGGGGTTGGTACGCATGCTGCGCCAAAAGTGGCTTTTCAGACATAAGATAGGTCAGGTCAACAGCACAAAAGATAAGATATCAAAAGCAAACAAACAGAAGAAAGGACACAAGACAGCGCGAGAAAGCTCGAGCGCGAAGGCAGACACAGAAGGTCAAGAGAGCGCGAGCGCGAAGGCAGACAGAACCAACCTTTGCGCGCCGCGGAAAGAACTATATTTCTAAGCGCGCCGCGGGAAGAACTTCAATTCTAAGCGCGTCGCGAGAAGAACTATATTCCTTAGCGCGTCGCGGGAAGAACGATATCCATAGCGCGCCGCGGGAAGAACTAAAATCCTTAGCGCGCTGCGGGGACAGTTCGTCTCGCATATCGCAGTAACAGGTGGTCTTCACGCAGGCTTCCTTGTAAGGAGTCTGGCGCGTGGAGCTGCGCAGACAACCTTAGGCGGGAAGGAACAAAGGACAGTTAGGGGTTCAAGGCTTAAGGGCGGGACGGCGACAAGAGGGAAAAGAAGGCGGAAAGAGAGAAGAAGAGGGACGGGACGGCGGAAAGAAAGAGAGAGAAAGAGGCGGGAAGGAAAATATATTATTATTAAAAGTAAAATATAAGTATAAATAAATATTAAATCATAAAAGAAAGAGATCGGGTCAGAGAAACGGGTACCTGGGTCGGGTCGGATCGGGGCAGATGTCACAGTCTCCCCTACTTTAAGAAATTTCGTCTCGAAATTTATCTCGAAGTAGGTTGCGCAGAGAACAGGTGCGGGTACTTGATATTCATTTGATCTTCCCTTTCCCATGTAAACTCGGCTCCGCGCTTGGACTCCCAGCGAACTTTCACGATAGGGATGCGACTGCGCTTGGTTTGCTTAACCTCGCGATCCATAATCTCAACAGGCTTCTCAACGAAATGCATAGATTCATCAACTTGAACTTCATCAAGTGGAATGTGAAGGTTCTCGTCGGCTAAACACTTCTTGAGATTGGATACATGGAACGTTGGATGCACATTACTGAGCGCGGGCGGCAGGTCAAGTCTGTAGGCAACTTTTCCTACACGCGCGAGAATCTTAAATGGTCCAACATATCGAGGAGCAAGCTTACCTTTCTTCCCAAAGCGGACAACACCCTTCCAGGGCGACACTTTGAGGAGAACAAGATCACCAACTTGAAATTCGAGAGGCTTCCGCCTACGATCTGCGTAACTCTTCTGTCGGCTTCTGGCAGTCAGCAGATGATCACGGATCTTGGCGATTTTATCGGTTGTCTCTTGAACAAGTTCGGGTCCTGTGATTTGAGCTTCTCCCACTTCGCTCCAACAAATCGGGGAGCGGCACTTACGACCGTAAAGTGCTTCAAATGGGGCCATACCGATACTGGAATGATAGCTGTTATTATAAGAGAACTCAATCAAAGGCAGGTGTGAATCCCAATTACCTCCAAAATCAAGAACACAAGATCGGAGCATATCCTCAAGAGTTTGAATAGTTCGCTCAGACTGACCGTCAGTCTGAGGATGATATGCCGTACTCATGTCCAAGCGAGTTCCTAGCGCAGATTGGAGAGATTTCCAAAAGCGAGATATAAAACGGCCATCGCGATCGGATATGATGCTCAAAGGAGTACCATGGCGGCAGACAATTTCCTTGACATAAAGCTGCGCGAGTTGCTCAACACGGTAGTTTTCACGAATGGGCAGAAAGTGAGCAGACTTAGTCAAACGATCCACTATTACCCAAATGCTATCATGTTTGCTTGCTGTCAAAGGTAACTTGGTAATGAAGTCCATCGCTATACTTTCCCATTTCCACGTAGGAATTTCTGGTTGTTCGAGCAAACCAGATGGGCGTTGATGTTCAGCTTTTACCTTAGAACAAGTCAGGCATCTAGCTACGAACACAGCAATATCCTTCTTCATACCGGGCCACCAATAAGTAATGCGCAAATCCTTGTACATCTTATCAGCGCCGGGATGAATAGAATACCGAGATTTATGCGCTTCACTCAGGATATCAGCGCGAAGATTCTAATCAAAGGGAATCCAGATGCGATTTAAATAGCAGAGAATTCCACTCAGATTAGGGACAAAGTGCGCTTCCGCGCCACACGCTAACTCGGCGCGAAGGTTACCATTACTGATGGATGCGCGCTGCGCGTCACGAATGCGCGATTCAAGGTTGCTTTGGATCGGCGCGAAGTGAAGCTGCGTGCGCGGCAAGATACAGTTAAGCTGGCAGGGTTTTCGGCTGAGCGCATCGGCTACCACATTAGCCTTACCAGGATGATACCGGATCTCACAATCGTAATCGCTGATGAGTTCGTTCCACCGGCGTTGCCTCATGTTAAGTTCCTTCTGATCAAAGATATGCTGAAGGCTTTTATGGTCGGTGTAGAGGATACACTTAGTACCATAAAGGTAGTGTCTCCAGATCTTCAAGGCAAATACGACTGCACCAAGTTCGAGATCGTGAGTTGTATAATTCTTCTCATGAACCTTGAGTTGTCTCGATGCGTAAGCGATAACCTTGCCTCGTTGCATAAGAACACAACCGAGACCTTGGTTGGATGCATCGCAATACACGACAAAATCTTCATTACCCTCAGGTAGCGCAAGAACAGGAGCTTCACACAACAATCGCTTGAGCGTCAGAAAGGCTTCTTCTTGCTTCGAGCCCCAAATATACGGTTTACCTTTGTGCGTTAAAGCTGTTAAAGGCAAAGCGATCTTCGAGAAGTTCGAAATGAAGCGCCGGTAATAACCAGCTAAGCCCAGAAAGGAACGGATCTCAGAAGGAGTGGTCGGCGTAATCCAGTTCTTGATTGCTTCAATTTTGGATGGGTCGACATGAATACCCATCTTGTTTACAACATGACCAAGAAACTGTACTTCATCAGACCAGAATTCACACTTGGAGAGCTTGGCAAAGAGCTGCTCGGTTCTAAGCTTTTGCAACACCAACCGAAGATGTTGCTCATGCTCGGCCTTGGTCTTAGAATAAATCAGAACGTCATCGATAAACACAATCACGAATTTATCCAAGAAAGGCCTACACACCCGATTCATTAGATCCATGAAAACGGCGGGTGCGTTGGTTAAACCGAAGGACATGACCAAGAATTCAAAGTGGCCATAACGAGTTCGAAAAGCAGTCTTGGGAACATCTTCATCGCGGATGCGCAACTGGTGATAGCCAGAGCGGAGATCAATCTTGGAGAAACAAGAGGCACCTTGGAGTTGATCAAAGAGGTCGTCAATACGCGGTAAGGGATACCGGTTTTTAATGGTGAGCTTGTTCAACTCGCGGTAATCAATACACATGCGAAACGATCCATCTTTCTTTTTAACGAACAACACCGGAGCACCCCAGGGCGAAGAGCTAGGGCGAATGAATCCTTTAGCAGTCAACTCTTGAAGTTGGCTTGCCAATTCTTGCATCTCAGCGGGCGCAAGACGGTAAGGAGATTTAGCTACGGGGGAAGCACCAGGGACAAGATCAATACGGAACTCGACTTCACGAGCGGGAGGGATACCAGGAAGATCATCAGGAAAAACTTCAGAAAAATCACGCACGACAGGGATATCGCGAAGCTTCTTCTTTTCTTCAGCAGGTTTAACCACATGGGCTAAGAATGCAATACACCTTTTCCGCATGAGCCTTCGGGCTTCGGCGCAAGACATAAGTTTAAGACCGCGGGAGGGTTTCTCGCCGTAGATATGAAGATCACCATTTTCTCGAGGTATGCGAATCATCTTCTTGGCGCAAATAACTTCGGCGCGATTATGCGTAAGCCAGTCCATACCAATGATAACATCAAAGCTTCCAAGAGGCATGGGGATGTGGTCGATCAGAAAATCGTTATCGTTAAGGTTAAGCGTGCAATCCTTAATCACTGAGTTAATTAAAACAGTTTCACCATTAGCCAATTCAACTGAAAAATTTTCTTTTAAATCGTTGCGCGGTCGCGCAAGCTTCTGCTCAAACGCGCGAGAAATAAAACTTCGATCGGCGCCAGTATCAAAAAGTACAGAAGCATAAAATCCGTTAAGCAAAAATGTACCATTAACTACGTCATTATTCGCTTGCGCTTGGTGTGCGGTTATGTTAAAAGCTCGTCCGCGTGTCACTTGGATCGAAATCTGGTTCACCGGATTCGCTTGCGTAATCTGAACTTGTAGTCTCGGGCATGCAATCCGGAAATGACTGGGATCACCGCAGTTGAAGCACGATATGGGTCGTGGGTTTTGGTAGGTTGGTTGTGGGTTCTGCAGGTAGGTTGGTGGTGTTGGCGCAATTGGATTGGCGGGAAGGACTCTACAGTTTTCTGCAAGGTGACCAGCGCGGCCACATCGGTTACAAAGTCGACATGGGACTTGAGGTGGGTGGTGGAGTCTACAGGTTGGGCAAAAGGGGTGGTTTCCTGTGTAGGGTTTCTTAGTTGGCGGGGCAGGGAGTGCTGGATTGGTTAGGGTATAGTTGTGGACTACAGGAGGTGTTGGGTAGGCTGACAGTGGGTTAGGCGCGTATACTAGAGGTTGGTAGGCGGGTTGCTGGACTATGGGCGGGCTGGTAAGCGCGTAAACTTGTCTGCGCCTACGTTTCTGGTTATGGTTTGAGGGTTCTGGTTTGGTTTCTGCGGGTTCATGGACAGTTTTGGTGGGTTTGGTCTTCTCAGATCCCCGCAGGAACAGGGTTCCTGCTCTGACATGGTTGTCGCTGAGCACAGCGGCCAATTCGATAGCGTCAGAGAGGGTAACTGGGTTTCTGGCCCATACAGAATCTTGAATTTCCATGGGGAGACCCCCAAGGAATTTCTCTATGGCTCGGCGGGAAGGGGTAACAAGGTGAGGGACAAGCAGGCTTAGTTCATGGAAGCGCGTCGCGTACTCGCGCGCTTCACCGCTGTATTGCTTCAAGTTCCAAAATTCCTCCTCCAGGCGCTTAACTTCGTTGGGAGGGCAGAATTCTCGCGTCAGAATTTCCTTGAATTCCTCCCATGTCATGCTAGAAGCAGCTTCTGCGCCACGCGCATGAGCTACTCCATTCCACCAAGTAAGCGCCCTTGATTCCAGGACACTAGAGGCATATAGGGTTTGTCGGTCTGGAGGGCATTGGGTATGGAGGAAAGTGTTTTCTATTTTCTCAAGCCACTGGAGCATCACGGTGGCTCCTTCAAGACCTGTGAACTTTGGAGGGTTACCCGCGTTAAAGGACTTAATGTTGTAACCAGAGGTGTTAGCATTGTTTTGGTTTAAGGCTTGGGCTATTGCGGCGGCCATTTCCTGGGAACGTTGCAGCGAACGTCTGCGCGCGGCTTCTTTCTTCTTGAGATGGCGAGCTGATAGCGGAGGCATTCTATAAAATTTTTAATTTTAGTTAATATCTTGGTTTTAGCGCAAAGTATAACCTCGAAAAGCTTGGTTTCGCGGAGTCAGTTACTGTCAAAAGTTAAAGTAAAATAAATGACCCTAAATGCAGACTTAATAAGGGTAACAAATTCGAATCAAGAATCGACAATTCATGTATCACCATGACTTTCCGAATTCCCAATTTAAAATATACGAGCAAACGAGAATTGGAGATTGACGATTCATGTATCACCATGACTTTTCAATCTTCAATATAAAATATACAAGAAAATGAGTATTGGAGGTTGACAATTCATGTATCACCATGACTTTTCAAGTCTCCAACCTCAGAACATAATCGTAAATGGAAATTGAAAATCAACTATTCATGTATCACCATGACTTTTCGGATTTTCAAATCCAACAAACGAATATGTAAGTAAAATCAATAAAAATCGAAATTCAACAAAAATCGAAATATCGCGGAATAAAACATAAAATCATATACTGCGTCTGCGCAAGCATATTTATAAATAACGAGTAATTAACAATAAGCGCGCAAACATGAGATTTCTCTCATGCGCGAGAAGGGACTCTTAGGTATTCTAGGCCGTTACGTCTAACCACCTATCCTAAAGTCAACGAGCTCTGATACCAATCTGTAACACCCCGACCAAAGGCGGATTATACATCGGGGCGCCACATATTGTTTCATTACTCGTGACACTATTGGGTGTCAATATTTAATAAATATATTCATTCGCGCACGCGCAAAGTAAACACAAGATAACATAAATCATCATAAATCAATATATTATAAATCATAATATTCGAACAGCAAAAAAACTTGTCTTGATACATTTTAATCTAGGTCCAAAATAAAGAAAACTTCCTACGTGTCCACAAGCTCCAAAACAGCTACTGCAAACCTGAACATGTGTTAAAATAAAACGTCAAACACTTGCGTGTTGGTGAGAAATCAAGTTTAATAGATAATAGATAACAATAAATCTGCGCGCAACATGTGTATGTCTGGTTTTCAACAAGGGTGTAATCCGATCGGGACCAACTCTAAGATTCATAGACTGCCAGTGCTCACAATTGAGCTCACAAACAAGAAAGACTGTGCAAGTGTAAACAAAAGAGAAAATCATAAACGATAGTTCTCCCGTGTTCATCTAATGGTACCATGAGAACTGCGGAATAGACCGACAAGACGGTTAATGATCCACACATACAAATAAACAGCCAAGTCTACGTCCTCAACACATGGGATACTGCGCGACTAAAGTTCATAAACAGTTTAAGACTCTAAGTTTGTATGAACACATGAACATCCCAAAACATTAAAAGCAAAAAGGGATTAGGTACGAGATTACTCACTTGATAAACGATGCGGTGTAAGATAAAGCAAGAACCAACTTTAAACAAGCACAAGTTAACCTATAAATAAGATTATTGTTTTAATGATTGGTTTTAAGTTTTGATTATAAGTTAGCATAATTAATAAGTAAATTATTATATATAATATATATTACCGGAAAAGCAGGGCAGAACAGGAAGGAAGACGGGGGCAAAGAGAGAGGAGACGGCAGAGGAAGAACAACGGCAAGGAGCAAGAGAGAACAGGAGAGTTTAAGTGCTTTGTGTGTGTAGTGTTAGGAAAATAACATTATTATTTATAGGGAAACCCTAGGGAACACAATCCCTAGAAAAGGGGAAAAGATCTCCAAAAAGTAAAAGATTCCAAAAGCAAAAGATATCAAAAGATATGGCAGCTGCAGGGGACAAGAGAAAGCTGACAGGGAACAGTAAACAGGCATGGGAGGGTCAGGTAAAGGTATTGGTCAAGCATGGAAAAGCAGATCTCAAAAGATAATGTCAGTCACTTTTTCTGTCAACCAATGGGGTTGGTACGCATGCTGCGCCAAAAGTGGCTTTTCAGACATAAGATAGGTCAGGTCAACAGCACAAAAGATAAGATATCAAAAGCAAACAAACAGAAGAAAGGACACAAGACAGCGCGAGAAAGCTCGAGCGCGAAGGCAGACACAGAAGGTCAAGAGAGCGCGAGCGCGAAGGCAGACAGAACCAACCTTTGCGCGCCGCGGAAAGAACTATATTTCTAAGCGCGCCGCGGGAAGAACTTCAATTCTAAGCGCGTCGCGAGAAGAACTATATTCCTTAGCGCGTCGCGGGAAGAACGGTATCCATAGCGCGCCGCGGGAAGAACTAAAATCCTTAGCGCGCTGCGGGGACAGTTCGTCTCGCATATCGCAGTAACAGGTGGTCTTCACGCAGGCTTCCTTGTAAGGAGTCTGGCGCGTGGAGCTGCGCAGACAACCTTAGGCGGGAAGGAACAAAGGACAGTTAGGGGTTCAAGGCTTAAGGGCGGGACGGCGACAAGAGGGAAAAGAAGGCGGAAAGAGAGAAGAAGAGGGACGGGATGGCGGAAAGAAAGAGAGAGAAAGAGGCGGGAAGGAAAATATATTATTATTAAAAGTAAAATATAAGTATAAATAAATATTAAATCATAAAAGAAAGAGATCGGGTCAGAGAAACGGGTACCTGGGTCGGGTCGGATCGGGGCAGATGTCACAGTATGCATAGGTCGTTTTACAACACTTTAGCTAGACTATAGCTGAATGTGTATTTATGAGAAAATTCGTACCGATCGGTTTATATAAAATCGGTTAATTCCTTGCATTCAATTAGGCTATTCGTTGGCTAACCGCCTTTACAAATCTCTCAATACTTTTCAACTTAATTATCACATGTAATTATTATATGGAATTTTTAAATATTTCATACGCTGATCCAAACTTTTTCAAAAACTAACACGTGGCGAAGACTTGACGGGTTACAAAACTAGTAATTATAAGTGTAATTTACGAATGTTTCATTCGCATTTCAAACACGGGATGGTAATGACTTAGATCATAATATCATTTTTTATTCCGGCAAGTATAAGTTTGTAGGGGCAGGTTTTGCAGCAAAGATAAGGTTGATGTCATGTGACCTCGCAAGCTCGAGCCATGAAAACAGCCTACACTTGGCGGTGCATGAATGTGCCGACTTCAAGGCTAATTAATACCTGACTCCTCTTTGGCTCTTTTAAATTAATAATTTGCCCCATTATGTCACGTGGAGCCCAGATTTTCTTATTCTGCCCAAATTTAAAGATTCAAAGATCTCAATTTGAATTTCATGACCCTCAAAACTCAATTGAAGTTTCTCTCTTTGGTTTATAAAATCTTTTGACTTTTATATCTATTTCAATTTAATCTCTTTGTTCATGGGTTTTCTTGGAACTATTTATCATAACTGTGTGCATATTGTCATATGAATTAACATTTATAAAATTTATATGATATGTACTTCATATAGTAAGTATACACACATTTGCATTTGAAACTTTCTTATTGCATGCATGTATCTAGCAAAGATTTGTTCACTTCCTTAAAGTCAACGAGTTTAGCATAAAACTCGTTTGGTTAACTTAATGGTTCATTTGACCAACTTTATCGCTAGTACAAAAGGAAACTTATTTCACTATAGACATGCTTTTGACTATAAACTAACACCAAAAAGTGGGTTTAAATTCCTTTTTGTTAAACAACAAATTTTTCCATCTAAAATTCCTCGATCTAACCCTGCACTAGCATGAATTTAAACCCATCAATATTACATCTCTTTTAAAGGGCAAACATCATACCACTAGACCAATAAGTCATTTGTTTAAATTACTTGACATGTTCTTTCACCCATACAGACCCAAAATGTTCTCAAATTCCTTTTATTCTCGAATCCTCCTTTCTTAGATTACTGATAGTAATCTAACCATCAATTTAAATTATTTGATACGTTCTAGTCATTTAACTATCGAGATGCATATTTTTCTCGAATCCTTTAAAGTGTTCCTCGACGGTTACTTTTGATCACTCAATTTCTATTAATGCTCAACTAGGTTCACCCACTAGGGTCAATGCCCCTTAAGCTCCATAGGTTCATTGGTGCCATGAATCATATTAGTTTCAAACGAAAGTGTAATCCACGCCATCTAACTTGCATCGATGTCTATACTAATTTATCTTTGGTTTTAAGTAAATCCCAGATTACAAATATGATATGATGATGAGTATAACATCATCAAGATGAAAATACACTGACACATACATAATCACCAAAATTAAAACTGGCTTGATCACTATAATAATGATGTAGATGTCGTTTTCTAATAAAAAAATGTATTTTAAAGTTTTAAATACCTATAACCAATACATGTAAGTAGGGTTGTCTCCACAACGAATAAGTGGAAAGTACAGGTAAAACTCATATTTTATTTATTAATTAACTAAGATGGACAGTCAATATCAAGTAGTTTAGGAAAGCTGATTTGTAAGAACACACAATTATAACTTAAAATTTGTAAGTAATTATGAGAGAATAATTCATTTCAGGTTCAGGTAATGTGATGACCACCTAATCACAGATTCATAAAGATTAATTGCGCAGTAATTATTAAACCTAATAGTTGGGTTGTGAGGGCAAACGATACCCTAACCGAATTGCTGACACAACTGAACCCAGGTTTACCCAATTACCAGTTTAATGTATGAAAACCAATTATAAGCAATGACTAACGATTACTAGTTCAATGACATAAGAGTTAACCCTACATGTGATAAACACAACCAGAAAAGTGATGCAAAGTTTGATAATCAAAATCATAAACTGTTTAAACAATTAATTCATAATGTAAAACAAGATTAAAGAACATTCAATCAAGTTCATACTCATTCAAAACATAGAATCTGATTAAAGTTAGTTTACACAAAAGCCTAGCCATAAGTGAATATAATGGTTTAGCCTGATATCGGCATCACGAAAGATTCGCTTATATGATGAAATGATGAAAGCATGTGATAATCTGACGAACCGGAAGCTTTAGGATGGTCGAAAATCATCATAGGGATTCTCTCTGATTGCTGGAATGAAGGATATCTCGAAATAGGGGCTCAAAACTAATTATATCAAGTTAGGGTTCTTTTTCCCGTTTTTAAGGCGGTTCGCGTAGCGTGAAGCGTTTTAACCCACAATTCGCGTCGCGCGAAGTAAACAAACCTCATATTCAGATTTGTCTCGTTGAGAAACCCGAAATTCATATATTATGGGTTTCGTAACTCATTTTCTAGGCTGAGATATGCCCGTTTTACTAAAAGACACTTTCCTGGTACCCCGTCTTATTCAGTTTTCGCTTCAACTTCGGGTCTCTCATCCAAACCATTCCCGAATGCTTCTTAACCATCCATATATATTTCCCTATGCTTCCATCTTCTTGAGACTGGTTTAATATTAATCTGGCTGACTTTGAATTAGCTCGTTTAAGCTCAGAACATCTACAAACATAAAGAACTCAAAGTAATCGTGTTCGCTATATATAAACAATTAAAATACATGAAATAAGAAATATATATATATGATTTATACCCGACTATCAAATAGCATCAACGCGAGAGAGGTTCAAAAAACCGATAATTGCATCCATGATCACATGAAACCAATAAATGTACTTTGTGTTTTGTGGATATATATAGTTCCCTATAATAATCCTTTTAAAACATGTACTAATCACTTAATTCACTTTTATATTAAAGTAATTTTGGCAGTACTCCAAATCATTAATTGAATAATTCAAAGAAACCAAGAACGAGTATGAAAGTTATGTTATGAGAAAACATACCAGAAATGAATTTTTAAAAAATGCTTCTTATGTATGTGGAGAATAGACGCAATGAAACACTGCAACTTTTCATGACCTGTTGCAACAACTTCAAGTTGCCATTGCTAATTAACTTGTCAGCGACGCATGTTGTTGTTGATGAATGGTTGCCACTAATCATAAGTTCACAACTTTATCTCTTGCCATTTGGACCTCTGGTACTAAGGGTGTCCCTTTGAACCACTAGCTTCACAGTGATAAAAATGAGTCTAGTTTTGAATTATGCAGTCGATATCATCGATATATTAGTGATATATCGGTTATCGGTCCTTGGCGATATATGAATCAGAATATCAGTTCAAAATATCGGTACCGATGATATCAATGATATTGAACGATATTTGACTGATATTGGACTAATATTTGACCGATATATCACCAATACTCCCGATATTAGTGTTTTAAGTCTTAATTATCAACTTTTAGTGTTCAATGTTAGTGTTTTAAGTCTTAATCAATTCTTATTTTGCTACGATTGTTAGTGTATAGCAATTTGCAAAAGGTTAATTTGTTTATGGTATGAGACTATACTGAATTATTAGTGTTAAATTGCTATATATATGAATTTTACATGATATTAAAATTAACGATATTCCACCGATATCTCACTGCGATAATCGATATATCAGATATCGGTCAATGACCGATATCCGATATTTTTTCGCATTACTTTGATTCATTAGCAAACATATAGTTGCTAATTGTTTAAATATAAAATGGTTCTCTATTAGTATGTAGAATCTAATACTGTGATATTTTGTGGTTAATTTTGTTTCATATTTATGTTCGTTTTTTTGGTTTGGGATAAAATGACAGGCTTGTAGCAGTTTAATGAGGCCTTTGGGTTGGAGCATTTGATGTCTTGAATCAAGTCTTGACCACTTGCTGATTTGAAGCCTACCTAATAACCAACCTAATGACCCGTTTACTCTCTAAGAAACTCGCGATTATATATTGGAGGCTATTTGGTTTCTCCGAGTTGGAGTTGAAGCTTCTATGATAAAAATGAGAGCGAACGAGACTATCATTCAATCTCATGTTCTCTCTGTCAAGAACTCAAACGTAATCTTCTATAAATTTGATAAGTCGATACAAACCCTAACAGACCAATCTTTATCAAACAACTGAAGAACAGAACCAAGAACAATTACAACTAACTGCGATTGAGATTATCACAAACAAGAACTCAAATCAACAGATGAACAATACTGAATTTCACCAACACAGTGAAACCCTAAGAGAGAACTTGGTGTTTTTGAGAGAAAAAAAAAATAATACTGCATAAAACTTGAACCTTCTTTCTTTTCTTTTAAACTGATACAAATAGCAGCCTATCCAAAAAAGCCCGTTCATCCAAGCTACAAGCCCAAACCAGCTTCCAACCACTAGGCCCAGCAACCAGCAACCACTCGGCCTAGCAACCAGCATATTTATTCTCAAACAAAAAATATAAGAACCAATATAAGAAAATTGAACTAATGAAAAAGAAAATTAATAAAGGATGGATATAAAACTGATACAATATATATATATATATATATATATATATATATATATATATATATATATATATTAACATCCCCCCCTCAGATTTATATATATAATAACTCCATGCAATATTTTCGTTGAGATAAACACACCCCAAAATCAGACTTTAACACTTCGATTCCCAAAAAATATTTAAGTAGACCCAAATCTTTAATCAAGAAATTTGACCTTACCATTTCTTTGATTGACTAAATAGCACTAACACTGTTACCGGTTATCCAATGTCATCCACATAAACTAATAATACAATAAACACAGAATTATCAGATTTAATAAACAAGGAATAATCACATGTAGACTGAACAAAACCCATACTTAACAATGCACTAACAAGTTTAGCATTCCACATTCTAGGGGCTTGCTTTAAACCATATAAAGATTTTACAAGTTTGCAAACACGTGTATCATTCTTAGAAAAATAACCCTCAGGTAGTTTCATATAAACATCTTCATGTAAATCACCATATAAAAAAGCGTTGTTAATATCTAACTGAAACAGAGGCCAACTATTTTCAACAGCTAAACTAATCACACATCTAACAGTTACCATCTTAACAACCGGAGAGAATGTCTCATCAAAATCAATACCTTCTCTTTGATTATATCCCTTAGCGATTAACCTTGCCTTATACCTATCAATTTCACCATTTGCTTTATACTTAATTTTGTATACCCATTTACACCCAATAGCTTTTCTATCTTTGGGTAAGTCGACAAGAATCCAAGTATTATTTCTATACAAAGCACTCATTTCATCATTCATAGAACTAATCCAGTTTGGATCAGTTGCAGCCTCCTGATAGTATTTAGGTTCAACTGTTTTGTTTCAACTAGACAAAAAAACAAGTTTTCAACTGACAAGTTTGAATAGTTAACCACTTTCTAAAATCCATATTTTACTTTCCCTTCTATAATAAAATCATTCAATTTTTTTGGTAAAGCATGATTTCTAGTTGACCTTCTAAGAGGTATCTGATTTGAGGTGCCCTCAGAATTATTATTATTTTCATTTTCAACGCTAGGCTAATCTACCTCACTAGAGCCATCAACAGAACTAGCATTATGTGATCCAGTTGGATCATTAACAGTCCTAGAGTTGCTACTAGGTGGCTGATCCTCACTAGAGTGATCATTTGTTACCCTCATTTCATCATCGGGACCTAATTCATTTAAGGACACTTTGGAAATATCATTATCATAAAGATCAAAAAAATTCAAGTTATTAACAGAAGCACCGATGTTAGAATCAAAGACTTTTAATGATATATTATCTTTAAAAGGAAATATATTTTCATAAAATTTAACATCTCTAGAAAATATAATTTGTTTAGTGTCTAAACACCACAATTTATAACCCTTTTTTTGATATGAGTATCCTAAGAAAACACATTTTTCAGCTCTTTTTTCAAACTTATGTGACACGGTTAAAACAGTACTAAAACATAAACATCCAAAAGTCCTTAAATGTGATAATGAGGGTTTAAAACCAAGAAAACATTCGTAGGGGGTTTTACCTTCTAACACAGAAGTGGAGTCCTGTTAATAAGATATGCAGCAGTTAGGACACACTCAGACCAGAAAGAAAGAGGAATACCTCCTTGAAAAAGTACAGACCTGGCAACATTTAAAAGATGTCTATGTTTTCTCTCCACAACCCCATTTTGTTATGGAGAATATGTGCAAGAAGTTTGATGCAAAACACCATTATCTCTAAAGAAATTCTTAGTTTGGTTATTGACAAACTCAGTGCCATTATCACTCCTAACAACCTTAATATTCTGACTAAACTGATTTTTAATAAGTTTAAAAAAAACTTTCAATATTATAAAAAACTTCATCCTTGTTTTTCATCAAAAAAATCCAAACAACTCTAGCATAATCATCAACAACCGTTAAAAAATACTTGTAACACTCTTTGCTTTTAACCTTATAGGGACCCCACACATCAATATGTATAAAATCACCTATAAATTTTGATTTGTGGTCACTTAAAGGAAAAGGTTCACTGTGTTGTTTAGCCAAATGACAAACCTCACAGGGATGATAATTTTTTTGAAAATTAAAATTTAACTCAGTTTGTAAAACATTTAAAGCATTATCAGCAGGATGACCTAACCTAGCATGCCACAAATTAATCATATCATGACTATTCATACACACCTTTAGAGAGCTAGTAACACCACCACAGAAGTATAGACCATCTAACTGACTACCAGTCACCAGGACTTTCCTTGTGAGTAAATCCTGGAGATAGCAATTATTTTCATCAAAAATAACTTTGACGTTGTTATCCTTAGCAAGTCTATGAACAGATAGTAGATTTACTTGATATTCAGGAACAACTAAAACATCATTTAAAATAATAGAGTCACTTAATTTTATATTTCCTATTTTAGTAACTATGGCATTAGACCCATTTGGGTGTTTAACAGTTACATTAAATTCAGAAATATCAATTTGATCAAAAATATTTTCATCATTTTTTACCATATGTTGGTTTGCACCTGAATCTACTATCCATTCATTATTGGTTAAAAAAGGAAAACTACTAGCAAAACAAAACATCTTAGGACTAAAAATACTAGCAGAAAAAGATCCTTGACTCTTACCTCCTATATAAGAAGTAGGAGCACTATCTCCTTGCTTTTCATTCAAGAGACTAAGAAGTTTTGTAACTTGCTCAGAAGTTAATGTAGCTCCAGAGCTAGAAGTGGACTGATCATTTTTACCTTGCACGACATTATTTGAAACCACAGACTTAGATCCTTGATTAAAAGACTGCCCCCTCCCCTTGGTCTAGGACCTTGGGGGTATCCAGCAATCTCAAAACACCTTTCAACAGTGTGCCCAATCTTATTGCAATGTGTGCATTTAAGGTTAGGGTTGAGCCCTCTGTTGAATTTTTTCTTAGTGTTAAAAGATTAACTCGACTTAGACACGAACCCCATATTTTGAGTTTGTGCCTTAGAAGTCCCACTAGAGTTTCTATGGGAATCTTCCCTAGACACAATTGAGAAAGCAGTTTTAATAGTAGGTAGAGGATCCCTAGTTAACAAAGAAGTTCTAACAGATTGGTACACATCATCTAAGCCCATTAAGAATTGCATAAGTTTTATTAACTGGTTAAAATCATTAAATTTTTCTGATGCATTGCAACTACACGACGGGAGTTGAACCATAGCATCAAATTGTTTCCACATAGTATTAAGTTTATGATAATATTCAGACACAGAAGAACCATTTTGATTAAGAGAATTTATTTTTTGATAAAGGCTAAACACCACATACCCATCCACTTTATCATAAATTTCTTTTAAATCTTGCCAAACATCTAAAGCTTTCCTAGAAAAAACTTGTCCTAAGTATAGTTCATCAGACACAGAATTAAGAATCCAAGACAGAACCACAGAATTACATCTATCCCATTGTTTCCCAAGAACTTCGTTATCAAGTGATCTTTTACAAGAATCGTCAATAAAACCAACTATATTTTTAACTTGCAAAGCGAGAAACATAGCATTAGCCCATACAGTGTAATTTTCTGTCCCTTTCAGTTTTATATTCACAATAGTTAAAGTGTTAGAGTCACTTGCATGCAAATACAACGGATCACTAGCCTCTAACTTACTAACAAGCGTTTCAGTATCACCCATAGTAACAATCAAGAAAATCAAGTATGAATATCACACAAGTATAAGCACATAAACTGGCCCGACTAGTCCAGCAACAACGAAGGCCTATTGCCAAAAAAAAAAACAAAAATAAAACCTAAAATTATCAAAGAGAAAAATAAAGACAAAAAAATTAAAAAGGAAGGAACGATCTCACAAAGGTATAAGCAAGAGTATTAGAAGAAACCAGATGATCCTCAACTCCCAATTTGCCGCAAATCAGACTAATAACTCGAACTAAACAGCCTTTCAAACAGATCGTCAATTGCCGAACAAACCTAGGGTTTCAAATTGGAAACCCTAAACACATCAACCAGAGAATAAACGCGGAAGAATGGTAGATCAGAGCCTCATCTGCTCTGATACCATGTCAAGAACTCAAACGTAATCTTCTATAAATTTGACAAGTCGATACAAACCCTAACAGACCAATCTTTATCAAACAACTGAAGAACAGAACCAAGAACAATTACAACTAACTGCGATTGAGATTATCACAAACAAGAACTCAAATCAACAAATGAACAATACTGAATTTCACCAACACAGTGAAACCCTAAGAGAGAACTTGGTGTTTTTGAGAGAAAAAAAATAATACTGCATAAAACTTGAACCGTCTTTCTTTTCTTTTAAACTAATACAAATAGCAGCCCATCCAAAAATGCTCCAAGCCCAAACCAGCTTCCAACCACTAGGCCCAGCAACCAGCAACCACTCGGCCCAGCAACCAACATATTTATTCTCAAACAAAAAATATAAGAACCAATATAAGAAAATTGAACTAATGAAAAAGAAAACTAATAAAGGACGGATATAAAACTGATACAATATATATATATATATATATATATATATATTAACACTCTCGTACACTTTAACTTTCTGAAGTTGTTATCTTTGTTCTTGTGGAGTCTGGAGCTCATCATTTTGATGATATGATTCTTATTCTTGTTTTTCCTTGCCTTGTATTTGCTTCTTGACACTCTGGATTAAACATTTTGGTTTGAGATAAATTAGATTACGAATTACCAATGTTCTTGACATTATGGTTGCAAAATCCATGAGCTTCGGGTAATCTCAAATACATATGATTTCATCCACAATAATACTGACTGTTCAGACTGCAATTGGTTTGATCAATAGTTTCCATCCCAATCTGTTTAAATGCCAATGAAGATAATAGTGTGAGGAACACGGCTATTAAATTATAGTAGCTTATATACGAAAAGTTACGAACTTTGTTAAATAAAGTATTAGATCCACGTAGACTATTAAGCGAAACTGTCAGCGGTCCGAGAGTTCTTTGATTTTTGCTTAACCGGGCAGTATACAATTATACATAAATGTTTTCTTGTTGTTCTACCCCAAGCAATTAATTTTGGTTGTATATCAAGTGAGTAAAATCTTTAATTAATAATAATCATCAAACATTACATAAAAAAACAATCAAGAAATAACAAGTTTTTATCAGATTTAAAATCACACAATACCCATGATCAAGAAACAATGCTGAAAATACAAGTAAGAATCATCACACAAAAAAACAGTAGTTAAACAAGCATTAGCTTAGTAATTATATCAAAACAGTTAATTGGTGCATGCATGCAGTTGGTTTCATCATCATCTTGGAACAAGTTGGCTTAATGATTCAATATTGTTGCTCAGTTCTTCAAGTTTCTTCATCCTCACTCTCTCACTTTCCGTCACCAACTGCACAATCAACCAAATTAAGAATCAACGAAATAACAAATATTACTGGCGGATTTACTTACAGATCATCGTGCCAATGTCGTCGACAGAATACAGATTAACGAATAATTAGGAAGAAATATGCATGCATGCAGTACCTCCATTAATCTTGCAACCAGTTGAGCTTTCTCCTTGTTTTTTTCATTGAAAGCTTCTAATGCTTCTCTGTACTCTCTTTCCTGGTGCATGATTTAACTTGGAAGTTATAATTAATTTAAAGAATTTAAATTTAAAAGAAATAATAGAACTAAATGGTGCAATAATCATGATTAAAGGTAATTTATTTAACAAAGTAAAGTGTAATTATAATAATAATGATGATGATGATGATGATGCATGTTTCACCTTCTTATGGCAGCTTTGTCCCAATGGCTTTAGCTCTTTGTTGACCAAATCAATTTTCTTACGAACGGTTGTTACCTCCTTCCTCCTTGGATCTTCGAGTGCTTCAAGTTCCTATTCAGTCTCACATTAAGAATAACTCTATGTATGCATATATATACATGCATAATCGATCAATAATAATATGCACTTTATGTAGTACTGATGAGCTGTAGTGAGAAACAGAAAGTGAAATCGTTATGCGATATAATGGTTTTATATGGATACACGTGTTTATGCGGTTCAAGTGTATTAGAACTATAGTCACATGTGAATGTAGAGGTAAAGATATTAAAAATCTAATCAAAATGTTGTTTTAAAGAGTAAATGCAAAGTAGAATGTAGCTAGGTTAATGTACACACCTCGCGAATTTCAGCCAACTTCTTGGTTTCTTCTTCGACGCGTCCCAAATGAGCATGAACTTTCTCCCTCACCTCCATCTTCTTCTTCCTGATCTCTTCTTCCTTAACCCTAAAAGCCAACAAGGCCGATTTTGACAATTCATCTTCATCATCGCCGATCATTGGACTTCCATGATAACTGATTAACGCGGTGTTATTCATTCGTGTCATCATTTGGGCTTGTTGTTGTTGTTGTCTATCCAATGCCATGGTGTGAAAACTCTTGTTTTTCTATTAGTAGATGTCACCTTATATGCTTTGTGTTGGAACTATGATCATCTTTTGCTTCTGTTCAAGATTCTCTATCTAGGTAGTTGGCTTTGAAAATGGTATTAAAGCTACTAGCTTTATTGTCAACAAATCCTGACTTGTAGTGAAAAGTCCAAAATGCCCTTGCCATTGTCATAATGATAAGAAAAAACAGTGAACCTGCACCCACTTCATAAAACACCTTCCCAACTTCCTTCCAATGGACAGGAATATTTTACTTTGGAGTGAGAGAGTTGGTAAGGTGGAAAAGCCATACCATATGTATTTTTTATATTTATACAAGACTTCATCAATAATCTTGTTTAGGCTTTTCTATGTCATAATTAAAAGAAAACGCCTAATTAGTCTTCCTATTTGCCTAATTGCCTCATAGCAATTGGACCTAAAATCCAACATAGGCATATAGACATATCAATGTCACATAACTCATTTATTTTATAATCACACAAAAGGTTTACTCTCTTATTTCATTATGTTAGTAACTTAAGAACTTTAAGATTAAGGTTTCCAAACTAAACTAAACATAATTGGTATGTATGAAATAAATCCAACATTCTTATTACAACAATCTCGAATAGTTTTCCTTTATGTTCATTCATTTAAGATCATATATATACCTTGAGGACGGGACCATAATACATTCTTAAAAGCAGTTTAGTCGATTTAAAGATCCATTGATATATGTTACCTGGAATTTAGAGTTTTCTATTTATGTAACTAGCATGTGCTCCTATGTAAGATATGGGGAAGAAGAATTGTTGAACTGTCATAAGAAAAAAAAGAGTATGGAGGAAACTTGATTTTACTTGAAGTTTGGTTAAAGAGTGCGTACCTACACTAATAGATTAAACTAGTGCAATGAGAGCCTTAGGGGCAAAGACAAAGTAGGAGAGAATTTGTAGTTTGTTAAATGCCTTTTTAGAATTATGACTTTTTTACCCTTCATGCATACAAACATTATAGTCATAATATTGGATGATAATTTAATGTTATGATCAATACATAGTTGTGATATAAGTGTTTTTAGCACTACATAGTAGATTTAACTTTTAGGCGTTTTGTTCTCTTCTCGGTCACACGTCGAAACAAATGCTCAAATTTGAGTACGACTTTATTTTAAAGCGAATTGAAAAGGAACAAATCAAAATTTTGATATAAATTTGAGTGAGAACAATTTGATAAAAAAAAGAACGGGAACATTCATATCGAAATTGAATCTATGAGTCGACTTCTCTTTCTCATGTGCTTAAACTTATTCATAGAAATTTGCATTGACATATAAGGAAAGCAAGCCAAACGATAACAAATTAAACTCAAAAAAAAACAAGCGACTTTTAAACAATCGAAATAATGTTTTCAATAACAAAATCTATGTGAACATTGAGTGATCGAAATAGTGCATTATGGTTAGAATGCACTTGTAATGCATTTATCGGTAAATGCATTAAACTTTGAATGTTTCAATTATTTATAATATTGCGGGTTTGTCACTACTTAATTTTCTATGTTGTTAGTGTGTACATAAAACTATTGTTTTCTGGGTGTAGAGGTTTGTGCTCTGTGGGAGATCTCTACCCAGTTGCTTCTCCATTTCCGCAAAGCGTTTAGCTGCTGTCATGATGGCATCCCATGTGGATGGCATGCCATCTTTACCCGTTAAGGTGCGGATGAGCTCTGGGTCGTTCGCGCCCTGAATAAAAGCAGCGCGAACAAGATCTTCGCTAATGTTACCCAGACTTAGCTTCTTCGAGTTGAAGCGAGTGATGAAGTCTAGCAAAGATTCATCTTCCTCTCGAATGCATTTGAGGATTGTCCATTGCTCCTCGGTATACTTTCTTTGCTGGCTGAAGTGTTGGCTAAACTTCTGTTGGAAGTCTGCCCAGTCGTAGATGTGGTTGACCGGTAGACGATCGAACCACGCTCTAGCAGCCCCGACAAGCGTCATTTGGAACATGTAACACCACGTAGGTTCCGTCCAACTACTGACGGTTGCCCCTGCTATGAATCTGTTCAAATGATCATCTGGGTCAGATATACCATCATATGTGCCTATGCTGGACATTTGTTTGGCACTTTTTGGGGCAATTGCTTCCGCAATGTCCCTTGCAAATTTGGACGTTCCCGCATTTGCAACGTTTGGTCTGAATGTTTTGGAGAAGTCACGTGGACTTCCCTCTGTGTTTTTTTGGTTTGAAGGCTTCTCCAAAATGCCTTCTCGGTTGGGAGTCCGTTTCCTTACGCTTCCCTTTTGCCCTATGGCGAGGGTTCGCGTCGGTGTCGGATTCCTCCGAGTCATCGTCCAAGTATTCTTCGAATTCGTCAGCCTGTTGGACGGAACGCAAGCGTTCGTCCAACTCAGCTTGGAATTCCTTCTGACGTGCCTCCGCCCATGCCTTAACTTCATCGAGTGTTTGGCGGGGGAGTCTTGTTCGTTTCTCTAACTGGGTATCGGTGAATCTCAGTGAGCGATTATTTACTGCACTTGCCCCAGCTTGGGTAACTGGGGTAGTGTTCGTAAAATTTACTTCACTTGCCCCGGCTTGGGTAACCGGGGTAGTGTTTGTAAAGACTGTGTAGCCGGTATTCCCCCCAGTAGCTGGGGTTGTGGTTACCGGAATTTCTTTAACCATCTTTCCAGAAGTTTGAAAAAACTGAAAAGAAATGAAGTTCTAGCTTTATGCACGGATGGCGCCAATGAAGAAACACTAACCGGACCCCGGGCAGATTACGGATAACCTGGGGGTTAGATAGATGTTTCCCACTAGGGGTTAGACCCGGTAAAGATGGTTCTTCTGATAACCTGCAAAACAGACACCGTGAGCTTATCACTGAGAAGGGGGGTTCCTCCTTGTGACCACCCTCCGGCGTGAGAATCAGACTAGATTGCTCTTTAAATATAAATGTATATTAAGAGATTGCTAGAGCAGATATCAGGTATAATATGATGATAATGTGATAAGATATGATAAGATGAGATGGTCATACCATTTGTGGTATTTATAGCCGAAGGTAGGTTTCCAAGGAGGTGTGGCCGGCTGCAATAGTATTCCTGTTCCACCAACAGTGGCCTACGCACGTGCCCTGCTGGTAGTTGGTGGGTAGGCAGCGGCTGATAGTGACCAGGCCTGCTGTGTACTATTCCTTTTCCACCAACTGCCGGCTATGCACGTGGTATGACAGGAGTTGGTGAGTAGGCAGCGGCTAATAGTGACATACAGTACAGGAGCATGCTGCTCGCCATACTGTTGTCAATAAGCTGTCGTATCTTTAGTCAGATCTTTTGCCCATACCTCGTCAGGTACAGTACAGAAGATCTTCCCGTATCGTACGGACTGGCTTATTTGGGCGGGAGTATTCCCCCTCCCGCCCTTGTGCGGGATTGTTCCCGGCTTTGCTCATTCCTTCAGGTGACACCGAGTGATTGAGAGCTAAGTGCCTTGTGCGTGTAGCCTTGCTGCGCGGGTGGCCTTCCCTGATGGCTTGTATCCGCACCTGCGGGAACAGGCAGAGTCCTTCACCATTGGGAGGCATTTCCTGCGGGAACAGCTTGCGTACTGCGCGTAAGGACGTTACGTCTCTGAGCATGGTTGGTCCTGCGGATCCAGTTGGTTTTTGCGCAGACGTCCCTCTTCAAGGTGAGTCTTGCGGGTCCAACTGGGCTCTGCTGGGACCTACCTCTTCAAACCCGGTCTAGTCAGATGGGTTGGCGAGCTAGCTGGTTTTATTGGTTTGTTAATATATGGTCATTTGATCAAAATTACCATTTGAATTCTTAATCGCCGTGTTTTAGCTCAAAAACCGTTGACGTGGTACTTTCAAAAAGTTGTCCATTTCTCCAAATACCCACAGCCACAGCCATATCTTTAACTTGACCTTATAAACAATAAACATCTCTAGTTAATTCCATCAACTTGTATGCTTCTAAAGAGATGTATGCAGCACAAAACACCATGATTTTGTCATTACTTTCAAAAGTTGCACATTTTGTCTAGTTTACCCCAAATCCCAAATGTTCACACATATTTTCATTACCAACAATGGAATATATGATTTGTCAGCCAGATTACATACTTGTGTGATAGTAGGTCAACAGATCGCTTACCAAGGTTTCATCGTTTCTTAAATACGTTTTGATTAGCCTTCTTAAGTAGGGGATTAACTCCAATTTTAAACAATTTGATATATTCCCCCCTTATGTTCACTACTCGAGTACTCTCCACCGTCCTTTCTTTCAGAATACATACACACTTGTTTTGTGACTCTTTCTCCGTTAAATCACCTACTCATTAGCAAGTTTCATCACTTAATCTTTTTAGCATTTTGGATTCCCTCACGTATGGAGAATCTACTAACACCCTCATAGTCATACATATGTAACAAGTCTTATTATTTATTAAGTCTAACTTCATCGAGTAAAAATAAATCAATCCCAAACATTTGGAAAATAAATTTTAATTTCATAAATCTTATATGTTTTTGTTTAATACACCAAAAATTTGGGATGTTACATAAATTTATCATTTTAGCACTTAGATTTCAAATTGACATAAAATTCCATTTTCCTTCCATTTTCCAAGTGGACCAAAAGTTGAAGTCAACAAATGATAAAACTCATTGTGGGGGATGAGAGATCAAATCCATCACACACACACGGAGAATAGATGTATAAACAATGTTGAAGAGGTATGTACCCGCCTCAACATCGAGCAAGGCGGGTCAACCCACAAGATAAAGACATTATGAAGGCACAAAGCTAAAACCTATGCGCATGGCGCATACAAAACATGCTCAGGCATCATATGCCCAGGCACACATATGCTCGCGCATCACATACGCGCGCGGCGCATATCACATGCTCGTGCATATCACATCTGCCCAGACACACATGCTCGCGCATCACATATGCGCGCAGCGCATCAGCGCGCGGCGCATATCACATGCTCGTGCATATCACATCTGCGCATGAAATATCTGCGCGTGAGAATAAAGAGAAGACCTCGCGCATCCTCAGGATGGGCGCATATCACACGTGCGCATAATCAACCTCGTCCTTATCCAAATCAGGATTAGGGCAACCTTGATTGTGCACGTCAGACAACCTTCCAGAAGGCATCTTTTTAAGGAGAAAGAATATGCTGATGTTGATAGCTGCCAAATGAAAGGTCGACAACTCAGCATGACACATGTGTTACCACGTGATTACAACCAACGAGAAAGCGGCAGGTGTCCCAGAGGACACGTGGCGCAGTGCGATTGGAGGAAGCCAACGAGGTTGAGCCCAACCGGTGGTAACCCTAGCACTATAAATACAGCATCAACTCCACTTTGATGACACATTCATACTCAATCATTGACAGTTACAAGCAGTGATAACACATTCAATCATATTGAATCACATTCACTCACAGTCAGTTACATACAAAACAGACAGTCTCACAATCAGGGGGTATTAAGCTATTCAGCAATACTCTTGGAGATTCTCTTACACACATTATTATCTTCTCCACAAATATACTGATTCTCACGCCGGAGGGTTACCCCAAAGAGGACCCCTCTGTCCCTTTCTGAGGGGTAAGTAACGGCGCTGTTCATTTTGTAGGTGGAAGAACACAGACCCAGAAGAACCATCGGTGAAATAGTATAATCACACCCGAGGAAAGTAGATCTGCTACCAGTGAGTAGATCCACGTTTCTTCATTGGCGCCATCCACTGTTACAAACGGCAATCAGATCTCATCAGATCTATAAAAAAAAAATCAATCACCATGGTTTCTGGAGTTCGTAACGTTGATCAAGCTCTGGAGGATATTGAACGTGAGGGTGTTAACGACGGACAGCAGGTTCTGAGGGTTCCGCGTGATTCTACGCGTACCACCAGCAACCGTCCCTTCGTCACAACCCCTCACGGCCAGACTGAAACTCCTCCAGACGATCTCACGTTACAAAATATGGCCGGCGCGAAACTGAAAGGAACAATGGGTCCAGAAGAGGAAACAAATGATCCAAATGAATGGCTCATTAACGAGCAGCGGCGTCTGATGGAAAAATACAATGAAATGGTCAAGCAGAAAAAGCTAGCCGACCAAACACAAAGGCAAGCTTTTGATAAGCAGACTACAAAAAGGCCGCGCGCGCCGGAAGAAGGACATTCTGTTCACACTGCACACACTGAGTTCAGTGATGAAGAAGTGCATAGCATGAGGAAGACACGGGATACTCATGCAGGAGGCTCACAGCTCCGCGTGCCTGTAAACATGGCGCCTGGAGCCAGAGCAGATCTGGATCTGCACATGCCGTACAGCCCACCGGTCAGAGGGCAAGTGGACGTAACCACGCCCTACAGACCAGCCATCCTGGTAAAACACTCAAAGTTTACTGCGCGCATCGCGCAGGCTCCCATCCAGCACAAGACAAAGATGCCAAGTGGTCTGGGCAAATATGATGGCACAACAGATCCAGATGACTTTTTGCAAGGTTTCTATAACACGGGAAACCTAGAGAGCTGGACGATGCCAACATGGTGTCATATGTTTGCTCGCTGCCTCACGGGCGCAGCGCGGGTATGGTTCGAGAGCTTGCCGACAGGGCAAATTGATGGGTTCGAGGAACTATTAGAAAAGTTCCAAGCCCACTTCGTACAGCAGCGCAGGCACACGCGCGATCCTGATGACATCATGCACTGCATACGCAGGAATGATGAAACGATTGAAGATTACATCACTCGTTTCAATCAGGAATCCCTGGCAATCGGGGGTATAACTGAGCAGCTCCTGCGCGTGGCCTTTATACAAGGCGCGCGCAGCGATCAACTCCGCCGGGCTCTCGTAAGCAAAGATGGTATGCCCACCACGTGGGCCAAGTTAATGGAGGCATCGCGAGTTTTCGCGAGAAATGAGAAACAGATTGCCCAAGATAGGGCAAGAGAAAGAGCGCATCAGGCAGAATCACCGCGCAGCAAAGAGAAGAGGGCCAAACAGAACTCTGTATGGTCCAGGTTGCAGCCAACAGGTTTTTCTTCTGCGGAAAAACAAGCGCAACCAACCTCACCCCAGCCCCAAAAAGAAGTTCGTAATCGCGGGGAGGGTGACAAGAGGGAGGGCGGCAGAGATCCTAGCAGACCTCTGCCAAGAATATGGACACCCCTCACTAAAACACCTTCACAGGTGTTAAGTACTGAGAATGTCCAATTCAAGCCCCCCAAGCAACTACACTACAAGGGACCGCAAAACAGTGGCAAATATTGTGAATTTCACAGGTCCCCGGGCCACAACACCGACGCATGCCATCATTTGAAGGATGCGATCGAGAAGGATGTAAAGTCAGGCAGGCTGGCTCACTTGGTAAAAAACCAAAGAATAGAAGATGAGCAACCGGAAGGAGCCTCTGCCAGCAAGAAATACAAAAGAATCTGTGTGGCTGAGGGAGGACGACAAGGGCAGACGTCAAAAAAGAGAAGCGCGCAAATCCACGGAGATTGGCGCGAGCAGCAAGTCATCTTCCCAAGAATCAGGGGAGGCCCTTCAATAAGCAGTCCTCTCGTCATCACCACACACATTGCTCATTACGAAGTGTCAAAGGTCCTGGTGGACACTGGAAGCGAATCTGACATTATGTATGAGCAGTGTTTCAGAAAGTTAGACCCGGCAGACCAAGCGCGGCTCGAAATTGTGAACGCACCAATCTGTGGTGTTTCAAATGAAATCATCCATCCACTGGGCCAGATTCAGTTTGAACTAACTATGGGGGATGATGAGCACAAGCGAGCAGAAGTTGTCAACTTCTTGGTCTTGCCCACCACGTCATGCCACAATATGATCCTGGGTAGGGGAACGATTGCCCAATTTAATGCTGTACCGTCGCCAGCGCACGGCGCATTGGGGTTCCCTACACCAACAGGCGTAACATTTGTTTACCGCGATCATTTGTGCGCAGTGACAAGCACGCCGCGAGAATGGAGAATGAAACTTCCAATGGCTGACAATGCGCCGGAGAAGTGGATTTTAAACCCAAAATTCCCAGAGCAAACGGTCACAATTGGCGCTACCATTTCAGACGAAACGAGATTGAGAATGAAAAAGTTGCTCACAAAATACACGTCGGTTTTCGCGTGGCAACACTCCGATATGACAGGGGTCCCGCGAGACTTGGCGCAACATTCTCTTAACGCGTTCAAGTCGGTGGAGCCAATTGCTCAGAAAAAGAGAATCATGGGGGATGAAAAGGCGAAGGCCATGAATGAGCAAGTGGAGGACCTGTTGCGCGCAAACATCATCCGCCCGATCCGATACCAGACGTGGGTAGCCAATCCTGTGATGGTAAAGAAAAGCAACGGGTCATGGAGGATGTGTATTGACTTCAAGGACCTCAACAAAGCATGTCCGAAAGACTGTTACCCTCTCCCAAACATAGACGCAAAGGTGGACTCCGTGGCGCCATTCAAGCTCAAGTGTTTCCTGGATGCCTACAAAGGCTATCACCAGATTCAAATGGCACCACAAGACGAAGACAAGACGGCCTTCGGGACCGACAAGGGTGTTTTTTGTTACACAAAAATGCCCTTTGGTTTAAAGAATGCGGGCGCCACCTATCAGAGACTTATGGATTCGGTTTTCAGTGAACAAATCGGAAGAAATCTAGAAGTCTACGTTGATGATTTGGTGATCAAGAGCAGGGAGGAGAGACAAATGCTCAAAGACATCGAGGAAACTCTTCAGCGCCTAACGGAAGTTAACATGAAGCTCAACCCGAGCAAATGTACTTTCGGCGCAGAAGAGGGGAAATTTCTTGGTGTAATGGTCACTAAGGATGGTTTCAAGGTGAACCCTGAAAAGGTGGAAGCCATCCTTGACATGCCTTCACCATCCACCATGAAAGAGGTTCAGAAGCTGAATGGTAGATTGGTGTCAATCAACAGGTTCCTAGCGAACCACGCCAGCAAATCTACTCCATTCGTTAACACCTTGAGGAACTGCTTGAAGAAGAGCCAATTCAAGTGGACGCCTGAGGCTGAGCAAGCTTTCACTGAGATAAAAGAATGTCTCATAAAGTTGCCCGCGCTCACAGCTCCACTTCCTGGCGAAACCCTTACATTGTACCTGTCAGCTGGAGACCGCGCGATCGACGCAGTATTATTGGTGGATCGCAAGGGGATCCAAACGCCAATATACTATGTGAGTTGGGTGCTCACAGACCCTGAGACGCGCTATTCCATCATGGAAAAGTTAGTTTTGTCACTAACACACGCGTCGCGCAAGCTCCATAGATACTTCAATGGTCATCCTATTGAAGTTCTGACTGGTTACAACATCCAACAAGTCTTGCGACGCCCCGCGCTCTCCGGAAGGCTGACAAAGTGGGCGCTGGAATTAGGTGAACACACGATCACCTATAAGCCTCGTCCAGCAATAAAGGGTCAAGTTTTAGCGGATTTCATCACAGAAATCCCAGATGGAAAGATTGAAGAAGCTCAGCGCGAGGTAGACCCTCCGCGAGCAAACGATGAGGAAGATGTTTGGAGGCTATTCACTGATGGAGCCTCCAACAGCGAAGGGTCCGGCGCGGGCCTCAAACTGGTGGACCCTGATAATCATGAATATACTTATGCTATAAGGTTGGACTTCAAAAGTACCAACAATGAGGCTGAGTATGAAGCCCTGCTGGCTGGTCTGCGCATTGCGCGCAAGTTTGGAGTTAAAAGGCTAGAGGCACATGTTGATTCTTACTTGGTAGCTGCGCAGGTCAATGGCCTTTATGATGCCAAGGAGAACACCATGCCTCTATATCTAGAGCAGGCAAAAAAGATCGTTGAGCAGTTTGACTTCTTCAAAATCATACACATCTCGCGCAGCGAAAACAAGTCCGCTGACGCGTTGAGTAAGATGGCATCAACTAATTTTGATCACTTTGCCAAAGATGTCAGGGTGGAAGTGATGAGCAACCCGTCAGTGCAAACGCAATCGGTCCTTGTAATTCATACATCCCCTTCATCCTGGATTACTCCAATAATGGAATTCCTGAAGGAGGGGACGTTACCGGACGATCGCGCACAGGCGAGAAAGATAAGACACAAGGCGCAGAACTATGAACTACTTGATGGTACATTATATCGACGCTCTTATCTTGGACCGCTCATGAAATGCCTGGATGCTGAAGAAGCAAGCTATGTGATTAGGGAGATTCACGAAGGAATCTGCGGCATACACGCTGGCCCGCGCATGGTGGTTGCCAAGGCAATGAGCTCGGGCTACTATTGGCCGGGCATGTACTTGGATGCGCTAAAAGAAATACAAAAATGCAAGGCATGTCAGAGCTACGCGCCAAACACCATGCGGCCAAAGAACAACTTGATTCCGGTGACCTCTGCCTGGCCTTTCCACAAATGGGCCATTGATATTGTGGGGCCCCTGCCGCAAGCGCAAGGGCGAGTGAAATTTTTGGTAGTGGCGATAGACTATTTCACAAAATGGGTTGAGGCCAAGCCACTAGCAAAAATCACAGCTGAGGCGATGAAACAATTTATCTGGAGCCACATCATTTGCCGTTTTGGCCTTCCTATGGAAATTGTGAGCGACAATGGCAAACAATTCACTGACAGGAAGATATCAAGCTGGCTCAAAGAATTGCACATCAACCAAATCTTCACTTCGGTCTACCACCCTCAGGGGAATGGCCAAGTGGAGCGCGCGAATCAAAGTTTGCTAAATGGGCTGAAGAAAAGGTTGGAGGGAGAATCCCATTCTTGGGTCGAAGAGTTACCTAATGTCCTGTGGGCGCACAGGACATTAAGCAAAACTAGCAATGGCGAATCCCCGTTCAGCCTAACCTATGGGACAGAGGCTATGATCCCAGCAGAAATTGGATGCCCATCCCATAGGGTACTCATGATGAGCAAAACTGATAACGAGCGCGAAAGAAGATTGGACCTTAACTTGCTTGAAGGGCGCAGAGAAGCGGCTATCATCAATGAAGCCAGATACAAGAAAAAGCTGGAAAAATATTATAATCAGCGCGTTAAAGAGTGCCACTTCAAGAAAAATGATTTTGTCCTTCGAAACAATGAAGCTAGTCGCGCAATACCCCCAGGAAAAATGTCCCCCAATTGGGAGGGACCTTATCAAATTTCAGAAGATTTGGGGAAAGGCGCGTACACTTTAAAAGATTTGAATGGAAAAAAGATACCGCGCGCGTGGAACGCGGCACAACTTAGAAAATGCTTCATGTAAAAAGTTCAAATATGTAATCAAGGCTTTTAAGCCATCATGAATGATGATTCGCGCTATCTTTCAATATTTGTCGCGCTATCTTTCAATATTTGTTCTATTACCTTTGCATACATGTTTCACACTTCCTTTATTAATTTGGAGCAATATGACAACACTATATTGACTTCAAAACGAAATAAAGCGAAGTAAAATATACATGCGCGGGCCTTAGCTCAAACGCGTTAACGAGTCTTAACTCTAAAACGTCAGGGCCTTAGCCCAAACTTACGAGCCTTAGCTCAAACACGTTAATGAGTCTTAACTCTAAAAACGTCAGGGCCTTAGCCCAAAACAAAGAGCCTTAGCTCAAAACACTCACAAACATCCATCTTACATCCCGCGCAGCCTGATCATAAAAATCCTTAAACACAACTAAGGCAAAGTACATGCCATATCATGTTAAGGTCTCAGGTCGAGGTCGCGCGCGGAATCATAGTGGATATCTGAGTAACACACGCTGACATGTAATGGCTAAACTCATACTTCCATATAAATACCGCGCGACAACGACGCGCAAAAAAGAAATAATGAAAAGTTAGCGCGCATGTCAGCATAAACAAGATACTGCGAAACCACAAACAAAATAGAACAGAGGTTAAGTGAATAATTTCCTTACAACCTTGTTCTTATTTTAACGTGCAAGCATATGTTATATCTATACAAGCAAACATGAAGAGATGAATGGAAATGCGCAAGATGTGAAAAAGAGAAAACAAGTTTCATTCCATTGGATTGAAATTTACAAGTATGATGAGTTACAAATTACAAGTATAAAAAATTAAATATGTAAAATTTGATGAAGGGCTTCTCAAGTCTCCACGTCGACGTCAGCCACTTCATCACCTTCATCATCTCCCGCAGCATCTGACGCGGCCTGCTCCTCATCTCCGAACTGACCATAGTCAAGTTCTTCCTCCTCATTGGAGTCTTCTATCACGACGGTGTCAGGAGCAGATTTATTCGCAGCGCCAGAGCCGCTGCGAGGGGCAACATCCCCCGCGCCACCATCATCGCTACCAGCCCTCTCGCATTCATCGAGCAACTTCTTTAGCGCGCCGAGGTCGGGCTGGTCAGCAAGCGCAGCTATCTGCAAAATCATTAGAAAAGTATTGAGTACAAAACACTTGGAAAAATTAGTCAAGTAAAACTCATTAAGATCAAGGTACCTGCATAAGGATGGGGATGGGAGTATTCATGTACTTTTCCCCCACCGCGGCCATGTCCGCGCAGGCCGCGTCGCTCTTGTAAGGGTACTCGGATGGGTTCTTCTTCAACATGCCATAGTCATACCCATCCGTAAACCCTTCAGCTCGGCCCACCAAGCGCGCGGCGGCATTGCAGTCCATCACAAGGGCTTGAAACTCGGCGGAATATTTCATCGCCAAAGCGCAGCGAGTTATGCCCTGTGACACCAGCCATTGGCGATCCTGCGCGAGGCCAGCAACAGACGTCTCGAGGACAGGAACCTGGGAGTTTAATAACTCAACAGTTTCCTTAGTCTTTTTTAGCTCCTCCTTATCAGACGCTGCTGCCGCCAAGATTTTTTCTTTCTCCGCCTGCGCAACACCAATTGCTTCCTGGCTGGACGCCGCCGTCGCCAAGGCCTCATCTCTATCGGCCTGCGCGGCCGCCAACTCCCTCTTCAGGCGCGCAACCTCGCTCTCCAGTGATGATTTTTCAGTGATACTCTGGACGATAGCTTGGTCACGCGCCTCAGCCTGCTGTTCCAAGACACGCACTCTACGCGCGTACTTGGCAACTTCGGCCTCCGCCAACTGCTGCTTCTCCCGCGCAGCTTGGAGCTCATGCCCGCGCTTAATATAGGCGGTGTTGGCACTTGCTCGGTTTTCGCTGAGCTCCGCCTGGAGTTTCTCAGCTCGTGCGCGAGCATCAGAAAGGTTCCAGGCGGCCACCTTAGCCTCTTGCTGGGCTGCCACAAGAGCATCGCGTACTTTAATATAATCGCGATGAAGCTCTTGGGAGGCAGCAAAGAAAGCTGACCCAGCGAAAATGTGATCGTTGAGCAAGTCAGCGCGGGTGCACTCCTCCTGATACCTCCTTTCAGTAGGAGGCACAGCATGAGCCCAGAAGTCCTCGCATACGCCCATGGATTGGAAGGAACTGTCTTCATTAATATTCCATCTCGGGCGATAAACGTGGTCACCTTCCTACAAAACACAAGAAATGTTCTAAGTCATAAACATACTTATATGGAGGTACGCGCAGCGGAGCAACAAATTAAAACATACCTGCGGGGATGAAGCAGAAAAGTCAGCGCCAGCCCCACCAGAAGTATGCGCTGTGAAGGCTTGTGGCATCGCAGGGCTGGCGCGGTCTCCCAAGGAGTCCTCAGCTTGAGCCCCCTCATCCTCCTCATCTTCTTCAATAGGCCTCTTCTCCTGCGACCTGGGGGGCTCCAAACCAGCCTCGCGGAGAGGGCTGCGCGTAGGAGGAGGCGAGGGAGGTCTCGACGCCGCCAGTTCGGCGCGCAATACGGCTTCCTGCTCCTTTGTAACCCCAATAAGGGGAGAATCAGCACTAGCAGGAGCATGACCAGAACCAGCGGCGCCGCCAACGGCGCCAGGAGTGTCGCCAGCAACTTGTACGCCAGCTACAACTCCTATGAACAAATCAACAAGGAAAAATGGTTTATGACTGAATCCAAAAGAAAAATAAAGAAGACAAGTGTGCAAAACATACCTTGGCGCAATTCTGTTCGCGCGGCGAACATCGCCATAAAGTTCATTCTACCCTTTTCGGAGGGTAGAACAGGGGACTCCGAAGCAGTCCCCGGCGCAGCTTCAGCACCTTGTGGCGCCTGTGGCTGATCTGCTACCGTCGCCGGTTCTGCAAACATTCAAAGGAGCAAAGGTTTAATAACAATTCAGCCAGATGAAGATAAACAAAGTATACCTGTTGCAGGCGCGGCACTGCTTCTCTCTTCAGCCGCGCGAACGGAGGAGGTGACGCCACCATACCTCAAGTGGACAGGAGGTCTGCCTACTCTCACAGGCAGGGAAGCTAAAGAAACCTTGGTGGTAAACACCTGGGTTTCCTTAGGTCCCTTCGTTTGAGCATGGGGATGAGCAACAGGGGTGTCATTTTTCTTCTGTTTCTTACTGGCCCCTGCGCCAGATTTCCCCTTAGCTTTGCGCTTTAGTAGGGGCGCCTCCTCTTCCTCCTCCTCCTCTTCCGCGAGCTCCAGCTCGTAGTTTTCAAGCGCATCTGCAAAAACAACCAACAGAACTGTTAATAAACTTGGGTATTCTAAAGGAATGAGCATAAGTGCGAAGGCTTACCAGGCGCGTCACTGTCAAAGTCAAATTCCAGATCCACTGGGATGAACATGTCATCAAAGCGATCTGGGAAACCAACCTCCCCAGCGCCAAGCGCGACGGAGCCACCCTCCACTTGTTCATCATAGGCGGCAAGGACATAATCCTTGGTGACTGCGCAAAAACAAGTCAAGTGATATCAGCAAAAGAATTATGTTCGCGCAGAAAAAATAAATAAAGCAATGAAATAAACTTACATAATCCGTCGACTTGGATAACGGGCTCAAGCGCGCTGTCGGCCCAAAGCTTACTCATGCCGACCCCCACCAGCGCCTCCTCGCAAATTTTCTTCGCGGGGGATGGTTCGGCGGTTAGTTTCTTAACCCAGGCGCCAGTTGGGTTCTTGAGGACACCCTCATCCGCAGGCGCAGAAGAGATAGAGCGCATGGTCATACGGATGGGGATCACACCAGCCCTTATGTAAAAGAACCTCTCAGACCAGTCATGAAGGCTCTTGAATGAAACAGTGGAGCACTTCACCTTCTGACTGCGAGGAATGAAAGAGATCCAATTGTCCTGGATCTTGGGCTTGTAAAAATATTGAAAGCGCCGAGGAGTGGGTTCCTCGCGCTGGGATTTGCACATGAACTCAAAGTGAGTCACGCGCACGAGTCCAAACGGATGGACTTGGGATATATGAATCCCATAGAACTTCAGCAGTGCACCCACAAACCTTGTCATCGGGAGACGAAGGTTGCAGTGGGTGAAAAAGTGGCTATATAGGGATATATAGCCGGCAGGCGGGTCCGCCGCCGTTTGCCCGGACCTAGGCAACATGCAGCCAAACAGGGTGGGAAAGCCCTGAGAGGCGATGAGGTTGTCGAGATCGGCCTGCTTCAATTTGCAGAGGATTTCATTCCACCTTTTGGTGGCCTTGGTCCTCCCTACTTCCTCCGATGTGGTATCAACAACCCTCTTCCCTTTCCCCTTTTGCTTCAATGTCGACATCACCACAGACTTCACACGGCGTCTTCGAGAGGCAACAGAGGTGATTGAGGGGCTAGACGAGTCTGAACTATCAGACATACAACTGCACCAGCAGATAATCGAAAAATCGAAAAGATGAATATACTCAATTCAGAATATGAAAGGCAGAAAATAGAAAATTTGAAACAATGAAGATGAAGATAAAAATTTCCTAAGGGCCTGCTTTTATAGGCCCAGGAGAGAGAAAAGTGGTAACTGATGGGATTTCACGCGCCCCCACTCGCAGGTGTAAGCCAACGAGGGCGCGGCACGTGTCCCTAACACTGTTGAGGGGACATAAAAACGTAACGGACCTGCCACGGAGCAGAGACGCGCCCCCACTCGCAGGTGCTAACCAATGCGAGCGCGACACGTGTTCAAGACAGCAGTGTGAGGGGACGTGAAAGGCAACTGTAGCACCTCGAGCACACGAAACGTCTGACACGTTTACGGCGCACGTCACCACCAACTAACCCCGTGTTTGGACCCTTCGTTTTCAACCAAATGGATAGAACTTCGCGCAACGATGGAAGCAACCAGGAAAACGACAAAACCCCATTAAAAGACAAAAATCAGTAAGTCTAATATCCATCTTACCGCGCTCGCGCGAGATAAGACACACATTAGACTGGGGGGGCTTGAAGAGGTATGTACCCGCCTCAACATCGAGCAAGGCGGGTCAACCCACAAGATAAAGACATTATGAAGGCACAAAGCTAAAACCTATGCGCATGGCGCATACAAAACATGCTCAGGCATCATATGCCCAGGCACACATATGCTCGCGCATCACATACGCGCGCGGCGCATATCACATGCTCGTGCATATCACATCTGCCCAGACACACATGCTCGCGCATCACATATGCGCGCAGCGCATCAGCGCGCAGCGCATATCACATGCTCGTGCATATCACATCTGCGCATGAAATATCTGCGCGTGAGAATAAAGAGAAGACCTCGCGCATCCTCAGGATGGGCGCATATCACACGTGCGCATAATCAACCTCGTCCTTATCCAAATCAGGATTAGGGCAACCTTGATTGTGCACGTCAGACAACCTTCCAGAAGGCATCTTTTTAAGGAGAAAGAATATGCTGATGTTGATAGCTGCCAAATGAAAGGTCGACAACTCAGCATGACACATGTGTTACCACGTGATTACAACCAACGAGAAAGCGCCAGGTGTCCCAGAGGACACGTGGCGCAGTGCGATTGGAGGAAGCCAACGAGGTTGAGCCCAACCGGTGGTAACCCTAGCACTATAAATACAGCATCAACTCCACTTTGATGGCACATTCATACTCAATCATTGACAGTTACAAGCAGTGATAACACATTCAATCATATTGAATCACATTCACTCACAGTCAGTTACATACAAAACAGACAGTCTCACAATCAGGGGGTATTAAGCTATTCAGCAATACTCTTGGAGATTCTCTTACACACATTATTATCTTCTCCACAAATATACTGATTCTCACGCCGGAGGGTTACCCCAAAGAGGACCCCTCTGTCCATTTCTGAGGGGTAAGTAACGGCGCTGTTCATTTTGTAGGTGGAAGAACACAGACCCAGAAGAACCATCGGTGAAATAGTATAATCACACCCGAGGAAAGTAGATCTGCTACCAGTGAGTAGATCCACGTTTCTTCAAATGTTATGTTTATATTGGATATCGAATGATGTTATTATACAAAACAATTCATTATGATTGAAACGTATACATGGAGTGCTTGATTGAGCAAATCATGTGAAGTATTAGATGGATATGATCTCATACTTGACTTGCCAAAGTTAATGACTTTACATAAGTGAATCATTTGGTCATGTTGAGTTTGAGAATAGTTTTAATATTACATTAGTAAACTGTGATTTTCTTTAATGTAATTTGTCCAAATCTACTGTTTTAGTACAATAGTTTGAAATTTTCAATTTTCGTCTTTGTGGTTTCACTTCACTTGTAATTAAACCTGAACTCACTGACACAGTTAAGTATGGTCGTTAAACTCATCTGCGTGCCCCTCATGTGAGGGGCAATTTTGTTATTTTTCTCTCCAAATAAACCTCAGTCCTAATTTGTGCCCCCATAACGGAGGGGCTGGGTAGTGGGTATATTTGGGGGAAAAAATGACAAAACTGCCCCACGTGAAGGGCACACTAATGAGTTTAATGATCAGACTTAACGGGCTGTGAGATTGGGTTTAATTGCAAGGGAAATGAAACCGTATATTTTAACAAACGACATAGACGAAAACCACAATTCACTCTAATTACAATATCCAAAATAGTTTATTAAAAGCGAGAAAGTTACATGTTTATATGTTATTTTCACTCTATACATCTTTCCCATCATCTAATTATATGCCTAGCAATAAGGAACTTGGTGCTTGTTACGATTCAACTTTGATTTATGTCTCTCATTATTTAGTTTCATCGACACCACGTGATGATGATAAACTTGACGAGTATGTGATATTTACTAGTTGGATATTTGAACTGAACAAGTTTTATCTCATCACATTGTCATGCCTTCAGACGAGTGTTCACATGTGTTAGAGCATTCCCAACCTATTCTCCAAATTATGTGAAAGAGTTCTCTATTTTTTAAAGATGGTTAAAAGTGATTTTGAGAGGAGGAGAGAGAAAATGTTACTGTTCATGGTTAAATTAGATAAACACAGTGTTCACCTCTATAATTTTTTATATTTTTTAAAGTGGTTGTGAGCGAAGAAGAGAAAAATTGTAATGATAAAAGTATAACAAAATTATTATGTAATTGAAAATGAGAGAGAAAAGATGATTTTTTTAATGTAATTATATAGATTGAGAATGCTCTTGGCATTAGATTATCCACTATCACAACCCAAATCAAACGCATCATTTATTAAAAACAAATTTCTCTCTCTTCCACACATGTAACCCAACCCAATCTAATATTTTACTCACTATCACAACTCAACCCAATCTAAATCAATATTTTATTAAATAAAAATGCTTCATTTTTTTACAAAATTTATATCAAATTGTTCAATATTTTTTTATAAATAAAACCATGTTGTTAACTAAAAGTTGTAATTTTCTTGAAAAAACCAAGTCAGATGTAAAAGTTTGGTTGCAAACTTGGGTTGCTGAAACTAGGGATAAGCAAAATCGGTACCGGTACAGGTTGGTATCGGCACCGAACCGGTACGATACCGATTTGTATCATTGGAACCGAATCGATATCAAAGTTTTGAGTTTCGGTACCGGTATGGTACGGAACCGGTATTTCTCAAATTTTTACATTTAATACCGGTACCTGGTACGGAACCGAATATTTCGGTATCGGTAACAAGATTTCGCGATTTTCAGGACTGGGAACGGTCAATACCAGTACGGTCCTAATCTCATCCCTAGCTGGAATAACCTTGGTTGTAACTGGTTGTTGACAAAAAATAATTTCCAATTTTTATTTAAAATATTTTTTTTGTCATGTGTCACTTTATAACCGGTTGTGATAAATATTCACTATTAAGGATAGCTTAGATGAATTTTTTTCTCAAATCAAAATGCGAGGATAATCCGATATAATAAACTTAGCAAATAGCCGATTTAAAAGATTTGTTTTCCGTTCAATAAAATAGGAAGTATCTCACTAAATCATTTTAAAAAGAAGAAATATTCAAAGTTCAAACACAACTATTAAAAATTTAAAACATATCACATACGTACTTCCTATAAATCAACTCCTTACCTCTCTCCCCCTCCTATCTTCACAACCTTCACCTCCATAATAATATGAAACAACCACCACCACCACCACCACCATCATCATGGCTAGACGACATCTCCGACGACCTCCAATGCCTCAGCTTCAACTCAACCACCACAACCACTACCACCACCGACATCACCCACAGCACCAGCTCCGAATCAGAAACCACTTTCACCTCCACCCATTACCACCTCCCATCCACCACCACCACCAAACCCCACGCCCCTTCCACCGACCCTTGCCGCACCGCCGTCCGTCTCGCCGGCACCAACCTCTCCTTCACCGACATCCGCTTCCTCCACCGTCTCGGCGCCGGTGACATCGGCTCCGTCTACCTAGCCAAACTCAAACCATCTGTTCAGTCACCCACCGCAGCACTGTTTGCTGCTAAGGTGATGGATAATAAGGAAATAGCGAGCCGTAATAAACAAGGACGAGCCAGAACAGAACGTGAGATTCTAGAGGCTTTGGATCACCCGTTTCTGCCAACGTTGTATGCTTCCTTGGAGTCGGTTAAGTGGTCGTGTGTGTTGACTGAGTTCTGTCCTGGTGGAGACCTTCATGTTCTCCGCCAACGCTAGCCGTGCAAACGGTTTCCGGAATCTGCAGTCAGGTAATTATTATTATTATTATTATTATTATTTAGTGAAATAGTGTAACTGTAAAGAACAAAAGATCCCCTGCTGCCTTGCAACATATCACATCAGTTTTGCTCTTGCTCGTTCAATGGCAACAGTGAACTGTGAAGTACCATGTGGTTACTGGGCCCACAATATATATATATTACTCTGACGTGGATTTGTTTTAAATAATTGTTTATAACAACTTATCAAGGGTTGTTATACTCAACAAATGTATTTTTTTTGACAACTTTTAGTTTATACGAGTTGTTGTACAGGATCTATACGATTTGTATAAACTGAGGCACACTTGTATACATTATGACGTAATTCTGGCATATACGGCTCGTATAATCTCCTTGCAACTCGTTTACTGATATAAGAGCACCTTGTGTTTGAATAACCTATGTGGTGTGGAAATAGCCTATGCCTTTATAAAAAGTTTAATTTAATTTGGGTTGTTAGCACACATGACACTTTCCGACATAAAATGACAAAATTTCTACTCTTATATGTCTCGTATAGCCCCCCATACGAATCATATAGGCAGTGGCGGACCCAGGATTTTTTGTCAATGGGGTCCCAATTTTTTCGGTTTACAAAATTTTTCGGGTCGGTCGTTATTCGGGTCGGGTCGAGGCGAGGAACATAATAAAACACGGAACTATGGTGTCATTGGAAACGAGTAAGTAGAAAGAATCTAAATTACAAACTAGATGAAACATACACTTTTAATTCATACCCAAAAAACATGAACGTAATCTATATATATGGTCTTACATAATTGACCAAAACATGAAAAAATAACTCTAACACAAATAAATGATTAATTATAATATACATACACAAGGTAAATAATAAAAGAATATGCAAAATCCATGTTAACATTATAAATGTTGCATGGTGATAATGACTATATGAGAGAAACTAACAAAAAGCACAAATACCCTAACTGAATAACTAAGACTAGGATATTAAAAAAACAACAAAAGAGGAGTATGATGGGGCTTGAACCTACAACCTCTCACAAGTAAAACAAGGGACTTTCCACTGTACCAGTTCAATGTTAATAGTATGGGTTCCAAGTATTAATTTTTATGGGGTTCTTACAAAATTTAATATACCGTCTCTAAGTAATTTTTAAAAAACATCGGTGTCCCGGGACCCCGATCGGACCTATGTGGGTCCGCCCCTGCATATAGGTGAGCCTGATATTAAATAACCTATATGGTGTAGGGAATAACCTATACCTTCAATTATTTTTTGATGGAAAGGGTAAATGTGTAAGTATTATTGTAATGAATAGTTATAGTTAATAATAGTATTAACTACTCCGTATAATAATAGTGATAAATTTAATATGCACCCTTATGGTTTAAACAGGGATATCCAAAACACTAAAATACATGTTATCAGAAGCATCTACCCTTTGTCTTTTCCTTTTAACCTTTACCGTTTGGTTCCGTCAGATTTGGTTGATGGCTGACATAATTAGTACAAGTTTTTTAATGCATCCGTACGATTGATATTACTTAAAAGTAAAATTGGAATTCGTTGTATGATTGATTTTAAAATAATCCAAAAACAAATATAAATGTTTCGTTCTTGTTTATAGAATTTAAACAACTTAAAATAACCCAAAAACAAAAAAATTGTTTTTCTTGTTATAATAAAACTTAATAAACTTTTTATATGTATTTATAAGTTTAATATTAGGTTTGAGCCCTCAAATAATTTTTTGGGTCCTCTACTCGGGTTAAATAAGTGAGCTATAGATATGACGGGTTATTTTGTTTGGCATTTAAAACTATTCATCACAATATTATATATTTCTTCATCAAGATTATTTTTACATTTCGTATCATAAGAATTATAGGTCTCGATAACACATAATTTGGGTATAGTGGGCCTCCGAGGGTGCATAAATGGTTTGTATATATATATATAGTAGGCTGGCTTACCCTTGATTATAATGGCATCCCACGTGAGTGGCTAAGTCTAATACTGTTTCATGGGACATGGTACTATATGGTCGAATCCACGTGAACTCTATTAAAAGTCAAACCAGAGTGAGCCTCCATTAATGCCTCGTGGGTCATTGTGTTTGTAACATCCACAAAGTCCGGTGACAACAAAAATAAAAAATCTAGTAACTATTATTCTCAGGTTTAGTATAGTCTAAATGAGTTCGATTTAGTTCGAGTTTAAATGGTGAACATATTAAGATAAAACATGTCGGGATCGAGTCAAGCTGACTGGTTTGTGGATCGACATTGTTTGCTTTGTTAAAAGGTGTTTTATGTCATAGATTAAAAGTTAAAGAGAAATGTGACATGCTATGTAGTTTGACACAATCTTTTAACATACATTTGTCTTTAGATATCACTTTATAACTTTAGTAATTATGTAAAAACACTCGAATTGTACGAGCCATGTTCGTGTTAAAATTTGTCACTTTATTTATTTATTATTATTATTATTATTTTTTAATTCTTGTTGGTAAAGGGTAATGATATGATATTAGGTAGGTCATGTGAGGAATAATTGCCAATATGATGCATGCAATAATTGGTCATTTTAAGTAATGATAAAAAGCAAACCCCCAAAGAAGAAAAACTTGTCTTGCAAAAGACAAAAAAACAGTCGCTAAATCCTACTAACCACCATCACTTTGGTCTCCTACCAAAACAACATTTATTTCTTTAGCATTTTGTAACAAAACATTATCTTGTTTTTCAATTATTATCAACACTAGTTATCACTCATCAATGTTTCACATGTTCACAGGTTCTATGCTTCTGAGGTGGTTGTGGCTTTAGAGTATCTCCATATGTTGGGAATCATGTACCGCGATCTCAAACCCGAAAATGTGTTGGTCCGATCGGATGGTCACATCATGTTAACCGACTTTGATCTTTCTTTAAAATGTGACCTCTCTACGTGCACCCCGGCTCAAGTTGTCTCTAATCACAACCTCCTAAACCCACCGCCACCAACAGATCAACGCTCCATGGGCCCACCAAAATTCGCCTCGTCATCATGCATTCTTCCAAATTGCATTGTCCCGACCGTTTCGTGCTTCCACTCTAAACGTAAACACAAGAAAAAACCCGTGGGCCATGGTGGGCCCGAGTTCGTGGCCGAGCCCATGGACGTCCGGTCAATGTCGTTTGTTGGGACCCATGAGTATTTAGCCCCGGAAATTGTGTCGGGTGAGGGCCATGGTAGGGCAATGGTAGGGCAGTTGATTGGTGGACACTTGGAATATTTGTGTTTGAACTATTTTATGGCGTGACACCTTTTAAAGGGGTGGATAATGAGCTAACACTAGCTAATATTGTGGCTCGGGCTCTTGAATTCCCGAAAGAGCCAGTGATTCCAGCCGCGGCTCGGGACCTAATATCTCAGTTGTTGGTTAAGGACCCAGACCGGAGAATGGGGTCCACAATGGGTGCATCAGCGATCAAGCACCATCCATTTTTCCATGGGGTTAATTGGGCTCTCTTGAGATGTAACACACCGCCGTTTTGCCACCACCGTATAGCTACCAGGATGTGGCTGAGGATGATGGTTGTCCGGGTATTCCCGTGGAATATTATTAGGAAGGATTATATAATTTGTGGATGTGTTTTTATGACACCATGGAAATGGATCAAAGTTTGTAATTTGGGCTGGGTTCTATGTTGAATGTGTACATAACTTCAAACTTTATTACTTGGAAGGCAAGGGTCAATTTAAACAAAAAAATTATGTGTTTAGTGTAGATTTATATTTTTAAAATTATTATAAATGTGTATGGAATAAATAATATGTACTGAAAGACAACTATAAAGCAATCAATTCAAGATTAAGCTCGATGTTAATGACAATATGATACAGTCCAAGAGGGTAAACCAATTTTTGACAATGATTATTCATTGAAAAGTAGATTAAGTGGTAAAAGATATTTGACTTTAATCTTCAAAATGAAATTGTTAGTCAATAAAGTAAATGTATATTGATATCACATAAATGGTGGGAAATAAGTGTAGATTGTTTTGATTCCTCTGTTTTTAGTATGAACTCTTGGTTAAATCTTTGGGTTTTGTTTATAATACATTCCATATATATATATATTTTTTTGGGGATATTTTAAAGACATTTAACCTTCTAACTTAAAATTTACATTACTATCTTAATCATTTTGGTTATTATATTCATTTGTAAATTTAAAGCAAAACTAAAAAATATATCTTCGGATCATTTAACACAACTTGCTATGATGCACTTAAAATTAACCCATTTTGACATGTCATATATGATATATCGTATATGAAATCCTATATGCGATTGTAGTAAGGTAACCTAAATAAAAGACAAGTAACAGATATATTTGTTCCCAAATAAATCATACAAACTAACCATTAAATCACTACGTCGTCTCCATGACAACTAACAAGTGCAAAACATTTTTTAACAACATAACCTTCGCTTCATGGCTATATCGGCATGGTACCTCATGAACTCTTGGCTGGTTTGGTTTAAACCGGTTTGGATCAGATCCGACGGTTTGAAATCGGTTTAGATATATGTATACTTTTGATACATGTTTTGAAACCAGTTTGGGCCGAACCGATAAATAACCTTATAAGTTGGGCCAATATATCACACGGGCTTACCGATTATGAGGTAGAGGTGCACATTCCGGATAACCGGTAAATTATTTGCGGAAATAACCGGTTAGACCGGTTAATCGGGTCAAATACCAACTCATTTTGAGAAAGAAACTCCTACCCAATATAAACGGTTTTGGGTATAACCGAACCGGTTAACTAGTGAATAACCGGAAAAAAAGCCATATTTTTATAAAATAATAAAAAAACCGGTTAGCCGGTTTCGGAAAAAAATATTATAAACCGTTTACTAACCAGCGATTAGAATCGGGTATAACCAATTAGTGGTGGACCGTTTACTAACTGATCAGGTTTTCAGTTAGAAGTCTGTTAACTTGTGCACCTCTAATTAGCGGTGCACAAAAACCTGAACCCGAAACCGGTTTTTTTGTACCTGAGTTTTTAATACCCGTACCCAACCCTACCCGTAGGGTAATGATAGGGTATGCATTTTTGTACTAAAAACTGAACCCGAAGCAGACCCGATTTGTACCCGGTAATACCCGAAAACCCAAACCGGTACCCGGAACCGGGTATTTCAAATACCCGATCTATACCCAAAAAGACCTTAAAAATACCCGAAAAATACCCCTAAAAAGCGCAACCTTTTAAAAAATCCAATCTGTATCCGAAACATACCCGGTAAAAAGCCCGAAACCCGGTTTTAGAAATATACCCGACCCGATGCCGATGCATAGGATATGGTTTTTAAAGACAATACCGGACCCGAACCCGATCTGGGTATACCCGAATCCGGTTCGATAACTGGGACCGGGTATTTAAAAAATCCGATTTATACACCTCTACCTCCAATATTATGAGGTGTGCTAAAATTGGACTTAATCCCTAAAATATGGGCTGGGTTTTCATGGTCCGTGTAGGCTCGAGTATATATACTTTGTGAGTCGAACCAATTGAAGGTCTTTTTAAGCTTTTGCAAATCACCAGTACGCTAACAGTGCAACAATGGAGGAACCTCAAACTAACACCAAAGACCCCAATGGAAGCTCGTTGCCGGTGATTCCGGAGGACGATGAGCCGATGGTGGGACCCGGACCCGCACCGGTCCGTCGCCCAAAGCGTCCGCTTCAGTTCGAACAGGCTTACCTCGATTCACTTCCATCTGCTAACATGTATGCTTAGGGTTTATGATTTTTTTATTATTACTTTTAGATATCAATTTTATGTTGCGTACTTCGATTGAGCTTGTGGGTTGCTCTAGGGTTAGGTTTTCACAGCTGAATGCATGAATGAGTAATGATATTGCATCTGATTAAGCAAACTATATTCTGTTAGTTGAACTGAAACCCTAGATATTGAAAATACTTGATGCAGTGCGTATTGTTGAAAGTTAATCTCGAAACGAGTTAATAGAAAGTTGAAGGGGGATAAAGTGGCAAGTTTAGTTAAATTAATTAGGATTAAGTTAATTGTTTGAAAGTTTAGATTTATAATTTTATATGTTCAGTTATTATTGTTTTGCTAGTTTAGATTTACAAATAGATGGTTTAGGGGTCAATGTAAGTGTGCCAAGAATTATAATAAACAGATCATCATCATCATCATCGTACTCAGTATATCCCACCAATAGCAAAGCTATGGTAGGGTCTGAGGAGGGTAAGATGTAGACAGCCTTACCTCTACCCCATAAGGATAGAGAGGCTGCTTCCGGTGAGACCCCCGGCTCGATAGTAGTTTTGCATCAAGCCTTGGACATAAGGCACATAGCACTGAATCATCGGGACCGGCTGATCGGTGCATGTACCCTTGTCTATCGGCTATCAACGCCACTACATGATGCCTGATTAACCGTCCGTCACTTTTAACGTTATTTTCACGAGATTAGTAAAATAACGTCAAAATTAGTGCAATTTCACTTTTGCCCACCCGAGGGTTCACACATATATACATCATATGTGCGCATCGCAAGCAGGGCTAAATTATAATAAACAGAAAGAGGCGATATTGGTTGAGATCAAATTCCGTGTTCGTGTTCTTGGGCTTGATTTCCAACATGTATGTTACTGTAAGTTTAAGCTGGATCTCATGTGAATTGGTTGAAATTTAGGTTTTCTTCCATGATTATATGCAGGTATGAGAAAAGTTATATGCATAGAGATGTGGTAACTCATGTTGCTGTTTCAGCAGCTGATTTCTTCATTACAGGAAGTCAAGATGGTAATATTACTTATAAATATGATTACTTACATTACTTTGGTATTAATAACCTATCCAAAAGTTTTTTATTGAATAAGTTTCTTGTAATTTTGTAGGACACTTGAAATTTTGGAAGAAAAAAGGTGTTGGCATTGAGTTTGCTAAGCATTTCAGATCCCACCTTGGGCCTATAGAAGGGCTGGCGGTGCGTTACGTTACGTTTATTTTCACTTTTGGTTTTGTAATTAGTTGCTTTTCTTTTAATTTTATACCTTTTGAACTTGTGTGATGCAGGTTAGTGTAGACGGTTTGTTTTGCTGTACAATTTCAGACGATTGTTCCGTGAAGATATATGATGTGCATAACTATGATATGATGGTCATGTTACGTCTTCCATATACACCTGGTTGTGTTCAATGGGTTTATAAACGAGGCACGGTTAAAGCCAAATTTGCCATTAGTGATAAAAATTCACCATTTGTGCATATATATGATGCACGAGCTGGATCAAACGAACCCATCATTTCTAAACAGGTCAGTTGACTTAAGTTTGTTCTCTCATCGTCAATTCCTAAAGTACTTTTGTTTGGTTTCCAGATACATTTGAACCCTGTGAAAGCAATGAGGTACAACCCTGTTTTTGATACTGTGGTATCTGCAGATACCATGGGAATCATTGATTATTGGGATGATACTACGCTTCAGTTTCCTGAAACCGAGTATGTTTTATATTCTCTAAAAGTTTACCATTTTACCCCCATTATTCTATTTTGCATATTGATATTGTTCTGTTTGGAATTCTACAGTGTTAATTTTAAGTTGAAAAGTGATACTGATCTCTTTGCAATTGCCAAATGTAAAACTGCTGTATCTTGTATCGAGGTAAAATATTTACATGAAAATATTCTATGACATCAAGAACTAGACTTGTAAACTTGCCGAACAAACACGAACATGTTTGTGTCTGTTTAACTTTAACCTGACAAACGATCTAGCACAGTTAAACAAACGGCTTTTTTTATGTTCTTGATTGTTTATTAAGAAAATGAGCCCGTTTATGTTCGTTTGTTAACAATATAAACGAGTGGTTCACGAACGTAAAATGAACATAATTGAGCTAAAACCAATTAAAGGTAATGTTAAGAACAGGGTGTTGGGCCCAAAAAGTTATAAAAACTAGACGAGGTTCTAATAGGCCCAATAAACGAATATATTAACAAACGTAAACGAACAAATTTAAACTAACGTATACTAACGAACATAAATGATTGTAAATGATAGAACACAAATGAACTTAAATGAACGAACATAAACGAACGTTCACTAACATAAATAAACGAACAAGACGTGTTCATGTTCTTTCATTCAAGTAATTGAACAAACTTTTTTGTTCATGTTCGTTCGTTTAGAAATAAATTAATGTAAACGAACTTCTTGCCAAATGGTTCACAAACAATTAACTGAACGTTAGGCTTGTTTACAGGCCTAAGAAAACATTTACTATATGCATATTTTTAATATATTATTACATCATTTAACTAAGACGTGTGTATGATGAATCACTTGAGGTAATTTATTATTACATCATTTAACTGTACATTTTTTACTTACCTTTAGGTAAGTGCAGATGGCAAGCAATTTGCAATCACATCACCTGATCGTAGAATACGTATATTTTGGTACCGAACTGGTAAATTAAGACGTGTGTATGATGAATCACTTGAGGTAATAAAACTCAACTCAAATCGACCCATTCATAAATGAACAGGTCCAAAGTTTTCAACTTTAGTTTACTTTGTTAACTATAGTTGAGTTAACCAAATTCTGGTTTGATTAGAATGCTCAAGATCTTCAAAGAAGTGATACACCTATGTACCGTTTGGAAGCTATTGATTTTGGTAGACGAATGGCAGTTGAACGAGAAATTGAAAACACCGAAAACGTACCGCAACCGAACGCGGTATTTGACGAAAGCTCCAATTTCATTATTTATCCAACTCTCCTTGGTATTAAAGTAAGAATAATCAACTGTCTCATAGTTTGTTTCCTCAAATTCAATAAATATGAAAATGATATATTATTCTTTTTAATGCTAGATTGTAAATCTGCACACCAATAAAGTTGCCAGAATTTTGGGGAAAGTGGAAAATAACGACCGGTTCTTAAAAATTGCGTTATACCAAGGTGATCAAAGCAGTAAAAAAGTGAGAAAAATCCCGGCTGTGGCTGCAAATGTTAATGAAAATAAAGAACCGTTAACCGACCCGACTCTATTATGTTGTGCTTTCAAGAAACACCGTATCTATTTATTCAGGTATAATACTTAACTAATTTTCTTTTAAAAGTATTCTGTTATGCCTAATATAATCCAATTTATGTTTATATAGTCGAAGAGAACCGGAAGAGCCCGACGACGCCACCAAGGGTAGAGATGTCTTTAATGAAAAACCGCCTGCTGATGAACTTATGGCTGCTTCAGATATAGGGAAGTCAGTTACAACATCACTTCCCGAAAATGTGGTAAGTACTCAAATTCTGGTTTTTTATTTTTTTTATAATAACTTTCGTTTTGTTATATATTAATGACTGTTTTGGTGATATTAAGGTTATGCATACGACACTTGGTGATATTCACATGAAACTCTACCCTGAAGAGTGTCCAAAAACTGTGGAGAACTTCACAACACACTGTAAAAATGGATATTATGATAATTTAATATTCCATCGGGTTATTAAAGGTTTTATGATACAAACTGGAGACCCTTTGGGAGACGGGACAGGTGGACAGTCTATTTGGGGACGGGAATTTGAAGATGAATTTCATAAAAGGTAAGAGTTGTATTAAAAAACTGAACTGAAATAGCCGAACCTAAACAAAAACCAACGATTTGGTTTTAAGTATTTGTAAAATCTAAACGATTGGTCAGGTTTCGGTTTTGCATGTAATCAAAACTGAAATAACCAAACCAAATTTATGGAATTTTATATCTGGTTTCTGTTTAGACCCAAATTTTTCATTTTTGGCCAAATTTTATTCAGCCCAAAAATTTTAAGCCTGAATGGTGTAACCTAAAAAAACGAACCTGAACCCAAACTGAAAACCGAAAAAACCGTAACCAAACGGTTTTGAAAAACTCAAAAACCGAATTTCAGTTTTGGTTCAGTTTTAGTCTATACACGGGTTTGGGTCGAACTGGCACACATGTGTAGCAAAACGGCTTGGCGAGTTGGGTTTGGGTTGACCCATTTAACGTGTTTATTCTATTATTGTAAAATTGTAATTTTAGAGCATTAGTATGCACTAAAAATGAGGTTAAATGAGTTACGTTCGTGTTTTATTCTGGTTCACACACTCGACACGCTTTTCGGGTTCATGTTGGGCTTGACCCGCCTAACCACGGAGACAAAATGTTACATTTTCTTGCCGTTTTGCAGTTTGAGACACGACAGGTCTTTTACATTGTCAATGGCGAATGCGGGCCCGAACACAAACGGGTCGCAGTTCTTTATTACAACTGTTGCTACACCATGGCTGGATAATAAGCATACTGTTTTTGGTAGAGTTATAAAGGGCATGGATGTTGTTCAGGTACTTCTTTAACTGTCTTAAGTTAAATTTTTTTTTATAATTCAGTAAATTATGTGGATTTCTGAAATGAAATATTGTTTTAGGCGATCGAGAAAGTGAAGACTGACAAGGGCGATAAACCATACCAAGATGTAAAAATCTTGAACGTAACGGTTCCAAAGTTATGATTGATGATCTGCATTATGTACACGAGGTCAGATGCTAGATTCTGAATTAGGTACATCAACCTAATTACCCTCTCGTGTGGTGAATTGAGTTAGGAAAGTAACTACCAACTACCATAACGAACAACTGTGGGTGTTAAAAAAACAGATCTTGACTTCAAGTTTTCTTTCCAGATGTACTTTTTAAGGTTGCCAAGAATTGAAGAACACTTGCATGTTATATTGTTATATTTGCAACATGAATTCTTAAATTCCTGTAGTTTTTATTTATATTACTAAGAGGATGCCCGGAAATGTGAAGCTCTGTCATTGTACCTTTAAGGTTGCCAGAATGATAAATATGGGGTTCATGATCTCAAATTCTGCATTTAAATGATTGTTGATTGGAATGTGAATGAACTAATTAGTCATTACTTATGTTTTCTGTTTTCTTCTCTTGTAATTATAGTTTTTATTTTTAATTTTTTTTACATTCACATGTAAGAATAATAGAACTTTAACTAGTTAAAACAATAACCTTAATCAAAAACTTCTTCAATTACTCAAACACACCAAATGCAACCATTTCATAAGCAAGGAACTATGACCAGTAGTCATAAGCTGACTAATGGTTAATTGGTTATACCATTTGCTTAACAATAACAGATTTGGTCATTGTAATAAAGCTAGCATTAAAACTATGCCAAGTAAATAAAACACACCAACACCATGGTTATGTTTTGAAGTTGTTGCTACCATCTTTGGTAAAAAACATAAAAAACTTAACTGTAACATTACAAAAATCTGAAGATCAAGGGCACATCAAAACTTAAATCATAAGCAAACAAAAACACATTCTTAGGCATAGACGGATGTATTGAATCAAGACCACTTTGATTAATATCTCTGATCATCAACTAAACCATACATCCAATACTTTCACATGATCTTACCAAATCCAAAACATTAAACCACAAAACTAAAATAACAAAACGAGACAAGAAATCCTTTCTTTTAGTCGAATAAACTGAAACCCATGTCCTGCAAAAACAAAATACAAACAGATGTTAAAAGCGCTGAATTGACACAACGAATAATATGAAGCATCATTAGAGGACAGAACAAGTAAACAACTTACATCATCAGACTCCTCTTTCTCTTCAACCTTCTCCTCTTTCTTTGTTTCAGCAGCAGCAGCAGGTGCAGCACCGCCACCACCACCAGCAGCTGCAGCAACTGCAACACCACCGCCACCAGACGGAACCGAAGCTAACTTTTCCCTTCCAGAAGCAATGAGTTCAGTAATATCTTTCCCCTTAACTTCAGACAACAGCAGCTCAATTTTATCATCATCAGCATCAGCACCAACTGCACACAATCAATTTCTAAATCAAATACAAGTTGACTACTTCAATAACCGTGAATTAAAACACTAGCAAATCATAACTGCTGCTAAACATGCAAACCATATCGATCAAACCCGTTAGTTTCTCGTAGATGAAAACCTAATCAAATTATGTGTCGTATTAATCCTAGACGCCGGGGCAACGACAGTAAACTTTCTTCTTTGTTTTAAAACATGGTTTTTAAATAAGTTATTTTCTTTAAAAAAATAATTTATATTTGGCTTACTAATTTAAAATTTAGCGCCAGCACCGTCAACACAATTCGCCACCATAACACGCAAGTTATTTTCTTTAAAAGGCATTAATTAGTTGTATATCGCCGTTGACAAATTTATTAAGTTTTGTTTAATTCAAGTGCAGTAACCGAAAAACCGACCTAACTCGCGAGACTTGCGACCACACCCCACGGGTTTACCAACCAACTACACGTTTTAAATATGTTTTTTTATCATAAGCTACACTAGTAATGTCATTACCCATTACTATTCTAAGCGTTTACTAATTACTTTTTGGTTTTATTATCGATACCGTAACAAACATAACCGACACCGATCAAATTCACGTCTCGGGTTTCTCTACCTAGTTATATATATATATATATATATATATATATATATATATATATATATATATATATATATATATATAGGATGAGTATCATTACAAAACTGTTAAACTATTTAAGAAATTGAAGGAACCCTTGAAAATTAACGTGCATATATATATATACCTGAAGCGAGGATGTTCTTCAAATCTTCAGCAGATGGAGTGGTGTTACCGCCCAAAAGAGCCAACAAATAAGCAGCCACAACCTTCATTCTAATAAATGAAACAGAACAGACTCAGTAACCCATCAATTAAATTGTGCAATTGAATGAATAACAGTTGAATTAGAGACGAAGATACCTGCAATTGGTGATACAGCCGCCGTTAATCTTTTGCTCCTGGTGTTAATGTTAAGGTCTGCGGGAAACCCTAATATTTTGTGATGACATTATTAATATGACCTTAGGTTTGTTCTTTCGTGGGCTTCGATTGGATGATAATGGGCTTTGTACATGGTTTAAGCCCATTGGTAGATCCACTCTTTTGAAATAAATTATGTTACATGAAAAATTTACGTCAATACCCTGTTAGCCAATAGAATATTCTGTATTAGATATTAGAGTTATAGATACTATATAAGTGTAGTTAAATATTTTGTATATAAAGTTGGTTTTGCAGTGGGTTTTAAATCGGATTTCGGGTAATAGACATCCAAACAGTTAAAACCACATAAGAGCGTAATTGTAAATTTGAAGCTTGTGAACATGACAAAATCTGGTATATGGCACGCTTTATAATTGAATGTGAGACTATGGCTACTAAGGGGTGCATGTCCTATACCCGGGCCTTTCTCATCTCTAGGCAGACGAAGGTTAACCGCCACCAGCTAACTCAACGCCGCACACCCGACTTCATCCACCTATGATTCGTTTGCAATTATTTTACGTTTCTCTTCCACCTATGATTTGTTTGCAATTATTTTACGTTTCTCTTCCACCTATGATTCGTTTGCAATTATTTTACGTTCTAGAGAAAGATTAAAATTATTTGAAATATAGACCAGGGTAGGTTAACCAACATGGTTTTTTAATCATGTTCATTTAAAGTCACCTTAACTATCCCACCATTAAATATTAGCCTTTCAAACTCATTAAAACTTCTTTTTTTGCTAAATATTGTTCCTATAGCCCAGGCCCGGCTTTGAGAATGTAAAATTTTTTTTTGGCCAAAATGCTAAATTTATTTTGGGCCTTTAATAAAAGAAACATTTTTTTTTTGTTTAAACAATTTAATTCCAAATAAGTTTTCTTTATTATGATTTGAGTTGTTTAAAAAAATTTTGTATAAAAATAAGCTTTAAAATGTCTCAAATAAGATTCGAAACCACAACATTTTGGTTAGATATCACACCCATTACCACTAGACCAAGCTAATGGTTATGTAACTGTGTTGAAACGTTGTATATACACATATTTTTTCAAAAGTAAATATAATTTTAAAAAAAAAATTCGGGCCTAGCAGGGTGTCGGGTTTGTGTCCGTCGACTACCCCGCCATACCCCATAGCCGGCTCTGCTATAGCCACTCCTTTTTATCATGTATGTTTCTTCCTCAATTTTGTTTCTCTTCATATTATCTATATCGTCAATCATTTTTTTCATGAGATAGTGTAAGCAACAACTCAATGTTACAATGCTAGCAAGTAACCCAATTGTAAAACTAGTTCTGGAAAGCATGGACGAGTGGTTGTTAAGTTAGGGTTGTCATAGTCGTAATGAGAAGTTGGTTATTGGATTGTGTGTCAATAGTTAAATGTTTATAGAACTACTTTTGAGTCCATCAGTGCTCACATATTTATATTCGTATTTTTAATGAAATCAGGAATGAGATGTTAGCAAGGATAGACTGCCGAACGAATGGAAATGACTCTTTAGGCGATTCAAGAAACTTAATTGATGGCTTAAGTGTTTTAAAATCTTTGTAATAGTTTTAACAGAAAAGCTAAATAAATATTTTGTGATCCTCAAAAGAGTATATAAATTCCTTTCGTTTATATACTAATTTTTTATTTAATTTTAAATTGCTTTTAATGGACCAAATAATTTCCATTGCGTAGTTAATCATACTTTTACGCCTCTAAGGGTGGGGTGTGAAAGTTAGGGTCGAATCATGCCATGCCATTTGTGTCACTAAAGAGTGAACATGTTATATTAATCGTGTTAAATGTTTTGTGTTCGTGTAAGTTGTTTATTAATAAGTTAGTGTTTGTCATTTGCGTCACTAAAGAGTAAACATGCCATACATAATGGTCAGATGCATTTTCTTAAAGTGAATGTGTGATATGTAAGTATAAGGGAGAAAATGTCTGAATGAGCTGGGAGAGGTCCCTTCTGAAGATATAGTTGCCCCTCCAATCCTTTATAGAGCTGGAAGATGTCCCTTCGTGAATGAGATTCAATACATTGAATGACAATTGATCATATACATTGAAAGAAGCTAACAAGTCAACCAGTGGAATGATACCACATCTTTATTCTAGTGTAAATGAGAATAATAAAGGAAGACTATATAAACATCCCATGTGTTTAGAGGTGCACAAATCGGGTATTATGAAAAACCGGGTTCGGGTATGATCGGGTATTAACAATAATCGGGTCGAGTTCGGGTAGGGTACTGGCTTGAAAAACCATACCCTGTGTACCGGGTTCGGGTAGGGTATTGAACCGGGTCTTCAATACCCGGGTATTTGAAGACCCTATTTTCGGGTATTGAAAAAAACCCGTTTTATGGGTTTTGAATACCCTATTTTCCAGGTATTAAAAAAACCCATTTTCTACAGTTTTTTCTATTAACGGGTCTGCTTCATTTTTTTATCCTAACTCCATTTTTTTGCATATAAACTTCAAAGTTCATTCAAACATACATAAACAACTAAACAATTATACAAAAAAACATATATTTTATGTGTTTTCAGTTGTTTGTTATATCAAAAGGTGTTGCTCTAAACAAGTATTTATATCATATACGTGCTCCAAAAAAGATCCGTTGGAGAACGACTATAGATCTGTGGACAGCCACACAAAAATATGTGCATAAACACTAATATCCTAGCATGCAAAAAATCCGGTTCGGGTATGCAAAAAACCCGGGTTTCGGGTATAACTAGAACCGGGTTTCGGGTATAGTTTAAACCGGGTTTCGGGTATACCTAGAACAGGGTTTCGGGTATTATCGGGTTTAGATCGGGTACGGGTTTGGGTTTGGGTTTCAACATTGAAAGTCATACCCTATCCGTACCCTACGGGTAGGGTCAGGTTCAGGTTCGGGTTCGGGTATTAAAAACCCGGGTTTTAGAAAAACCGGTTCCGGGTTTTTTTTTGGGTCTGGTTCTGGGTTCGGGTTTTTTGTGCACCTCTACATGTGTTACTAATCAACGCTTTGTTATAATGTGATTTGAAAGGGTTTATGATTTGTTAGTGCTTGCTTGCATAAGCCATTGATTACAAAGGTATGTGTAGGTTGTTTTGTCTTTGAATCAAGTGCAAGCTTGATAATAAACACAATCAGAGAAATGAGATGAAAACAAGTGAAACCGAACAATCTTAGCTAACAAACGCCATTTCCAATTGATAATAGCCGGATGTATTACAATCTAAGCAGTTAATGCTGAAAAATATCGGATATCGCTCAATGACCGATATCTGAGATATCAGCCATCGCAGTGAGATATTGGTAGTTTAATATCATGTAAAATTGATATATATAGCAATTTTAACATTAATAACTCAGTATAGTCTCATACTATTAACAAATTAACCTTTTGTAAATTGCAAAACATTAACAATTGTAGCAAGTAAGAATTGATTAAGATTTAAAACACTAACATTGAACACTAAAAGTTGACAATTAAGACTTAAAAACTGATATCGGGAATATCAGTGATATATTGGTCAAATATAAGTCAATATCGGTCAATATCGTTGATAATATCGGTACCGATATTCTGAACCGAATTTCTGATTTATATATCGCCAAGGACCGATAACCAATATATCACTGATATATCGATGATATATCGGCGATATCGACTGCATAGATTACAATAAGTTCCTGGTAATTCGAATCTATTACAACGAGAGCATATTCTAACAACCTCATAACAAAATGACATAAACGCTAACCCAAAACGTACAAATGAATGAAGTATTGGAAAAACCTCTACAATCACTGAAGACTAGCTAGTAGCAACTAGCCACACTTGGAATTGTCGCAATTAGTCTAGCCGACACATACTAGATAATTATTATATATGTAAGTTTGAGTGACGCCAAAAAGTGTCGCAATTGTTCTAGAAGTCACTCCTGGTGTTGCTATTCGTCGCCTAATATGACCATATACACAACTGTATGCCTATGATTAAGAGATTAATATAGATGTTACATGCTTCGTACGAGGAGAGTATTCTAACCCTATATATTATTTTATATATACTCGTATTATTTAGTCATCAATATACAGCCGATCTAGCTAGCTAGTAGTAGTAGTGATACCAAAAAGTGTGACTAAAAGCATAATTTTATTATTTACAAATGCAACATTAGGTTAAGAAGCATTACAATTGAAACACACAATCTTTACCGCATGTGTATCATCTATACTTACAAAAACAAAACTAAACACCCTTTGCAAGTGCCACCTCTCTCCGCCGGACCACCGCGGGAAGTCCGCCACTCACCGTCGCAGTAAGCCCCGGAACAAACCTTAACACCTGGTCAGGATTCACCACTTTAACATCAAACCTCCTAATTAAACACAATGCAACACTTTTCATCTCAACTAATGACATCCCTTTCCCTAAACAAACCCTAACTCCACCTTGATAAACCGGATACTTATAAGCATTAACTTGCTTAAACTCCCCATCTCGGATCCATCTTTCGGGTTTAAACTCCATCGAATCGCACCCCCAAATCCGCTCCATTCGACCCATCGCGTACGGGTGGTATGTAACCCTACTCCCTCTTTTTACAAAAGTACCATCAGGAAACACATCATCATGTTTTACAAACTTTGAATCAAATTGAACCGGTGGATAAAGCCTCATGCTTTCGTGCAAAGCCGCTTGCAAGTAATGCAAATGTTGTAACTCTCCGAAGCTAGGTAACGTGTCGTGGTTCGACCCGATCACCCGATCCGATTCTTCTCGGATCTTTTCCAAAACTTTCGGGTTTTGTGAAATTAACAAGAAGAAAGTTGTCAAAGCGGATGCCACGGTGTCTCTTCCCGCTAAAAGAAAACTAATCACAATATCTCTTAGGTAATCATCATCACTTATTGATCCCATAAATCTCGAAAGCAAATCTTTATTTGTTTTCGAACCCGAACCCGAATCCTTTTCCCTTCGCTCCTTGATGACCCGACCCGCCATTCGTTTCACAACATTAATTGATCTCTTAAGTTCCTTTTCACTCCCAATATTAAAAAACCTCTTGATTTTCCACACCAAGGGCCTGGGAGCCATCCCGCGCCCTGCACAAAGTTTTGAGCTCAAATCAAAAGCTGATTCGAGCTCAGAAACAGGTGAATTCGGTCTCAAACTACCCGGGTCCAACCCGAATGAGAATTTACATATACTATCAAACGAAAACCGCCTAAAAACATCTTGCAAGTCCACAACAACTTCCTCTTGGTCACCTTTATTGGACAATAGCGGAATTAGTCTCGATTGTATCTCGTCCACCACGATATTCAACGCGTGTGATTGAATCGATAAACTGCCGAGTTCCAAGCTCGATAACTTCCTTTGAAACCGCCAGCAGTGACCATCAACATTGAATATACCTTTGCCAAGAAGATCACCTAAAAGAGTTGAAAAGGCTTTGCCTTTAGGGTAATTATCAAAATTTGTTTTGAGCATGTACTCAACGTTATCCGGATTAGCTGTAATAATATTATTGAGTACATGAACATGTATTGTTCCGGTGGGAGATTGACTAAGGAGGTGTGTGTACCAATCTGAGAGGTTAACGAATTCGGACGTCCAAGTTCGGTTAATAAACGCGGTGCATACGTCGCAATTACAGCACCTATTCGAGCGGATGATGAAGAGTGATAAGCTGAATAAAGTGAAGATGAAAGTGAAGGTGAAGAAGATTAAGCTAAATGAAGCTTGAAGGTCCATTTTGATGATGATGGTTTGATAATGTTAGTTGAGTTTGTGAGATGGTGTTATATATATAGTGGGTTAAGTTTGAGGGGGTGGAATTGACATTTGGTGAAAGTTGTGGGGGTGTGGGATTAGGGTTTTGAATTAGACATGTGTGTTTTTGGAGTGGAAGACGTGGCGAAGGGGTGTTAGACGTCATGGCTTATTGCATATTGCAAAGTCGTAGACAGCAGTTGGATGTCCCACGTGCTTATTTGTTTTAATGTTAGTTTGCTTTTTGGATATGTTGATGTTGTCAAGTTGGTGTTTGGAGGCATGCCGGCTTCATGAATTGTACGACTAGGTTGTTCTTTTAGTGTTTGGAATTAGATAAATTTATAGACGAGAGTAGGAACTGACTCACATTATTGACGGTTAATAAGGAGTTCTCAGTGATTGATTTTCTTCTTATAGATGTTCAGTTTCAGAAAAATCATTCAGATATAGGAAGTATTTTCAAATGCTGTTAAAAAAGAGCGAATATAATCGAATATTTAAGGGATCCATGGCTAGTATTACAACTTCATATTAATAAACCAACATTTGATGTAGCGGTAAGATATTAGGTTTCTTTATGTAGCTGCGGGTTCGAGTCTTTAAATGAATGAATTTGTTTGAATTCCTTTTTATTTTTGTTTGTAACGAAATGCGTCCAAGCCTCCAATGCCACTTTGGATGTCTACACCTTGAGGGTTTGCAAATGACACACTTGTACATGCCATGACTTAAATTAAAAACTAACTGAGTTAGTCAAAGAGTATGAAAATTAAAATTAAATAGAAACGTAAAAGATGACGAGAGTGATTTTTATACATTAAGCATGTAATCTGAAAGTTGAAAAAATCGTATAGGATGTTTTATGTAATTTTGTCTTTAAATTATTTTAAAGAATGACGATATCTGTATACGGATTTACTTATTAGTTAAAAGAGTAAGTATGTTTTTTAACCAGCGTTTGGTATTACCTCCATTACTTGAGCGAGTTTTTCCGAAACGATATTTCAGCCATACATATTGATTTTGACGTTTCATGCATAACTAACCCAGTAAAACCTTCAACGAGGAAACTCATTACTGTGGGAAATATCCATTTGAGTTAGGTTTCAAATCTAAGACCTCAAATTAAATCAAAACTTTAGCCATCACCGCATGTCATTAGACCCGAGGGCGAATTAGACTTGTTAATAAAAATGAAAAGTCGTATCGGTGGTAAATAGTCAACTACTATCAATATTGTAATATGTACTATGTGGTGTTGAGAGAGCCACGATAATGATTATATTATAAGAAGAGGAGATTTGTTAATGAACATAAAGATAAAAGTGGTACGTCGACATCGAAAAGACGACAAACTCAACTGTATGGCACGATGCCGAAACGACTGGCGGCGTTGGCCGACTTACCACGGAACCTGTCGACCTATTCCGGGTCCACATATGCATATGCACATGCACATCACTTTTCTATGTGGATAAACATTATATATTAAAAAGATATATATATTTTTTAACATATTCGTTTCTTTTCACTTACTTCTAAATGTATACGTAAGTATTTTAAATAATTAATTTGATTCCTGTACATAACATGTATTTAGAAACTTAATACGTTAAAATAAGAGCTCGCAATCTTGTCGAGTTATGATTGAACTTCTGGTTCAATAAATTTAATGTAATAGTTAAGAATTAGGATCTTATTGTAAGGTTTAAAACATGGTTCAAGGGTTTATATTCTGATGGGTTTCCCCCTTGATAATTATGGATGTGCCAACTCTGAAGCGTCAAAATCAATATGAACAGTTGACATCTCGTCTTAAGAATGTTCAATCAGGAATTGGTGGTAGCTCCAAACGTTGTTAAACACACTCTTGTCAAGTTGTTGGGTTGATGGCATACTTAACATGAACAAGAATCTTTTAATTCATTTATCTAAACATGTCATATAAGTTAACAGTTAATAATCAAGATGTATACGTGTTAATAGGGTTGAATGGTTGATGAGATGATAAAAGTGGCTTACTATTTACTAACATGTTACAATAGGGTTATAACCTAAAACTTAATTATTTTACGTCGTGTTTAAATCATTCCTGAGATCGCTATGATAAGTTAAAAGATTTAACATAACATACATTGGAAAAAAAATAAAAAAGACAAGTTGGTGCATCTTTCAAAAGAACTCAATAATCTTATCTTTTTGTCTTGCCAATAGTTGGCAAGTTGGCATCAGAACTTCGGTGTACATTTGGTCTTTAGCAGGATAGGTTTGTATTTAATGTTCAAAGTCTCACTTATCCACTTTCTTTTGACATGTGTTTTCCTTTTTTTTAAATTGTTTATTTATGTGAAGCGTTACTCAAGCCACGCTTTCAGGAACTCCGATAATTGTTTCGTCGTTTTCATCATATTTATATTCGTGGTGTCTTGTGCTGTGACAGAGATCGGGACAGCGATTAGAAAAGTGGAAGTACAGAATACTATGTTCGGGAGACAGGAGAAATAAAAAATTAATTGTTGAGTAATTTATGATTCTTCTAAATTATGCTTAAAATATATGTCGCTGAATCCGGACTCCGAATTCATACAATAATATTCTGTCATGTAATGATGATTGGACACACGTTGAAGCCGCCCGAACCTGTTATGGTTCACGCGAACGGTGGCTTCAGAGAATTATCTAATTTTTTAATTTTTATAATATAACATAATAATATAACTAAAGAACTAATCTACATCTATTTATGCTAATAAATTAAAATAATTGTAACGCGTGTCATTTTATGGTTAAACCTTACAACTTTTTTTCCTCAAAAACTAATATTTTAATTGACTCTAATACATGTCTATATTCAATTTCCTTTTACATTTTATTTATATTATATTTATACATTTTTATAATTTTATAAAAATAATATTAGCATATTATTTTACTATAATTCCAAAATACTTTGTGAAAAACAAAAAAATAACAAGAAACCAGGTTGTTAAAGATTGAAAATATATGACCCAAATGTAGTTAACTTATACCAAACAATATATTTATCATTTCATGGTTTAACTCAGAAAAACATAATTATTGAAAAACATCCGTCGTTATAATCTAATATTCTCCTATCCTTCTATGTGTTGTAAGTTGATAAATACACCAATAAAGATAACGCTCATTCAGTATTTAGGCTGATTGGTCAGAACTACTATTGTATGACTATTGTATGACTATTGAGGAGTCTTTTTCCTGAATTCTTTCAAGTATACACATATGATACCGACAATGAAAGTTTCAATAAAAGGAGCGTTCTCGGGGTACGTTTTTGCACGTGCATTTTTTATTAAGTTTATTTTATAAAATCATTTTGTAAGATAAATAAAATCAATTTATATACACATAGTATAGATACAATCATAGATGTAATACATTTATCTATATTATATATAAACGAAACATTTAAAGGCTCTCTGGTTGCTCTCTACATTCTCTCAAGCCATCAGATTGCATTATTTGTAAATGGAGACTTTCTCATACATTTTACCCGAATTCACGAATATAGGTCACACCAAACCCAGATAGTCCTAAAACGGGTTATAACATCTCATTAAGTTAAAAATCAATCTCATCAAATATTTTATATGAATATCCTGTAAAGTAGGGATATGCTAATAAATTAATATATGATTTTGTTTTAAAAAATATATTATTTATAATTTAAAAACAATTTATAGTTAAAAATAAGTGGGTCATGGGTCTCACCAAACCTATATAGGTTTTAAACCGAGTTATAACATCATTTATTTGTGAAACTTTTTAGTTATCAAGTCCTAAGTATATTATTAACATCTTTACAATAAATAAAATTAAAATTCAAAAAAATATATAAATATTAGAAACGAATAATGTAAAACAACCCCGTAATACGGTGGATAAAAACTAGTTTATATAATAAAAAACATCCTAAAAATACTAATTTATTCCCGATCTCCGTTGTCTCCTTCTCTTCGCCTTTGTTCTTAATCTGCTTTGATTTCCTCAAGAACAAGCGCTTGTTCTTGTTCGAATACCTCTTGGTGCATGGGATCGAAGTTGTTAAAGTCCTTGGTAAGAAAGTTTAACTTCCTAATTCTTTTGAAACTTTCACCTCGGTCGCCGCCTCGATACTACTTGATATTTTGTGTACGTCTTCGACAAATTCTGGATCGACCACGGTACTTGTGGTTGTTTTTTTCCCCAGTTCCTTCCGGGTAGTTGGCGTAGGACTTGTGGTTGATCTTCTTGCCCGGACACGTTTAGGTAAATCTCTACATGAGCATCCAAGTTACTAGATGAGACATATGCACCGGACGAAGTAGTTTTCGTAAGCTTTGGCATTGAGCCACCATCAAGGTTCGGTGTAACTAACTGTCCCACGATTTTAAAATAAATGGTTCAGAATGTTCAGTATTTCTTCACTCAATTATTGACGAGTACAGTGATAATTATATATAGACTCTTAACATATATCAAGGCTACTAATAGGAAATGCTATAGAAATAAAATAAGAAAAAATATGGTCGAAGCTTGATTTTCGCCTTTACTCCCCCCTAAAGTTGGAGCTTGAAGGTTACAAATGCCCAATTTATCAAGTAGTAGTTGTAATTGTCGAGAGCCCAATGTCTTGGTAAATAAGTCAGCCATTTGCATCTTTGTGTCAATATATAGTGGTTCAATCTCTTTTGACTCAACTCGTTCTCTGAAAGTGGAAATCCATCCCTACCTGTTTCGTACTTCATGGTAAACCGGGTTGTTAGCAATGTGTTTGACTGCTAAGTTATCACAAACAATTGTGTTCAACAAAAGAACTCCCAAATCTTTTTAAAGCCACCTTAACCACAAGATTTCACTCACAATAGTTGCCATGGCGTGATATTCAGCTTCTACATAGGAACGTGAAACCATCGACTGTTTCTTCGACTTCCATGATATTGGTGCCCACTAAGAAGCAACAAGTATCCAGTTCTAGATCTTCTAGTGTCAGGACAGCCGAGCTAGTCGGAGTCGGTGTAGGCTGTGAGGTTAGTTTCACCGCCTTTAGAGAGCAAGATACCTTGTCCCGGTGTGGATTTTAGGTATCGTAGAACTCTAATTGCGGCATCCCAATGGTTTTGTTGAGCATCTCAATGGTTTTCATATTTTTATTTCGGTGAAAGTCAAACTTTGACCATATCTTTTCTTATTTTCTTTTTATAGCATTTCCTATTATTAGTCTTGATATTTGTTAAGAGTCTATATATAATTATCATGTTTGAGTGAAGAAATACATAACATTTTAAACCATTTATTTTATGGTATCAGAGCGGGAGATCCGCTCAAATGAAACCCTAATAAAAAAACAGTAAACCTTTCACCATGGTCGGCAGCAATGGCAAGGGAGCAGAAACATCCGACTCCAAAACAATATTAAAGAACAAGCGGCCTTTGAATGATCAAGTAAAACACTGCGACTTATAGGGAAATGACGGCCATAGCTGTGACAGTTGTTTTAAACGAATAGGGTACCCAAATTGGTGGTCGGGCAAAGGAAAGAGCGAGATGGGAAGAACCAAAGCTACCTTCGTTAAAAGTGAACAAAGTCCTCCATGTTTAAATATTGAACAATATAAAAAATTCTTAAAGTTTTTTTTCAACCAAAGGTTCATCGGGAAAGGAGGGTGCTCCTCCAATCACAAACATGGCAGGTAAGCTCGGTCAAGGTAACAAATGGGTTATTGACTCGGGCTGTACCGAACATATAACCCATAGATCTGATTGGTTTGATAATAACATTCGGGCTTCACATGAGATGTCGGTAACCATTCTTAACGGTGATGCTATACCCGTTGAAGGATACGGGACTTGTACCTTACCTAATGGAACAACAATACAATACAAGATGTCTTATATGTACCAAATTTTGCGTGTAGCCTCCTATCCGTCAGTCATTTGGCAAATGACATACAAACTGGCATAACTTTATTTTTCTAGAATTTTGTGTCATGCAACATTTGCGTTCGAGAAAATTGATTGGAGCCGGTAAGTGTAAACAAGGGCTCTATTGGATGGAAACGGTCGGGAGCAAGAGAAAAGCATTGGCGGTTTCATGTGATGTGTGGCACAAGCGACTTGGACATACTTCACATAAAAAACTTTCACCCTTCAAAAATAAATTCAAAAAAATCAATAAAAAAATAATAACTCAAAATATAAATCAAAAACGCAAAATGTAAAATAACTAAAATATTTACCTTGTCGTTCTCGTTCCTTATAAAAAACTCGGTTTTGTCTCAGTTCAAGTTTGGGTTATTCTTTCGATTATGTTTTTTTTCGTTTGGGTCGGTTTCGGTATCTATTTGGTTTCAATGTTTTCGGTTTCCGTTCAGTTTCGATTTCTCGGGTTTTATTCGGTTTTGTGGGTTTTGTTTGAAACAGATTTGGATGGAGCTTGTTTGATTTATTCCATTCTATCCCATAAACAAACCAATTCTAACCAATAACAAAAAATCATTAGCATTCTCTCAACTCATCTTGACCTACTTGTTTGATTTAGTCTAGCACACCGGCTCGCGGCCGCTTGCTTGCGAGACCGGTCACGGATGGCCGTTGTGTGTTCGCTATCGACTTGGCTAGCGCCGCCCACTCGCGACTCCACAATGCACCGTCTTAAATAATCATAAGACCCGTAGATAATAAAATACATGATTACATGTTATATAAACTTTAGTAACTAATAGAAAGAACATAGGAGTTGAGGGTTTATTTTGTAAACACTGAACCAACAACATACATCTTGAAGGTGATGCACTGATGCCTTATATTGGCACAAATTCTAAATGAAAATTTAACACGTACCAAAATTTGTATAACTTGATTTCAACAATTAACTAAACATCCCTAAACACATTTATATACAAGACAAAATGGCAAAACTCGTCCTTTATGTTTGCACGTTTTTTCAGTTATCGTTCTTTAGCAAACATAATGACAGAAAGCATCCTTTATGTTTAAAACCCTTATCACATTACGTCCTTTGATCCTAACGCAGTTAACCTTTTCTCGTTAAATCCAGTCATGTGCAAGGCACATGAGGGTATTTTAGTAAATTTACATATTTTATTTAATAATTAGAAATATAAAATAAAAATATATCTTCTTTCACCATCTCTAAACAAACACTGTCCACCCATTCTCTTCTTCCTCTCTCACACCACAAAACCATCACCAACCAAACAATCGACCCACCTCCACAACCTCCCTCACCACACCAGACCAACCGTCTACCCCCGACAAAGATGGCGACCTTACCACTGTCAGCGGCCAACAACCGTCGCTCGTCGGAAACCACAACCCAGAAAGTCGATGTTGTTTCTGGAACGCTCGAAATGGTACTTGGTCAGAGGGGAATGCTTGTGCAAGTCTCAATCTATCATTTCCCTAAAGTACCGGGTCTTGATTTTGTCGTTTCTCGCCGGAAAATGCCGACGGCAGGTCGGAGCCCTAGTTTTTGGCCGGAGAAGACGACCACGCCGGAATAACGGGAATTTCATGTTTTCTCCTCCGCTGCCACAAACTTCATCCAAACTCCGACTGGAACTACCTCACTGTTCTTCTACCTCTTCCGTTTACCTCAGAAACAAAACCCACCACCGGTAGATCTAGGATTTCTGAAATGATGATGATGGTGGCTGATAGTGATGGTGGGTGGTGGGTGCACTGGTGTGTTGTTGTGGTGTTTATGAATACTTGGGGATAAAGATTAGGGTTAAAACGAGAAAAATGTTTATTTATTCAAAAACAAAATTTTAAGTTAATTACACAAATAACACACAGGGGTAAAAAGACTAAATTGCCCTCACATGAGGTGCACATGATTGGATTTAACGAGAAAAACTAACCCTCGTTAGTGAAAAGGACAAACCGTGCAAAGTTTTTTGAACATAAAGGATGCTTTCTGTCATAATGTTTGCTAAAGGACGATAACTGAAAAAACGTACAAACATAAAGGACGAGTTTTGTCATTTTGTCTATATAAAAAAGAACATAATCCAATTTCATGAAGTATGCTCATGTTTAGTCTCGAGCACTTGATCGTCATACGTACACTATCGTATCCATCGACTAACACAAGGCATATAAAAGTTTGATATAATCATATAATGTTGTATTCGGCCATAGAAAATTTTGAAGAAGTTTTTCTTACATGTGTAATTAACTCTATAATAAATTATATTGCTTTTTAATTGGTTTTTTGAATTGACATTTTTATTAAATTATGAATTATCCACTATATATGGTGGCCGTTTTAACTAAATAATATATTTACGGGCGCCACCGATTACCTGGATACCAGTTTTCCCAACTGTCAATGAGCATGACCCATGTAGCTGGATGTCCAAATATGTGACCAGGAGTCCCGTCAGTCCACATTTAGCAACTATTTTCTTTGGTTTAGTCAACATTACATAATAATAAAAATAAATAAAAATTTATGCACATGTTAATTGTGGGTTATTAATCTATAGCCGCTTATAATTTGGATGTGTCTCCATGGTAGAGCACTCATTTTACTAGTGAGAGGTAGGGGTTCAAACCTCACTATCATCAATTTATTTGAGAGATATGAGGGATGACCCTGACTTACCAGGGTTCGAGTTCTGATCTCACCCGGTTTTACCAGCCACTCGCTGTCGTGCCTTTGGCGGGCGTGGGGATTGGGTTTTATCCGGGGAATCCCTCAATAGATGGACCGCTAGGGGCTCCATCCGTTCGGACTAGTGGCCGGCTCGGGCTACCTTTAGCCAGTGGGGGCCGCGTACGTAGTACCTGACGTTACTTAGTTGGTCGTTCCAAAAAAAATCTATAGCCCGCATTGGTGGTTTGGCAAAGCATTAAATAGTGCTAGATGTGATATCCCCTAATTTATAGTTTTTCAGTTCAAGATGTATTTAATATTCATAAACACACCTCTAGTGTTGAGAATAAAAAGAAAATGGTGCGGTTTATATTATGATGACGTGTTGGTGTATTTAGAGAGCCCCAAACAATGATATCTTCTATAATATACTGCCACCATAGGCAATCGTTAATAATTTGTTTTTATTGCCTTAATTTTCATGTTAGAATATTTAACACAACGAAATATTATTTTACTAGTTTGAGCCCCGTGTATTACACGGGAAATTGATGAACATTTTAAAATTTGAACATTTATCAAAATACAATCGACAACACAATTATCATATTTTGTTAATAAAATTACAATTTGTATTAAAATAATAGAAATTACTAAAGAAACATTACGCAAATATTTTCTAATAAGAAAAAATTACTTGTACAATACGTTTGCGGTTGTGTTGGTCAATATACCTAGTTTATCAATAATCAAAATTAGTCAATGTCTGCCTGTAAAACTTGACAAAGCGATATAGATGTCCGTGTGAAAACACGGGTTCAAGTACAAGCCAACCATATATTACAAAACAAGATTATATATTAAATCTTAATCTTAAATATATATATATATATATATATATAAACGACATCTTCTTAAATTCTCTCAAACCATCCGATTGCTTTATTTGTAAATGAAGGTTTATCATGCATTTAAACTGAATTCACGGGTATGGGTCTCACCAAACCCAGATAGCCTTTTAAACCGGCTATAACATCACATCATATTAAAAATTAATCTCATCAAATATTTTATATGAAAATCCTATGAAATAGGGATATACTAAAAATTAGTATCCGTTTTTTTTAAATATACTATTTATAATTAAGAAACAATTTTATAGTAAAAAAAAACGAGCCATGGGTCTCATCAAACCCATATACTTTTTTTAAACCGGGTTATATCTCATTTATTTGTGAAACCCTTTCATCATCAAATCCTAAATATATTAATAACTTCCTTACAATAAATAAAATAAAAATTCAAAAAAATATATTAATATTAGAAATGAATAATAAAAAAACAATCTCGTATTACAGGGAATAAAAGATAGTTATATATATATATATATATATATATATATATTAGCTAAGAAAAGAAGAACATGATTCTAGCCTTTCAAAACAAACCAAAAGAATAAATTTAAATGATTAATATGTCGATAAACAAATTTATGATATTGTAGTCAATGTATATAATGAAAATTTTTAAAGAAGAAAGTATTTTAATTGACTTTTATTTTATATACTTGAAAATACTAAAAAAAATAGTAAAACAATGTCGATACCACTTCAATCCCATTTGGCATGTTGTTTTTTATAGCTAAAGTGCTTCATTTTATTACTTAAACATAACATGACGTTAAAATATAAAAAGATAAAATAAATAAACATTTATAGTAAAAAAAAACGGGTCATGGGTCTCACCAAACCCATATACTTTTTTAAAACCGGGTTATATCTCATTTATTTGTGAAATCATTTTATCATCAAATCCTAAGTATATTAATAACTTCCTTACAATAAATAAAATAAAAATCCAAAAAAAATATATCAATATTAGAAATGAATAATAAAAAACAATCTCGTATTACAGGGAATAAAAGCTAGTTATATATATATATATATATATGATAGCTAAGAAAAGAAGAACATGATTCTATCCTTCCGAAACAAACCAAAAGAATAAATTTAAATGGTTAATATGTCGATAAACAAATTTATGATACTGTAGTCAATGTATATAATGAAATTTTTTAAAGAAGAAAGTATTTTAATTGACTTTTATTCTATATATTTGAAAATACTAAAAAAATAATAAAACAATGTTCCGACCACTTCAATCCCATTTGGCATGTTGTTTTTTATAGCTAAATTGCTTCATTTTATTATTTAAAGATAAACATGAAGTTAAAATATAAAAAGAAAAAAAAGAAGAAATAAATAAACATTAACACACTTGCTTTATATATAATAAGAATAAGACTATTTTGGGTTGAGTAATGACCCACATGGGATCCAAATAACAAAATGAGTTTAAAAATGTGAGAATGGTTGAGAGAGTGACAAGTGACACATATTGATATTCTTTTATTAGAGTAGTAGATTTGTTGCTAGATGTGTAAATCTTTGGATTGCACCAGCTTATTAGAAGCAGAAGTGTTGTTAAATGTTGCTAGACATATATGAAACATACTCTCACTTACGCGAGTCTCAATTACATCTTCCATGTACTTCCGATGTACTTACGAATGCGTAAACGTTCTTCAATTGCATCAACCTGCCAATCGCAAGAAAATAGTACAACTCCTTGCCATGATTGTTGACTAATGTTGAATACCTACAACATAGGTTTACACGGTTTGTCAAATAGAGGGTGATGTATGTATGACATGGCACGAAGAGATTAGGACCGGGAAATTGAAAATGGAAGGGGGGCAATTGCCGAAGAACAAAGAGTTATAAAAATTAAACAAATTATTTAGATCATCTAAATAAGAGTATTCATATGTTGACTAATGTTGCTAGGGGCGGCCCGTGGGCCAGTGAAACCGGCTTAAGGGCTCCAAATCCAAAAAAAGGAACTTTATATAGTATATATTATAATAGGCAAAGTAAACTTAAAATTATGCATTAGTTTGTTGGTAACTTGGTTGTTGCTAAGCTACAGGTCACGAGTTTGAGACCTACAATAAGCGTGAGTCCGTCGCATACCTACTATATATATGTAGGTTTACACAATTTGACAAATAGAGGGAGATATACGGGAAGATACGAAGAGAATGGGACCGGGAAAGTGCAAATGAAAGGAGGAGCTATGACGCTTGCAACTTATGTGGTCGAGATCGATCATTTAGTTTCTTCGGTGGTGACTATCGATCAAAAAGAAACATACGAGGAGGGGTACTGTGGGTTTCTATATATATTAGTTTCAAGTATAAAAAGGTAAGATGACCATTTTTAAAAATTAAACAAATCTTTAGATCATTTAGTTTTATGGACTAAAAACCATTTTTGTTTGAATGGCAAAATATTGTCACCTTGATCATTTGAAAAAGAATATATAAATTGCAGAAAAGTCTAGAGTTTAATATTTAACTGTCAAACCTACATGTTGCATATTTAAAATATGCAATTTTATTTTAAAGTTGTTTTCAAGAAACCACTGACAAGAAACCACGAACAGGAAACAGCCATAGTTTTCAAAAAATTAAATACTAGCCCCAAATTAAATTAAATTAAATTAAATTGAGATTTTAACTAGTCAATGCGTCATATTCCCTGACAAATAAAGAAAAATCATAAAAGTAGTTGATTTAATAGGAGTTATAATATACGACAAACCTTGTATGTTCCATTTTGTTCATGTTCGAAACTTTCCGTCATGTTCTAAAAGTTAACACGTATCAACTTTCCGCATCATTCTATCATATTCTTTTGATATATAGCAGTTTGTTACTTTGTTTTGATTAATATACACATGATGTTGCAGTGGTATGTTAGCAAACATAAAATATTTAATATTTAAACATCTAAATATGAAAAGAGTAAGGTCTTGAATGCAAGTCTCACATATAACAAGAATTAAATGACGTTCATCGTTCAAACAACTATACATACACACATGACTTCAAATAATACTCCTTTAATTCTCCGTGTATGTAAACAGAATTGATACACATGATATTTCAATTTGATATCTAAGACCACTCAAATTTTAAACAAAACTCACTAAAATTAACCTTCCCTTGCTTTTGATTCAAGAATTTCGTTGCCGTGACAGTTTTAAATTATCTGAACCACTGATCTTCTTTAATCAACTGCCTATAACCTTTCTCGTATTTCTTACATAAAATAATTTCTTTCGATATGTTTTTTCTAGAACCAATAATGTGATGAGAATACAATATAATAAAATATGATTATAATAAATAGTTAAAAGGAAATAATTATTAGTGATCAACCTGACTTCCCGTCCGAGCAACGCAAAGTTTAATATTCTGTATTATATTTAGATAAAATTGCATTGTTATTACTTTCTTTTTTCTTGTGATTATTTCCTGGATTATAGCTCTTACGCTTTGTATTTATTCACCAATAGTATAATGTAAATATCAGTTTGGTTGATAATCTCATATGGTATCAGCCAGGAAGGAACCCTAGCCGCCACCATCTCTTCAAAATTTCCCGGCGAACTCCCCATAATCTCCGGCAATTATTTCTTTATCCGGCACCACCAATGGCCTCCGATGGCTCCATCTCCGCCTCCACAATTGGAACCATACCCTTAAACACCACTTCCTCTCTTACTCTCGTTACCCTCCCTTCTTCTCTAAAATTAACCAACACCAATTATCTTAGTTGGAAGACTCAACTTGAAGCTATCCTCTATGGTTTGGATCTTTTCAAATACATAGATGGATCTCTTCCAGTCCCTACACCAACCAATGCAGACAAAGATGGGAAATCCATTCCTAACATCGCTTACCATGCTTGGTTTCGCCAAGACCGTCTCCTGTACGGAGCACTCGTTGGAAGCCTCTCCCCAAATCTGGTCCCGTTAATCACAAATGCCAAGACTTCTTTTGAAGCATGGAAGATACTTTCTGACACATATGCTTCTAAATCTCGAGGGCATATCAAACAGCTGCAACATCGCCTTAAACAATCCTCTAAAGGCTCCAATCAAACCATAACAGACTTCATGCAGTCGGTTAAAGTGGCAGACGAGCTCGCTGTTCTCGGTAAACCACCTGACCATGAAGATATTACAGATGTCATTCTTATTGGCTTGACTCTACCCTATATAAATCTGTCATCGAATAGGTTCATGCTCGAGATACTCCCATCTCGTTTCATGAACTTCATGGAAAACTTATTAACAAGGAGTTAACCTTGGCCCAACAACCTGTTTCCACTTCAAATCTTCATCAACCCACCACTGCCTTTCCAGCCCATACCCGCCCAAAGTCCAAACCATGGCAAAACCGACCACGGCTCATAACCATGGTCGCCCCTTTCTTGGCATATGTCAATTTTGCTTTAACAAAGGACATTCTCTCACCTCATGCTCAGCCTTCAAGAAGATGTACCCAAACATTAGCTTGCCTCCGCTGCCCATAGGTACATACATATCAATCCACAGGCGCATATGATGAATGTTACAAGCCCGATACCCAGTGATATTCGTCCTTGGCTCTTTGACAGTGGTGCTTCTCACCACATAACGAATGATCTCTCTGCATTGTCACTTCACGCTCCATATGATGGCACTCAAGAACTCGTCATTGGAGATGGCTCGTCCCTTAATATCACTCATGTCGGTTCTTTAACACTTCATTTTGACACCGTCACACTAATCTTACACAATGTTTTATGTGTTCCATCTGTATCCCGTAACATTATCTCTATATCCCGTTTATGTCTTGATAATAATGTACTAATCCAATTTTTTTCTCTCAATTTTGTTATCAAGGATTGCTACTCCCACCTCCCCCTCCTTCGGGGAACAGCTGAACACGGGATCTATGAGCTTCGTCCGAGATCTCCACCTTTTGCTTTTCATGCCTCAACAAATAAAACCCACTTGTGGCATCATCGGCTTGGACACCCGCATTCACAAGTGTTGCATTATTTATCTTCCCGTATTCCATCTATTTCTTATGTTAATGATTCGTGTAATTCTTGTTGCACTAATAAAAGTCACAAGCTTCCTTTTAATGTCTCGTCTATTACTTCTAATGCACCGTTACAACTTTTATTTTCGGATGTATGGTCCTCACCCGCCACTTATTTAATAAATCGCTTACCCACTTCCACCCTAAAAATGTGTCACACCCGGCCCTGAGTGGCGGAAACAGCCGGGCGCGCGCGAGTGGGGATTGATAATTAAGCACGGGCCATTGCAAACATTTATAGTAAGATTTTCATTGTGCATGAAATGTTTAATACAAATACATTACATTGTTTAAAAATTACATAAAAACATCAAAGTATAAAACTGTTGAAGATTTCCACGCCCTATCCCCTTGCGCGGCGGAAACAACCACGCGCATCGAAGGGATAGAACTAAAATCTTCCAAAAAGCTAGTTTTAGATGTTCAGCGTGAGGTGCTCTAAGTGTGACTCCATGCGCTACTTAGTTATCTCCTGAAAGACACGTAAAACATTTGAATCAGTATAAACTGAGTGAGTTCACAAGTTTTAGTAACTTTATAAATCGCATTGCATCATAATCTTGATAAAAATCATATTGAAACACATTTCTGATTTCATGTCTAAACATATACTTGATAATCCGTATGAAAACATAGATCTGACACATATTTCTGATAAAAGTCGTTCAACGGCTACGGGCGATTATTACTGGAAGTGTGCTCGTCCATGTAAAGTGGCGCTGCCACTACGAGCTAAATAATATAATGCCGTCCCGCGGTTTACGCGTGGACATTTCTGAGAAACCGTGCTCGTCTATGCAAAGAGGCGCTGCCCCTACGAGCTAATCAATAATTCCGTCCCGCGGGTTAAGCGCGGACGTTGTGCCGGAAAACAAGGCACTCGTCCATGCAAAGAGGCGCGACCCCTACGAGCGGGTTCAAACCCATAGTACTGCCCCATGACCATACTAGGCACTCGTCCATGCAAAGAGGTGCGACCCCTACGAGTGGGTGGATCAAACCAGCAGTCCCTACCCTTAGAGTTCCAATGGTAAAGTGATCACTTACTCGAGTTCTAGCGCACATACATCGAAAACCTTAGATAACCGTTCGCATTGCTCATCATGAAATATAATTTAAACACATAATCGCTTGCATAGCTTGTAAGTATACCATGATAAAACATTATTAAGTACGTGTCCCTCGCCCCGAAAACAGTTTAAAAACAGTGAAAACAGCGAGAATAGGGGCTGTGAGACTCACCTGTGGTTCTTGTTAAGGGATTAATCGAGATTCGGGTTTTCTTGGTGTTGGCCTCGGAATTGAAGGTCTAGAATGCGATTAAATAACAAGAAGTATATATATTAAGATCAAGAATTAGGAGAATATAAGGGTTGGAAAGCAGATCTCAAGGTTATATTCTAGGCTTACCTGGTAACAGGATCGGAAACGAAAACAACGGATGCTTGGGAGATGATTAGAGCAAGTTGCAGTTCTTAAGAGAGAAGTTTGAAGTGTGTTTTGGGTGATAATTTAGGTTACATATTTATAGGCAAACTCAAGGAAACACAATCCCTTGCTTTAGGGGATTGTAATCTCTTCATATCTAGGTGTAATGATGATAAAGTATGGAAATTATTATTATTTATTTAAGAGTGGAGTAGTGGATAAAAGATTTTGATTTGATTTGGACAGGACATGCAGGTCTGTGGTTGGTGGGAGTAGGGTGGCTGACAGTTGACTTTTCATGTTACAGTGTGCTTTTTCAGGTACTTTGTTAGTGTACAGTGGAAAATCTCTGAAACACGCTACCGTTTCTTTTTGGGCGGGAGTAATCTCCTTACAACTGGAGAATAGACTAAGTGTTCTGCGCGTATTACTTTGTGCGCATAGCTTTCTGCGTGAAGGACATTTCTTTGCTGCGGGTAGGTGCGTGACCTTCTCGCAGTCAGGGACATTGAGTTTCATTTGTGGGTTCTCCAGGTGGTCTTGGTATTTCAACATAGTGATCAGTCATGTTGAAGTCAATTCCATCTTGGAGCTTCAGGCAAACTAGCTCTCATTGTTCCCGCCATGCGGGGAGGTTAGTTCCCCTTCCGCACGCGCACAAACGATTTGGGATACACCCGCCTTAGCAACATGCGAGACGGTCAACTCAATAGACAACCTTATGGATACATAAAACCAATACACTCGCGCATGACGCATATAACATATGCCCACGCAGGTTCTTAACATGGTGCGCTCGCGCAGGGCGCATATAACAAATGCACGCGCTGATTAACATAGCGCGCTCGATATTTACAATCACCTAATTATTAGGTTGATTACTTAGTTTATAGGATTGGGAAATTTACCGGGTGTCACATTCTCCCCCTGTTAAGCGAATTTCGTCCCGAAATTTAGGAGACGTTGCTGGCAGAAGCCATGTTCTGAAAGAGGTGTGGGTATTTCTGGCGCATTTGATCTTCTCTTTCCCAAGTGAATTCAGGCCCACGCCTTGAGTTCCATTGAACCTTTACTAACTTGATTCGACTTCTGCGCAACTTTTGTTCTTTCCAATCGGTTACGGCTATAGGCTCTTCTACGAAGTGCAGTTGTTTGTCGATGTGAATCTCTTCCAACGGTAAAATCAACGTTTCATCAGATAAACACTTTTTGAGGTTGGACACATGAAACGTATCATGAACTCCACTGAGTTTGGCGGGTAAACGGAGTTTATAAGCAACCGGACCGATCCTTTCCAGGATCTCAAATGGTCCAATGTAGCGCGGATTCAACTTTCCTCGCTTGCCGAAACGGGGGACTCCTTTCCATGGAGAGACTTTCAAAAGTACTTTATCCCCTACTCGAAATTCCAATGGTTTCCTTCGCACATCTGCGTAGCTCTTCTGTCTATCGCGCGCTGTCTTAAGGCGATCCCTTATCTGAAAAATCTTCTGTTGTTTCTTGGATCAATTCTGGACCAGTCATTTGCTTGTCACCCACTTCAGCCCAGCACAGTGGGGATCTACACTTGCGCCCGTACAAAGCTTCGAACGGCGCAGCCTTGATGCTTGTGTGATAACTGTTGTTGTAAGAAAATTCAACCAATGGGAGATGAGTATCCCAGCTACCACCGAAATCGATTGCGCATGCGCGCAGCATATCTTCCAATGTCTGGATTGTTCGCTCGCTTTGCCCATCCGTTTGGGGATGATATGCCGTACTCATGTCAAGACGAGTACCTAAAGCCCCTTGTAACGATCTCCAAAACCTTGATGTGAACCGACTATCTCTATCAGAAATGATGGACACTGGGACTCCATGTTTTGAAACTACTTCTCGAATATACAATCTGGCTAACTTTTCCATCTTATCGGTTTCCTTGATCGGCAGGAAGTGCGCTGACTTAGTTAGCCGATCTACAATAACCCAGATCGTGTCATAACCCCCAGGTGTCCTTGGCAGTTTGGTGATGAAGTCCATAGAGATTTGTTCCCACTTCCACATGGGAATTTCTGGCTGCTGAAGTAACCCCGACGGCTTCTGATATTCAGCCTTTACTTTTGAACACGTCAGGCACTTACTGACATACGTCGCGATGGCGCCTTTAAGATTGGGCCACCAATACAGCGCTTTAACATCTTGGTACATCTTGTCTGCGCCAGGATGTACGGAATACCGCGTCTTGTGAGCCTCGTTTAATACTTGCTCGCGCAATCCTCCCTTGAGAGGGACCCATATGCGGTTAGCGAAATATAGATTGCCGTTCTTAAGTTCCAAACTCTTAATCATACCCCCAAGGGATTCGTTTTTAGCAAACTCTGGTTTCAAAGCTTCTTGCTGAGCGTCTCGGATGCTGGTAAAGAGATCTGCGCGAATGGTCAGCCTTAGAGCCTTGACTCGTAGTGTTTTTATTCGCTCCTTCCTGCTTAGCGCGTCCGCCACCACATTCGCCTTTCCAGGGTGATACTTTATTTCACAATCATAATCGTTCAACAATTCAACCCATCTTCGTTGCCTCATGTTTAAATCCTTTTGATCAAATATATGTTGAAGGCTCTTGTGATCCGTAAAGATTATACACTTTGTACCATAGAGGTAATGGCGCCAAATCTTTAGCGCGAAGACAACCGCTCCAAGTTCCAGATCATGCGTTGTGTAGTTCTTTTCATTGGTCTTGAGTTGGCGCGAGGCATACGCTATGACTTTGTCTCGCTGCATAAGGACACATCCGAGTCCCTGATGTGAAGCGTCGCAGTAAACGACGATGTCGTCCGTCCCCTCGGGCAGAGACAAAATTGGCGCACTACATAACTTCTGTTTCAACATTTGAAACGCTGCTTCCTGATTTTCGCCCCAAACAAACTTCTTGTCTTTCTGAGTTAGCGCGGTCAGAGGTAGAGCTATCTTGGAGAAGTTCTCAATGAAGCGTCGATAGTAGCCAGCTAGTCCTAGGAATTGCCTCACCTCAGTTGGGGTTTTTGGCGCTTCCCAGTTTTCGATGGCCTTGACTTTGGAAGGATCAACGTGTATTCCTTTCTCGTTTACAACGTGACCGAGAAAGTGAACTTCTCTAAGCCAAAACTCGCACTTGGAAAACTTCGCATACAACTTTTCTTTCCTCAACAATTCCAAAATCAATCTCAGGTGTTGCTGATGCTCGGCTTTGGTCCGAGAATAAATCAGAATATCATCTATAAATACAATCACAAACTTGTCCAAGTATGGTTTGCACACGCGGTTCATCAGATCCATGAATACAGCCGGCGCATTAGTTAGCCCGAAAGGCATCACTAAGAACTCATAATGGCCGTATCTAGTTCGGAAGGCTGTTTTCGGCACATCTTCCTCATGGACCCTAAGTTGGTGGTATCCGGACCGTAGATCTATCTTCGAATAATAACTGGATCCTTGCAACTGGTCAAATAAGTCGTCAATCCTCGGTAAGGGGTACCGATTTTTGACTGTCAGTTTATTCAGCTCCCTGTAGTCAATACACATTCTGAACGAACCATCCTTCTTCTTAACAAACAGTACTAGAGCTCCCCAAGGTGAAAAGCTTGGGCGTATGAAACCCTTATCCAATAGTTCCTGTAACTGATTGGATAGCTCTTGCATCTCAGATGGAGCTAGTCGATAAGGCGCTCGAGCTACTGGCGCAGCTCCTGGGACCAAATCAATACAAAACTCGACTTGTCGCGGCGGCGGTAATCCGGGCAAATCTTCAGGAAAAACTTCTGGAAATTCGCGCACTACTGGTAAGTCTTCAATTCTTCGCTCATCTCCTTTCTTCTCTACTACATGCGCCAGGAAGGCGTAGCACCCTTTCCTTAGGCACTTGCGCGCTTTTAGGCACGAAATTAGTTTCGTCGCAACTCCCCTTCTTTCCCCTTGAATCACCAAGGTTTCTCCGTTCAACAGTGGGACCCGAACCTGCTTCTCATGGCAAATAACTTCCGCGTGGTTCTCGACTAACCAATCCATACCTATCACAATGTCAAAACTTCCCAAGTCTATTGGCAACAAGTTAATATTGAACCCGTGACCTCCCATGACTATTACACATTGTTCAGTTCTTTCGTTTGCGCATAACTGCCTACCATTGGCTAGTTCTATAGTATAAGGTGTGTCTAGCCTACTGGTTGCTAGGCCTAGGGAGTCTTTAAACTCAGCGGATATAAAACTTAGGTCAGCGCCAGTATCAATTAAGACAGATGCAAAATGTCCGTTAAGCAAAAACGTACCGGTTACCACATTCGGCTCTTCTTTAGCTTCGCCTGCGCCGATCACAAAAGCTCTCCCGCGAGCTTGGTTTCCCTTTTGCGGGCAATCCCGACTAAAATGCCCTGGCTTCCCGCATGCGTAGCAGTTGTCGCTCGCTCCAGCTTCTCTGACACGGCAATTCATCGTCTTGTGCCCTGGTCTGCCACATTTGGCACATTCGATTCTTGCGCATTCACCCTCGTGGTGATACTTGCATTTGTTGCACCATGGGCGAGGCCCGCTGTATCCTTTCCTTGATGGCTCCGCGGCTTGGATCGCGTAAGCCCTTACGCTCTCCTGCTTCTTGAACGGTGGTTGCTTGGAGTCGGACCCTCGGTGGTGAGAGTTCCACTTCCTCTTGGGATCAGAGGTTCGCTGCTCGATTCCGCGCGTAGTTAACATACCCGCACGGACCGTATCCCTTGTAAGGGTGATGGCTCGCGCTACCGCCTCATCAAAGGTTGGAGGCGCTGCGGCGTTGAGCGGAACCCTAACAACAGGAGGTAACCCAAAGATATACCTCTCGATCTTCTTTTCCTCCGTGTTTGCCATGTCTGGCACCAACTGGCAAAGCTCGTTGAACCGGTTGTTGTAGGCGTCGATATCCGTTCCTACCATGGTGTGGTTCCAGAATTCCTGTTGTAGGTTCTGAATTTCTGCGCGAGAGCAGAACTTTTTCATCATCATCTCTTTCAGCTCCTCCCAGGTCCTGTGGAGAGCAACTTCTCGCCCCAATGTTTTCACTTGAAGCTTCCACCAAGACGAAGCTGCTTCTTGGAACATGCAGGTCGCGTAAAGGACCTTCTGGTTCTCACTACATCCGCTAATGGAGAGAACTGTCTCCATCTTGTCAATCCAGTTGTAGAGCCCAATGGCCCCTTCGGTACCCTTGAATGGCCAAGGCTTACAGGCCATGAATGTCTTGTAGGAGCATCCTTTGTCCAAGGCTCCTGATTCGGGTTCTGGGGTCTCATTCTGACGACCCTGACTTGATTCGGCCTTGCTGGCCTCATGTGTTGCGATTGCTTGCGCGATTATTTCCGCGAGTTCCTCGGGTGTCATGGTAATTCCCTTGGCTTTAGTTGGGGGCATTCTCGCTTTAAAAGAGTGAAAACATATCAATCTTAGCGCATGTATTCTGAGCACATAATGTTATCATTATTTACTAGACACTGTGTGACCTGTGTTCCTAAGTGTGTGTATAGTTTCTTTTGAAAATATTTTCTTTGAAAAATATTTCATGCGATTTCCCCCAACGGTTATAGTCTAGGTTAAAACTTCTTTTCCTAGTTCGCTATAACCAGTGCTCTGATACCAATCTGTCACACCCGGCCCTGAGTGGCGGAAACAGCCGGGCGCGCGCGAGTGGGGATTGATAATTAAGCACGGGCCATTGCAAACATTTATAGTAAGATTTTCATTGTGCATGAAATGTTTAATACAAATACATTACATTGTTTAAAAATTACATAAAAACATCAAAGTATAAAACTGTTGAAGATTTCCACGCCCTATCCCCTTGCGCGGCGGAAACAACCACGCGCATCGAAGGGATAGAACTAAAATCTTCCAAAAAGCTAGTTTTAGATGTTCAGCGTGAGGTGCTCTAAGTGTGACTCCATGCGCTACTTAGTTATCTCCTGAAAGACACGTAAAACATTTGAATCAGTATAAACTGAGTGAGTTCACAAGTTTTAGTAACTTTATAAATCGCATTGCATCATAATCTTGATAAAAATCATATTGAAACACATTTCTGATTTCATGTCTAAACATATACTTGATAATCCGTATGAAAACATAGATCTGACACATATTTCTGATAAAAGTCGTTCAACGGCTACGCGCGATTATTACTGGAAGTGTGCTCGTCCATGTAAAGTGGCGCTGCCACTACGAGCTAAATAATATAATGCCGTCCCGCGGTTTACGCGTGGACATTTCTGAGAAACCGTGCTCGTCTATGCAAAGAGGCGCTGCCCCTACGAGCTAATCAATAATTCCGTCCCGCGGGTTAAGCGCGGACGTTGTGCCGGAAAACAAGGCGCTCGTCCATGCAAAGAGGCGCGACCCCTACGAGCGGGTTCAAACCCATAGTACTGCCCCATGACCATACTAGGCACTCGTCCATGCAAAGAGGTGCGACCCCTACGAGTGGGTGGATCAAACCAGCAGTCCCTACCCTTAGAGTTCCAATGGTAAAGTGATCACTTACTCGAGTTCTAGCGCACATACATCGAAAACCTTAGATAACCGTTCGCATTGCTCATCATGAAATATAATTTAAACACATAATCGCTTGCATAGCTTGTAAGTATACCATGATAAAACATTATTAAGTACGTGTCCCTCGCCCCGAAAACAGTTTAAAAACAGTGAAAACAGCGAGAATAGGGGCTGTGAGACTCACCTGTGGTTCTTGTTAAGGGATTAATCGAGATTCGGGTTTTCTTGGTGTTGGCCTCGGAATTGAAGGTCTAGAATGCGATTAAATAACAAGAAGTATATATATTAAGATCAAGAATTAGGAGAATATAAGGGTTGGAAAGCAGATCTCAAGGTTATATTCTAGGCTTACCTGGTAACAGGATCGGAAACGAAAACAACGGATGCTTGGGAGATGATTAGAGCAAGTTGCAGTTCTTAAGAGAGAAGTTTGAAGTGTGTTTTGGGTGATAATTTAGGTTACATATTTATAGGCAAACTCAAGGAAACACAATCCCTTGCTTTAGGGGATTGTAATCTCTTCATATCTAGGTGTAATGATGATAAAGTATGGAAATTATTATTATTTATTTAAGAGTGGAGTAGTGGATAAAAGATTTTGATTTGATTTGGACAGGACATGCAGGTCTGTGGTTGGTGGGAGTAGGGTGGCTGACAGTTGACTTTTCATGTTACAGTGTGCTTTTTCAGGTACTTTGTTAGTGTACAGTGGAAAATCTCTGAAACACGCTACCGTTTCTTTTTGGGCGGGAGTAATCTCCTTACAACTGGAGAATAGACTAAGTGTTCTGCGCGTATTACTTTGTGCGCATAGCTTTCTGCGTGAAGGACATTTCTTTGCTGCGGGTAGGTGCGTGACCTTCTCGCAGTCAGGGACATTGAGTTTCATTTGTGGGTTCTCCAGGTGGTCTTGGTATTTCAACATAGTGATCAGTCATGTTGAAGTCAATTCCATCTTGGAGCTTCAGGCAAACTAGCTCTCATTGTTCCCGCCATGCGGGGAGGTTAGTTCCCCTTCCGCACGCGCACAAACGATTTGGGATACACCCGCCTTAGCAACATGCGAGACGGTCAACTCAATAGACAACCTTATGGATACATAAAACCAATACACTCGCGCATGGCGCATATAACATATGCCCACGCAGGTTCTTAACATGGTGCGCTCGCGCAGGGCGCATATAACAAATGCACGCGCTGATTAACATAGCGCGCTCGATATTTACAATCACCTAATTATTAGGTTGATTACTTAGTTTATAGGATTGGGAAATTTACCGGGTGTCACAAAATGATTCACCGTTCTTTCGTTTATTTCACAAACTACCAAATTACGATAAACTTCGCAGTTTTGGTTGTTTATCTTACCCTTGGTTACGACCCTACAATTCTCATAAACTACAACCTAAATCCAAACCGTGTATTTTCGTAGGCTATTCGTCTACTCAAAGTGCTTACTATATCCTTGAACCACAACCTGACTTCCCGCCCAAGCAACGCAAAGTTTAATATTCTGTATTATATTTAGATAAAATTGCATTGTTATTACTTTCCATTTTCTTGTGATTATTTCCTGTATTATAGCTCTTACATTTGTATTTATTCACCAATAGTATAATGTAAATATCAGTTTGGTTTATAATCTCATAATAATAACAATATTGAAGTTATATGCATTTTAATTAAGATAATGAAATAATCATAATAAAAGGGAAATTCTTAAAATGTCTGTTTCAAATAGAGAATCTCAAAATATCATTACTTTTTTTAATATCCCCAAAAGATTCATATATAACCCGTCCACGAGACAAGTTTTAAACCAAATTCGTCTTCGCATACGTGTTTTGTTTGAGCCAATCAAAAGTGTTCTAAAGCTGTCGTCGTTGGCAAGTTTTGATCGAAATTTTTCTTTGACGACCAAACTTAGTTATTTTTTACTTTATTATTTAATTATTATAATCAATTTTACTAATACTTAGTTTTCTTTCATAACTGTTAAAATATAAAGTTTTACAAAATTTCAAATATACCGTTGAGACATGCTTATATTTATCTACGTGTCGATATAAATTTTACTTAAAACAGAGTCAGATCAAATTTGACTTAAAGAATCTCGGGAACAATTTTTTTTATTTACATGCTTATATCTCTTTCCCTTCCTTTATTTTCTTTAATGAATCTCAAGAACACGTATTTTGTTCTTCCTTCTTTTAATGAAACTTGGGAATACAGTAATTTCTTTCCATCCATTCCTTTCTTTTCCATTCCTTCCTTAACGCTGTGTTCCCGATTTCATTTATGAAAAGAAAAGTAAGGAAAAGAAAATTTTCTCTTCTTATCTTTTCTTTTGGTATCTCCTCTTTCTCTTCAACTTATTTTCCTTCCAAATCTTTCCAATTTGGAAAGACACAAATTCTTTTATTTTACTCATCATTTTCTCTTCCCTCCCATCCCTTTCTTTCCTTTAATGAAACTCGGGAACACTTCTTTTAAATTTTCCTTCCTTTTCCTTTTTTAAATGAAACTCGGGAACACAACATATTTTTTTCATCCCTTCTTTTCCTTCCCTTTCCTCAGTTAAATAAAACTCGGGATTAGGTTGGATTTAAGTTCATTTGTATTTAATTCTTTAATAATCTCACACCAAATCCCTTAAACTTGTGTTGATTTTGAAGTATTAGGTGTTTAAGTTTACATAATGGTTGATTTAACAATGATTATGATTTTGATGCAATGAATTTAAGTTTGTGTAGTTCAGTCTTCTTCAGCTCTATTAAATTTTGGTTTCAAAATAAACAAACTTTTCTAAGGCCATATGTAGTGGAGGGGTTACAATTGGGGGCGAATTGTGACACGTGACGTCCAATCAGCATGGAGTGGAAACTTGTTTTTGGGGTGTAATGGTGTAGGGGCTACAAGTTGGGCCCACGGTGTCTTTTTTTATTATTTTCTTTTTATAATTAAACTAATTAAATAAAAACCAATTTATTTAAATAATTAAATAAAAATGCATTAAAATTAAAAAGAAATACAAAAAAAACATAACTAAAAATATTAAAAAACATAACTAAAGAAAAAAATTAAAAAAAAACATGACTAAAAAAAAGAAACTAATATCTGTAATATTCGCGCATTTTTTCACATCGCCGTTGAAACAATAATGCGGCTTCCTCGTGAAACCCCTCCGCTTTGAGGGATTCGTAATCTTCTTTCATTTGTTTTAATTTCAACTTCTGGTTAAGTTTTTCTTGTTGTTTATTGGATGCTCTAAGGTCGACTCCTATTACGGTGGCATTTGTTTCCAAACGACCGACCAACTCGTTTATTTCAACGGGCTCCGTATTGAATCGTGTTGACGACGAACCTTCCCCCTTATTTTTTCTCGATCTCCCAAGTGGTCGAGGCAACTCCTCTACCTCTTCGTCGTCGTCTATATCAACATCGTCGGCTAAATTGACCGTGTCGTCCAGGAAGAAGCTACGAGCATCGGAGGGTGTGTTTGGTGTGCTCTGATGGTTGGTTAATGTGTATATGTTTTAGTTTGTTTATTTATTAATTTTAATCGTTTATTGTAGGAACTTTGGTACTTCATACATGCTTTTGTATTTCAGGTCATTGATTGTTAAAGATGCTAAATTGGAGACTTGTACGAGCATGGAATGATATCTCGGGAAGATTGGAGCCACTACACAAGTGTTGGAAATGAAAAGAAACGAGTAGGAGAAGATAGAGGTTGTAATTACGAGAACGTGGGCGAAAACGGCGAAGAAAACGGAGTTGAAACAAGAAAGATTTGAAGAAAACAAGAGCTTGAGCAAGTGTTCCACCGTGGCCCCGGTCAACCCAGCTCAAAATCAACAGTTTACACCATACCGTGGGTTCTTGGACCAACGTGGTCCATGGTCCGGAGTTCGCAACAACATATTAAAAAGGGTTTTTGGTTGCATTTTGACCTAGCTTTCATTCCATATCATTCTTGGGGGCTAGAGGCGATTTCCAGCAGCTCCAAGAGGCGATTTTCACCACCATAGCTTGTGCCAAGACCCTACATATGATTCATATCATCCGTATTGAAGATCCAATGATGTCAAGGCTCGGCTAATCTCCAAGAATCGCACCCGGGATGTATAGTTTGTAATCTTTACAGTTTTTCTCATGTGATTAAGAACACTTGTGTATAATTATGGATGATTGATATGTGATTATTGATGTTTGGTATTTCTGTGTGTTCGGTCGGTATAGGTTTACGTTGGTCTGAACGATCCGTTACCAGTTGCTAGATAATTAATCATATAACTGTTTGGTTAGATTGAATACGATAAAACATACAATTGCACTGAAACGACAAGCTACAAAAGATGAAGGACTGAAAATGAAAAATAATATATATGGACCCATCGCGCTACGCGATTAGTCCAAAGAGACGGCCATCGCGATACGCGATGGGCCATGATGAGTCATCAACACGTGTCTCACTCCGGCGACACGTGGAAACACACCATGACACGTGGCAGAACGTGTCAGACCACGTCGCGACACGTGGCAGAAGTGTCAGGCCACGTGGCAACACGTGGCATAACCTCAAAAAGCTAGGCATCGCGATACGCGATGAAGGAAGAAAGGAGCCCATCGCGTATCGCGATGGGATCCAATTTTGGCTATAAATAGGGAGGCTCACGGCATTTCCCACACACACATTTCCACTCTCTCTCTAGATTTTTACTCTCTCTCTACCTCGGTTTGCGTACCGAACATCGTTTTGCGTGCCACCGACCCGACAAATAACACATTGTAATCCGTACCATAAACCCGGCGTTTTCCTCGAAGTTCGTGCCACTCGAAAGTAACCCGACATTATGTCTCGAAGTACGTGCACGGACCGGTGACCGAACATTGCCTCGATTTGCGTGCCAAGGAAGGTGGATCAAGAACGCCTCAAGAAACGTGCAGATAGAGTAGAAGTGCTGCCCGTATAAACTTAGGAAATCTAACTCCGAATACCCGTGAGAGGTATGGGGTTCTGCCTAAGTTATTATTATATTATTATAAAATGGCTTAAGACCATAGTCGAAGTTATAGCCGAACCTTGATTACGATTAAGAATAAAATAACTTTTCTTAAGCAAAGGTTATAGTAAAAATAGTATTTCTTTATGACTAAGAAATATAATACAATAGGTTATAATTATGAAATTAATGTTTCTTCTTGAAGAAGAAACTCAGAATAGACGTTTTTCCTGAAGAAGAAACGTAACATGTAAATGATAAACAAACAAAGGAACTAAAGGTCCAAATGTTTGAATAAACAAATACTTTTATCAAGGTTAAAGCTATACCAAAATGGACTAAAGGTCTAAAGCTAGATCGATGATCTAGTTATTTATACAAAGGTTATTCTCGTACTATAGGCCCGAGGTAACAAAACAAGAAGAAGAGAACAGAAAACAGGAATCAGTATCAGAAACTGATTATAAACAGACAAGGTGAATACGCCTCAAACCTTTTATAATGAGTCTGAATGTTTGCATAGGATTTACGAATCCTTAAAAACTTTGTGTACAATAATAAGAAACGGACACTTTGATTAAGAGTATACATGTGTCTGGATCCAAACATACATGGTGACTCGGTTCCCGAGGCCATGCATATCATCAACATGCCTCTGAAGGTCTACGGGACTGTTCAGAGAAATGATATTGTGTATATAATTAATTGTACATGGTACTTAGGGTAATTTGATCCCAATTTAGTTGGGTGCCTAATGAGTAGTCATAAAGGTATTATTGTTGGTTTCACAAAGGTATTGAAAAGAGCTTTTAGAGTCAGCGCTATTCACCAGCTTTGTGCTGACGTATTTTCCCACCCATGTTACAGGGAAACAAGAAAGGTTAGAACATACAAGCAAGAAGGAATAAGAAGATTGGAGTTATAGTCATTAGATGCTATCTGATGGCTCAGATATTTTATTTCAAAATATTACAAAGAGTTATGTTTTTTAAAGAAATGTATTGTAAACGATGAACGGGTAATTAAACCCTAGTTTTTAATAAGTTTTCAATATAATAATATTTTACTAAAGACTTCCGCTAAAACAAACCCGCAACTCTGATATATTTACAAAACATGTACCAACTTGTGGTCACACTCCTAGGCCCCAAGTGGGGGTGTGACAGGTTGGTATCAGAGCCAGGTTCCTAGCGAATTAGGTATTTGATTATACCTAGGCTTTGATTAAGGATAAGTTTTGAAAACTTATTATATTAATTTTGATTCAAGCGACATAGATACTTAGTTGAAAAGTATCTAGAAATCATTCAAAACTAAATACGGATAAGATATATCAAATAAGATAGGAGCGTATACCTATCTCTAGAATTTAAACCTCGCGCAGATGACCGATCGGCAATCTAGCGAAGAATCTGTTAAGCTTCGATCTGGTAAAGGAAAAGGATTTATGGGAACGTCTTTTCTCCCAATTCCTATATCTAGTGATGAAAGTTCATACCAAACAACAATGGAGGAAGATTTGGATTCATTTGATTCTGATATTCCGTTAGCTCAAATAATTCCCAATCATAACACATTTGGAGTAGGATCAAGTAGATCCAAGAAACCAATGACGCCAAAGGAAGAAGTAATGACTTATCCGGAAGAATATCCTCAGGAATATTTTAATATTTCAGCAAGTCAATATTCTTACGTTGTTCGCACTCAAAAGGAAGAACTAATGGAAGAAGTGGAAGTGGAAGAAAAAGAAAAGGAGGATATCAAGAAAGATAGCAAGATCAAGAAATTAGTCATTCGCTGGAAGAAATAGAATCTTAGTAATTGTAGAGAGTATAATTGTAACAAATAATATGCACTCTTGTGAACTATAATAAGATGAATAAAAGATATGTTTTGAATTCTTCGAATATTGAACTTATCTTTTAAAATTTTATTGTAGTATGTCAAGAGAAGAAAGTGAAAACTCTCACAACAGTCCTCCCAAGAAAACTGTGAATGAAGAAAACATTAAGAATAAAGATAAGGATAATGAAATTCCCGCCCAATATAAAGAAGAAATTCAAAAGATGATTAAGGAAGCTATCAAGGACATTTCTACAAGTCAAAGTCAACCTAACAAGAGAAATCAAAGTAAATCTGTTCCTTTAAGAAAGGAGGAAGATTATGATAGCTCTACGTCTGATAATCAATTAAAGAATAAGAAACGAAAGAAACTCAAAATCAGTGGATGTTCGTTCAAAGAATTCAAGTATTATGGACCAAAGGAGTTTCACGGAGATAAATGAGCCATCACAACCGTGAGGTGGCTTGAGGAGATGGAAACAATAGTGATAACAAGTAAGTGTACTGATGAAGAGCAGATTCAGTATTCCGCCTTAATGTTTAAAGGGGAGGCGCATGAGTGGTGGAATGCTCTGTTGATGAGCAAAGGGAGAGAAGTAATGTATAACTTAAGTTGGCAAACATTCAAAGGTTTAATATTAAAGAAATTTTGCCCAACTCATGAAATGGATCGGATTCAAACTGAGTTATGGAATCACAAGGTTGTTGGCACAAATATTAGGGAACATAACACTAAATTCCTAGAATACTGCCGACTGGTTCCACATCTAGTAACTCCAGAATATAACAAAGTAACTCGTTACATATATGGGTTACCAAGAGAAATAAGAGACATGGTAAGATCCCATATGCCAGAAACAGTTGATTCGGCTATGGAAGTGGTCGGATACTTAATCAACAACATGATAAGGAATCAAGAAGAAGAAAAGGAGAAAGACAAAGAAACCAAGAAAGTCAAAGATTCCGAAAAGATAGGAAAAGAAGAAAATACTCCCAAGTCAGCTTGTAAGACTTGTGGAAGAAAACATACTGGAAAGTGTCGACTAGAAAATACGAATAATTGTGCATACTGCAAGAAAGCATGACACACAATAGATGAATGTCGTAAGGAGCTAGGAGTATGTTTTACGTGTGGAGAAACGGGTCACTTTAAGACTGAATGCCCGAAAAGAAAAGCTAATCAAGATTAATGAATGACAAGATCATATTAAAGAAATGTCAAGATAGATTAGCTAACTTTTGTATACTAATTGTAACTCGTTTTTCAAACGAGAAGTTTTGTAATCAAAGAAGGGTATTTAAATCCCTAAGTTATAAATAAAATATTAGCATATAGATCGTGTTAATACACAAGAATTCCTATATTCATTACCTCTAAAGAACAATCAAGAGGTTCAAATGTTGAAAAGTTCAATCGAAACTTAGAACAAATAAACATTAAGGAAACTTATCATCTAGGAAGATGATATATCAACGTTAGATGATCAAAAGAAGTTCGTTATTGACCATAAGACATTTAAGCAATACAACTGATGAAATATTACTACCTACCTAGTAAGGTTGATCATGAAGTCAAAGAACTCGAAGATATTCAAGAAATACAATCGTTAAGTATAACAAATGAAATTAAGCCAAAGTACAAGAGTACCGCTGGAATATAAGGAACATCATTGATCAAGATCAAGGATAGAATGGATTCGATAGACTGAATCTAAACAACAACTTAGTGGAATAGATTTAACAGATTGAATCAAAACAACAATGTAGTTAACATCAGTAAATGTTTAGAATACAAATGGTAAGGTAAATAGTTAAACACAACTGATGAATGTGTTTAGCAATTTATATTTACTAATGATATTCTGAATTATGGACTGGTTACATCATTCAAGGATGTAAGTTAGCAACAATATAAAGACCCTAATAATTCTGTATAAAGAGTGTAACAAACAACAATCGGAGTAGATAGAATCTAATCAACAACCGAAGGTAAGAGCCATTTACACTTAACACAACGAATCTCGAGGACGAGATTCATTCTAAGGTGGGGAGGATGTAACATCCCCAAAATTTCGAATCAAATTTGACAACATAGAAAAGTTGAGGGATCAAAAAATAATATCAAGACAAGACATGAGAAGATATTTAAATAAGGAATTATAATTAAAATAAGGAAATAAAAAAAAATATTTCCTAAGTTAAGTTTACTTACATGAAAGAAATTCCATCCCACATTGGAACATGTAGGAAAGTGGAAGCATTCCACTAAGGTATAAATAAGGAGGATGGAATCCAGCCCACATGGAAAGTGGTAAAGAAATGGAAGCTCTTTATCAGGAAGAGAATTTCCATAGTTATAATCTTTTATGAATATCATGCACCAAGTGGTCCTAGCGGAGGGTGCGTAGCACCCGACGCGAACGCGCATGGGCTCGAGCGAGGACGAGGACGAGGACGATGGCGATGGCGACGGCGACGGCGAAGGGCGTTGGGCGCAATATGGCGCTTTGATGGCGCACTTCGCACGCTCGCATCGCCGCAAGCCGCCTTAGTATTTTTGGACAACGAGAATTAGACCTGAAACGACAAGCTACGAAAGATGAAGGACTGAAAACGAAAAATAATATATATGGACCCATCGCGCTACGCGATGAGTCCAAAGAGACGGCCATCGCGATACGCGATGGGCCGTGATGAGTCATCAACACGTGTCTCACTCCGGCGACACGTGGAAACACACCATGACACGTGGCAGAACGTGTCATACCACGTGGCGACACGTGGCAGAAGTGTCAGGCCACGTGGCAACACGTGGCATAACCTCAGAAAGCTAGGCATCGCGATACGCGATGAAGGAAGAAAGGTGCCCATCGCGTATCGCGATGGGATCCAATTTTGGCTATAAATAGGGAGGCTCACGGCATTTCCCACACACACATTTCCACTCTCTCTCTAGATTTTTACTCTCTCTACCTCGGTTTGCGTACCGAACATCGTTTTGCGTGACACCGACCCGACAAATAACACATCGTAATCCGTACTATAAACCCGACGTTTTCCTCGAAGTTCGTGCCACTCGAAAGTAACCCGACATTCTGTCTCGAAGTACGTGCACGGACCGGTGACCGAACATTGCCTCGATTTGCGTACCAAGGAAGGTGGATCAAGAACTCCTCGAGAAACGTGCAGACAGAGTAGAAGTGCTGCCCGTATAAACTTAGGAAATCTAACTCCGAATACCCGTGCGAGGTAAGGGGTTCTGCCTAAGTTATTATTATATTATTATAAAATGGCTTAAGACCATAGTCGAAGTTATAGCCGAAGCTTGATTACGATTAAGAATAAAATAACTTTTCTTAAGCAAATGTTATAGTCAAAATATTATTTCTTTATGACTAAGAAATATAATACAAAAGATTATAATTATGAAATTAATGTTTCTTCTTGAAGAAGAAACTCAGAATAGACGTTTCTTCCTGAAGAAGAAACGTAGCATGTAAATGATAAACAAACAAAGGGACTAAAAGTCCAAATGTTTGAATAAACAAATACTTTTATCAAGGTTAAAGCTATACCAAAATGGACTAAAGGTCTAAAGCTAGATCGATGATCTAGTTATTTATACAAAGGTTATTCTCGTACTATAGGTCCGAGGTAACAAAATAAGAAGAAGAGAACAAAAAACAGGAATCAGTATCAGAAACTGATTATAAACTGACAAGGTGAATACGCCCCAAACCTTTTATAATGAGTCTGTGTAACATCCTAAAATTTATAATGTTGAATAAAGAAAGTTATGTTAGTGATTTCGCGTTTTAATTATTAATATCGAGTAGGAGCGGGTCATGGACTTGGATTAATTGAGATAGGATAAATGAGAATGGGATTTCAGGGATATAAATACCCCCAAAATCCCAAAATATCTCATTTCTCACCAAACTCCACACACACTCCACACACCACTCAAAACACACACATACTAACCGATCAAGATTCGAAGCCGAGACCGAGATTTTGTTGATAGATCTGAGTTGTTAAGGTAAGAACAAATCCACCAAAGCTTATATTACTGAAAATGGTTAGGATTTGATGGGTTAACCGAACCCGAAACCCAAACTGCCCAAATCGGACCCCTAAAACGTCGATTTTAGGCCGATTTGATGGTTGGGATTTGTAGGCGCCGATCATACGATTCCGTGGGTACCAAAATCGAGTTATTTGGCTAAGAAACGAAGGAGTTATGGGCAAACAGATCTGCAGCGCGATAACTTCGCCTGCAAGATTAAGTTCGCCTGATGAACTTCGCCTTCAAGCGTAACTTCGCCTTCAAGCGTAACTTCGCCTAAGGATAACTTAGCCTGAATCCAAGTTCGCCTAAGGATAACTTCGCCTGAAGCCAAGTTCGCCTAAGGTTTAACTTCGCCCGAAGCCAAGTTCGCCTAAGGTTTAACTTCGCCTGAAGCCAAGTTCGCCTAAGGATAACTTCGCCTGAAGCCAAGTTCGCCTAAGGTTTAACTTCGCCTGAAGCCAAGTTCGCCTAAGGTTTAACTTCGCCTGAAGCCAAGTTCGCCTAAGGTATAACTTCGCCTGAAGCCAAGTTCGCCTAAGGTTTAACTTCGCCTGAAGCCAAGTTCGCCTAAGGTTTAACTTCGCCTGAAGCCAAGTTCGCCTAAGGTTTAACTTCGCCTGAAGCGAAGTTCGTTTATAAAATAAATTAAAAACCTAATGGAAAATGTGTTAAGGCAGTTATCGAAAATAAAATTTTTCCAAGCTGACCTGGCAGCTTAACCCCAGCCAGGGGCTCTGCCCCTTGGACCCCGCTAGGGGCTGCCGCCCCTAGAACCCCGCTGCCAGGGGCGCTGCCCCCGGACCCCCGTTCGTTGTGGGTCATATATAGATAGAAATACAAAACGAGTAGTAGTAGTTAATTGATATGTGTAAATATTATACAGTTAGCCGAGCCCAGTTAAAGAAAGGAATTACGATCAACGGCGAGCGTAACAGGATCCAGGTGAGTTTCTAGCCCCATTCCTTGTTATGTTTTCGGGGCTGTGTGCATACTTGATGTGTTGTTAATACATTTATCCTAAGTGATAAGTGTATGCTATATGTGATATATGTGATATGTATGAATGATTGCTTGACGGTTCGTGAACGATCTTCGGATATTGCACGTACTGTCAGGTTGTAACGTTATAAAGCCATATGTGATATATGTGATATGTATGAATGATTGCTTGATGGTTCGTGAACGATCTTCGGATATTGCACGTACTGTCAGGTTGTAACGTTATAAATATGGCAATTATGATATGTATGTTTATGTGTATGAACGTAATAAAGTTAATAAAAGAAGGAAATGACGGTTGTATGGTTGTATGGTTACGAAAAGGGTATCGAGCCCTAATAATACTCGAGGTATGATGTATGGTTGTATGGTAACGAAGAGGGAATCGAACCCTACTAATATTCGAAAACAAGGGACCAGACCCTTACAATATCTGTGATGTTAGGGACCAGACCCTTATAATATCTGTGATGTTAGGGACCAGACCCTTACAATATCTGTGAGGATAGGGACCAGACCCTCATAATATCTGTGATGTTAGGGACCAGACCCTTATAATATCTGTGATGTTAGGGACCAGACCCTTATAATATCTGTGAGGTTATAGGGCGAAAGGCTCTTTAAAACGTATGATTATGAATGTAAAGAAAGTATGTAAGTAAGAAAGAAAGTATGTCAGTAAGAATGAAGGTATGAGTACTTATGTGTGTATGAAAGAAAGTTATGAGGTTAAGTACGTATGTATGTAATAAGGTATTGTATGGTATTGTATGATTAACTAGAACTCACTCAGCGTAGCTGACTTTTAGTATGCACGCAGGTGAGTAGGATGAGACAGCTGGCTTGAGAGGAGGACACATGGCAGAAGACTAAAGCCTGGCATCTGAAGATCTGATATGTTTTATAAGTTATGTTTTGATTTTGAAAGACAAGAGGAATGTTTAAAGACATGATTATGAATTGATATGTAATGTTTTATGGAAGTTTTATATTCCGCGTAAAGTTTTTAATTAACTCTGATATTTAGAACTGTGTTTATGAGTAAATCCAACACGAAAGTAGGGTTACCGGTGACTGGGCCTTACAGTCTGAATGTTTGCATAGGATTTACGAATCCTTAAAAACTTTGTGTACAATAATAAGAAACGGACACTTTGATTAAGAGTATACATGTGTCTGGATCCAAACATACATGGTGACTCGGCATTTTCCCGAGGCCATGCATATCATCAACATGCCTCTGAAGGTCTACGGGACTGTTCAGAGAAATGATATTGTGTATATAATTAATTGTACATGGTACTTAGGGTAATTTGATCCCAATTTAGTTGGGTGCCTAATGAGTAGTCACAAAGGTATTATTGTTGGTTTCACAAAGGTATTGAAAAGAGCTTTTAGAGTCAGCGTTATTCACCAGCTATGTGCTGACGTATTTTCCCACCCATGTTACAGGGAAACAAGAAAGGTTAGAACATACAAGCAAGAAGGAATAAGAAGATTGGAGTTATAGTCATTAGATGCTATCTGATGGCTCAGATATTTTATTTCAAAATATTACAAAGAGTTCTGTTTTCTAATGAAATGTATTGTAAACGATGAAAGGGTAATTAAACCCGAGTTTTTAATAAGTTTTCAATATAATAATATTTTACTAAAGACTTCCGCTAAAACAAACCCGCAACTCTGATATATTTACAAAACAGGTACCAACTTGTGGTCACACGCCTAGGACCCAAGTGGGGGTGTGACAGGTTAGCTCGGCAGAACCGAGTTCAGAACAGAAATTCAGATATGGAAGATCACAGCCAGAACCAGAACTTGAACCAAAACGAAAACCAGAACCAGAACAATAACCAAAACCAAGACCCACTCCCACAAAATAACGTGTTTCACCCAGATAACATACCTGACCCACCAAACTTTAATAACCAAAATGACCAAAACCACTCAGCTCGTGCTTCTAGAACCCGAAATCAAAACCGAAACCTAAACCAAAACCTAAACCTCAACTTTGACCAAGCCTGACCAGCTGTTCCGAATAATAACCCCAACCGCAGAGTTCGGATAAATATCGTTGATGTTCAACCGAGTATTCCGACAGAAGATGAAGAAGAGGGGGAAAATAATGATATGAACGAGGGTTTTGAGATTGAGAACGAGGTTGATCAGTGGGTTAGAAGGAATCGGAATGTTGAGCCCGAGAACGAGGGGTATGAAAGGGAAAATGAAGGGAATGAAAATTTGGAGGCAGAGGTAGAAGAGCCAGTTAATCGAAGACGGGTTGAACCAGTTAACAGAAATGGAAGGGGTCGAGACAGGGTAAATCGGGCGGAACGACCTTAAAGAGTTTGTGGTATTTAGGTTAAACGGGGCGGTTTGGGAAACCCCGGTGGGCCTAGGAGGAATTATATGGCCCCGGTTCATGATGTTAACAGTCGGTTCAGACCGGCTATCTCGGACGGAGCATCCCCGTTGGTCCCACAGGAACGAGTGTAGGGACATCAAACTTTCAAGTCCCGGCCATCTTACATTAACATCGTTCCTCATTTCCACAGGATGGCTTCGAAAGACCTGTATTCGCACTTAACCGATTTTTCGGCTATTTGCGGGTCTATTGGTGATGGAACATTTGATCAGAATGAAGTCCGGTTGTGATTATTCCAGTTTTCTCTAAAAGATAAAGCAAAACTCTGGTTTAATTCGCTACTGATGCACAGTATCAGAAATTGGGCCGAGATGCAGCAGGTGTTTTTAAACGAGTTTTATTCACAGTCGAAGACTAGCGAGGCCCGTTCGAAAATTCGCAACTTTTCACAGTTATCGCGCGAATTATTTCATGAAGCTTTTACCAGATATAAAGACATGATCTAAAAATGCCCACATCACCAAATCGAACTGTGGGAACTGGTAAAGTGTTTTGTTGATGGGTTGATTTACGAGGACCGAAAGCATCTAAAGGCCTCGTGTAATGGTCAGTTGTTGAATCAGCCTGAGGAAGATGATTGGGATTTTTTAGAGTTTATGTGTAAAGATTCCAAGGCAGAAGCAACAGCTGAGAGACGAAGATAGGGTACTTCATCCAGGTCAGTTAAGTCAGTCACGAGTGAATATGAGAGAATTGCTGAATTAGAGCGTGAACTGGCTGGGTTAAAAAAGGGTAAAAAGAAAGAAGTCGGGAAAGTTGGAGTGAAATTCCCGTTTTGTGAAGATTGTGGTAAGCTCGGGCATAAGGCGGAAAATTGCCCCGAGTTTTATGATGACGAGGAGGATGAACCCGAGGAAGTTAATTATGCTTACGGGGATTCCAATGGTCAAGGGTTGAATTCAAATACCTATCACCCGGGCCTGAGGAATCACCCGAACTTTCGTTACGGGAACGCGTCTACTCAGTTGAACCCGAACTTTCAGGGATCGAGCCAGAACAGGTCGCATGGTAATTACCGCCAGGGCGGTTATCAGCAGCAGCAGGGTTCGTATGATCAGAATCGGGGGTATAACAGAGACGGTAACCGGGGTGGAAATTCATCGGGTAATGAGGACCAGCAGAGGGGGTCCTTGGGAAATGCAGATGAGTCAGTGCACTCAAAGTTGGATGCATTGATGAAGTTTATGACAGATCATAAGGCTGAGACAAAGAAACAGTTTGAGTTACATGATAAGTCAGCAGAGGCAATGTCAAAGCAGATTGGTCAGCTCGCAGCAGATATGGCAATGTTGCAAAAGAGTGCAGGTCAACTCCCGAGCGATACTACAGTCAACCCGAACCATTACTGCTCAAGCTCCAAGAAGGGAAACAATGTGCACATCAATGCGGTAAGTCTTTTACCTAATTTTGAAATTTCTAGTGTTGAAGTTAATTCACCACCACAGTTTGTTGAAGGGGTGGTGGAAGATGTTAGTGATGAAAGTGATTGTGTTGGTCAAAATGAAACGCTTTTCCAAACTAGCTCAAAATTAAAAGAAAATGAAACATCTTTTTGTGAAAATTGTTCTTGTAATAAATGTTTTAATGAAAAGTTGACCAACATGAGAGATGAGGAGGTGGAGAATAATACCACCTCAAGTAAACTCCAAGACCCGGGAGTGCCACTTTTATCAATTCAAATCGGGAAATTTAAAACTGATCGGGCACTTCTAGATCATAGAGCATGTGTTAGTATCATGCCCGGTAGTTTATATGATCAGTATGAATTTGGCCCGTTAGAAAGGGTAAACACCACCGTGGTGCTACCAGACCAAACTCATACACTTCCTCGGGGCATGGTGACTAACGTAATGGTTCAGGTGGAGGAATTTTTCTACCCAGTTGACTTTCTTGTACTTGACTATGCCAAACGTGTGAATAATACACAACCGCAAGTCATATTGGGTAGGCCATTCCTTGCCACAGCACATGCGGTAATTGATTGTGCTAAGGGGATATTGGAGATTAAGTGCGGGGATCGTGATAAACGGTTACCATTGTTTGAAAATGCTACTAACCATGTTGTTGACAAGTATGGATCCTTGAGAAAGGATCACACAAAAGAGAAATGTTTTGCGACTGACAGGAATGAGCTAAGGAGTAGCATGAAGGAAAAAGGATGGAATGAGATGTTGCATGGAGTTAGAGATGGTGAGGAAGCAACTACAAGAAAGGGAAAGAAAACGAAAAAGAAAGAGGTAAAGAAACCGCCAGACGTAAATGAAAAATGGCAGGATCATGGCGTTCCAAAAGGTTTGGAGGAATCTCTTGAGGAGCATGCATGTAACGAGAAGGCTGCACGGGGGCAGGCTAGACGCCCACCTTGAATGTTATAAAATTTTAAAAAGGGTGGTATTTGTGCATTTTGTATATTTTTAGTTTACATTTTTTTTTATTTATTACTAATTGTATTTCAAGCTTAACATCATAGCAAAAGCTAAGTGTGGGGATACCGCTCCACTAGAAAATGAGGTTTCAGTTAAGCGACCCAGAGTGCTTTCATGTTCATTTTGCTGTGGTTAATCCAGGTACGTGTATATTATGTTGTAACCGAACTTTGTGGGTGTAGTTCACTATAAACCCTCACGAGACCCCACTCGTCCTCCTGGGCTACCGGGAGGTTTACAGGGCTTGTTGCATACGCTAAATGCAATCGTGATTCCTACGAAAGTGAGTTAGGTCTTTTAATGTTTTTAACTAATTTAACAGAATTCATTATGAAACAACTTAATTTGACTCGGTAATTGTTTTAATAAAATTAACAAATATTCATTTTCATAACTCTTAAAAGACCTATGTCTTACACTTGTGAGAAGCTTGCTTCTACACGCTTCGAGATTTTGCAGGTTCGATTGTCAGTTTAGTAATTGGATGAGACGAGAGTACATGAGTGTTTTTGAGAGTTCATGAGCTGACTGGTCCTTCTCCAGTCCCATTGATGTCAGGTGATTTCAGTTTCATAATTTATTTTGTTTTTATTACTTTAAATGTTAAAAGTTTAATTGTATATGTGTTAGTTGAACCGCCACATTTGAGCCCCGAATTTTAAAATTGCTTAATAGTCAAAAAGTCAATTTCAACCTCGTCCCTCAAATGTCATTAATCGTTTTATCTATTTTAACTTTGAGGACAATGTTTAAGTATTCTTACATTGAGGACAATGTGAACCTCAAGTGTGGGGATGGGGGAAATTTGAAAAATTTTAGTCCGATAGTACCTCGAAGAGTGTTTAGAAACCAAAGTTGTTAACAGTTAATTATTGCCATTAATGCCAAGTCATAGATTTCTGGTTATGGTTGGTTTTTCAGCTTCTCATTAGTCTTACTCACAAATGTTTTTATAGTAAGAAGTTGAAAATGGGGTCGTTTAGGCGGGGATAATGAGTCATGGGGACATGTACACATGTTTATATCGTCAACCCTATTCCTACGGTACGTGTGTGAGTTGACCCAAATATATACACATATAATATATAGTACACACATGTCATTTGAGTGCTTTCATTGATGTTCATGGATTACGGGACCGTAGTTGGCAAAATGCAAAAGTGATAGAGGCAATTAGGTTAAGCCTCGTTTGGATGAGCGCGAGTGTGGGTACTGGGGGGTTGGGGCCTCATACATTATACATATGAGGATGGTTAATGTGAGGGGCGGGGGTTTGGGTCCCTTAGAAAACCTTTCTTGGACTTATTTTTCATTTGTTTAACCCCGACATTATGTTACGAGACGATCCGGCTTACTAGGTTTATCTGTAATTGTATTTGTTTTTGATTTTGTATTTGTATTTGTTCCAGTATTAAGAATCGCGTTATTATGCTTAAAAAAACAAAAAAACAAAAATGAGGAAAAAGCCAAAAATATGTCTGTGTATATTCAGTAGTTCGTTTATGTAAAAAAAATGATGAAATCAACATTTATGTTAGTTTGCTTATTTAGAGGTTTATTAGTCAGTCAGTTTGTATAGTAGTTTCGTTTATTTAGATATTTAGTAATAAGCCGGGTCGGATCGTTTGAGCTACTTAAATATTTTCCTTCCATACCTTTACACCTGGCCCCGTTACAACCCTTTTAAGACCTCTTGATTTGCATTTGTGTCAAAGCAGCTTTATGGATGAATACTTGCTTATGAGTGATACTGAGAGCAGAGTGATACCGGCACATCTTTTGTTAGTCCATATATTAAACCGAGAGGAGAGATGTTATATTACGAGGGGTATGAGCATGTGTGCCTTAACCGGAAACAAAGTACACTTGTCTGGGCGGCTCTATTGTTTTTATTATAGCACTTAACCTTATTTGTGGGATGTCAATCTATAAAAAGTGTCAGTCTGGGAAACTGGGTATGACCTTAAGCCTTACTAGTATTAATGGCGATAATCTACATACTTATGATGGAGGTTGATGTTTGCTTTAGAGTTTGCTTGAGGGCAAACAAAAGATAAGTGTGTGGATGTGATGGTTGGTTAATGTGTATATGTTTTAGTTCGTTTATTTATTAGTTTTAATCGTTTATTGTAGGAACTTTGGTACTTCATACGTGCTTTTGTATTTCAGGTCATTGATCATTAAAGATGCTAAATTGGAGACTTGTACGAGCATTGAATGATATCTCGGGAAGATCGGAGCCACAACACAAGTGTTGGAAATGAAAAGAAACAAGTAGGAGAAGATAGAGGATGTAATTATGAGAACGTGGGCGAAAACGACGAAGTAAACGGAGTTGAAACGAGAAAGATTTGAAGAATACAAGAGCTTGAGCAAGTGTTCCACCGTGGCCCACGGTCAAAACCGTGGCCCACGGTCAACCCAGCTCAAAATCAACAGTTTACACCGTACCTTGGGTTCTTGGACCACCGTGGGCCACGGTCCGGAGTTCGCAACAGCATATTTAAAAGGGTTTTTGGCTGCATTTTGACCTAGCTTTCATTCCATATCATTCTTGGCGGCTAGAGGCGATTTCCAGCAGCTCCAAGAGGCGATTTTCACCACCATAGCTTGTACCAATACCCTACATATGATTCATATCATCCGTATTGAAGATCCAATGATGTCAAGGCTCGGCTAATCTCCTAGAATCGCACCCGGGATGTATAGTTTGTAATCTTTACAGTTTTTCTCATGTGATTAAGAACACTTGTGTATAATTATTGATGATTGATATGTGATTATTGATGTTTGGTATTTCTGTGTGTTCGGTCGGTTTAGGTTTACGTTGGTCTGAACGATCTGTTGCCAGTTGCTAGATAATTAATCATGTAACTGTTTGGTTAGATTGAATACGATAAAACATACAATTGCCCTTAATTGAGTCACACTGGCAAGGACTGTTTGATAACCAGTGCCGTGTGTAAAGTGATTGTTGATGTCTAAGGTTTTATCTGATTGATCAGTTTTCAGTTAATCGGTAATAATTAATCTGTTAGGTTGCATAAGATAACTGTAGGTTGCTTACTTGAATTCCCGTGTGTGATTTGTTTGTTAACTGCTTAATAATCGTTTACTTGTTCGTTGCTTAGTTCTCTAAATTAAAACTATTGCTTGTGTGATCAGCACTAAAAATCATTCACTTCATAATTAGAAATCTATTACACGAATACACTGACCACATACTCCTTGTGATACGATACCCTACTTGCTCTAACTATTTAGAATAATTAGGTTTTTGATTG